>NC_056433.1:62982114-63290864 GCF_018296145.1 Oncorhynchus tshawytscha | reverse complement strand
TAGGAGCTGGAGGGAGGGAGGGAGGGAGGGAGGGAGGGAGGGAGGGAGGGAGGGAGGGAGGGAGGGAGGGAGGGAGGGAGGGAGGGAGGGAGGGAGGTTGAACATCTACAGAAAAGAGAAAGAAAGAGGGAAAGTGAGAGTGAAAGAGAAAGTGAGGGAGAGAGTGATAGAGACCTTGCTGTGGCGAACAGTGTTTTTGACAAAGCCTCTCTGCAGGGTCTCTGTCCAACACACCTGAACACCCTCAGGACTATAGACACATTTGAACCTTTTGATTTATACAGGTTTTCATTGAGATGGTCCATTAGCAGCAGGAAGAACAATGTTTCAGACAAAACAACTTACATTCACTAACACAACATTAAACAAAACTCTAGATACACACACAGAACAGCAATTACTCTACAGTATGTCCCTCCAATGTAGCAATGAGATGATTAGTAACATAATGCATGGCGTTTGAAAATACCATGCTTTTGTTTTGCCCGAATTCAGAGGCAGTTTCAAAATCATACAGATTCTGTTGTATGTTGTTAAATGCTCTTGTGCAATGCACAGACTCTCTCTCTCTCTTTGGTTTTCTTCTGTGTATGATTAAAGTTATTATTTTTGTTGTGGTAGAATTAAGTATTTTGTTTTTTGTATCGAAATGACCCTGATTTTGGCGGGGATGGCAGCCCACGTGGGGATGCCGGCCCTGTCACTTCGGCACGGCTTTAGGTGAGTTTCTGGTCGCCGTAGGATACGAGAATGTTGCTTATGCATCCCGGATGAATAAAGCGGTGGTGGTATTTCTTAAAGAAGAGTGTCTTGTAGATCGTATGGTTGAGCATGGTGTACTTCTTAAAGAAGAGTGTCTTGTTGATCGTATGGTTGAGCATGGTGTACTTCTTAAAGAAGAGTGTCTTGTAGATCGTATGGTTGAGCATGGTGTACTTCTTAAAGAAGAGTGTCTTGTTGATCGTATGGTTGAGCATGGTGTACTTCTTAAAGAAGAGTGTCTTGTTGATCGGATGGTGTACTTCTTAAAGAAGAGTGTCTTGTAGATCGTATGGTTGAGCATGGTGTACTTCTTAAAGAAGAGTGTCTTGTTGATCGTATGGTTGAGCATGGTGTACTTCTTAAAGAAGAGTGTCTTGTTGATCGTATGGTTGAGCATGGTGTACTTCTTAAAGAAGAGTGTCTTGTAGATCGTATGGTTGAGCATGGTGTACTTCTTAAAGAAGAGTGTCTTGTAGATCGTATGGTTGAGCATGGTGTACTTCCTAAAGAAGAGTGTCTTGTAGATCGTATGGTTGAGCATGGTGTACTTCCTAAAGAAGAGGGTCTTGTTGATCGTATGGTTGAGCATGGTGTACTTCCTAAAGAAGAGGGTCTTGTAGATCGTATGGTTGAGAGTGTCTTGGATCGTATGGTACTTCTTAAAAGAGAGTGTCTTGTTGATCGTATGGTTGATGGTACTTCTTAAAGAAGAGTGTCTTGTTGATCGATGGTTGGATGGTATTTCTTAAAGAAGAGTGTCTTGTAGATGGTTGATGGTACTTCTTAAAGAAGAGTGTCTTGTTGATCGTATGGTTGAGCATGGTGTATTTCTTAAAGAAGAGTGTCTTGTTGATCGTATGGTTGAGCATGGTGTACTTCCTAAAGAAGAGTGTCTTGTTGATCATATGGTTGAGCATGGTGTATTTCTTAAAGAAGAGTGTCTTGTTGATCGTATGGTTGAGCATGGCGTACTTCTTAAAGAAGAGTGTCTTGTTGATCGGATGGTTGAGCATGGTGTACTTCTTAAAGGAATGTTTATTCTAGTTACGCCACTTTTTTCTCCGTCAACAAGGGTAACAATTTTGAATGTACCGCCGTTTATTCCCAATGAGCTATTAGAGCGCAAGCTATTAAGGTTTGGGAAGTTCACCAGTTCAATTAAGGTTGTCCCGTTGGGTTGCAAACACCCGGCGTTGAAACAGGTAATGTCATTTCGGCGACAGGTGTTTATGTTTTTGGACTCACCGGAGCAGACTTTAGAGTTATCGTTTAAAATCAAGTATGACAATAGAATGTATATGGCTTATGCTAGTACGGGTAGTCAACGGTGTTTTGAGTGTGGGGATGTTGGCCATAAGCGACATGTTTGCCCGAAAAGGGAGAAGGCCGAGGGAGGGGCGCAGGTGGTCCTCGTAACGCCTGGGCCCACTGATGTAGGGAGAGGTGGACCGACAGCGGTAGAGCAGCCACAAGCACCTGTTGCTGAGGAACTTGTTATCCGTGTTGAGGGCACGGAGTTGCAACTTGTATTAGAGGAAAATGTTATGCAGCAGAAAAATATTGTTGTAGAAGGTAAGGATGTATCTGAAGAGCTGGTTCCTCAGACTGGTGAGCAGGTGCCCAGTACGAGTGCTGGGGTAAAGGAGGGGGTTCATGTGGAGCTAGGCTCCCAGGTAGTGGAGGAGATGCTCACTATGAGTAATGGGGTACAGGAGCCGGTTCATGTGGAGCTAGGCTCCCAGGGAGTGGAGGAGATGCCCATTACGAGTGCTGGGGTTCATGTGGAGCTAGGCTCCTAGGTAGTGGAGGAGATGCCTGGTACGAGTGCTGGGGTTCATGTGGAGCTAGGCTCCCAGGTAGTGGAGGAGATGCCCATTACGAGTGCTGGGGTTCATGTGGAGCTAGGCTCCTAGGTAGTGGAGGAGATGCCTGGTACGAGTGCTGGGGTTCATGTGGAACTAGGCTCCCAGGTAGTGGAGGAGATGCCCATTACGAGTGCTGGGGTTCATGTGGAACTAGGCTCCCAGGTAGTGGAGGAGATGCCCACTACAAGTAATGAGGCTCAGGTGGGGCTAGTCTCCCAGGTAGTGGAGGAGATGCCTGGTACGAGTGATGGGGTGCAAGTGGGGAGTGTTGAAAGGGATGTGGTAGAGGGGAGTCAGGTATCTGTGGCCTGAGGAGGATCAGGAGAAGGATATCTCTTTTGATATGACAGCAGCTGGTGAGGACTCAATTTACGATCTAGAGGAGGTAAATGGGTTTCTGGATCAGACTTTTGGGAAATCTGTCAAATTGGCAGATTATTTTGATGTTGATAAGTTTGTGAGGTCAGTTGTGTTGTTACAGAAGACGGTGGGGTTAGACCAATTGAGTGAGAAGAAGCGGTTTCGCTTGAGGAAATTTGTTACTGCTATTGCAGCAGCAAAAGGTGGTAGGAAATGTGTTCAGGTTAATAAGAGAAGATTAAAACAATGATGATAATCATGCTTCATAGGGTGTCTTTTTTATCTTTGGTTTCTCTGTGGTTTCTTCTGCTTTTCTTTTCTCTTTTCTACATGGAGGTACTAAGGGTAGGTTCTCTCAATATTAATGGGGGAAGGGACAGGAATAAGGGGGCTTGGGTATTAGAAGTAATACAACAGAAAAGGCTTAATTTAGTTTTCCTACAGGAGACACATAGTGATGAGGAAAATGAGGTTGACTGGGGTATGTGGTGGGAGGGGCAGCATATACTCAGTCACGGTACTAATTTCAGTGCTGGGGTGGCAATCTTGTTTTCCTCAGGTTTAGGGGTGACTGTGGTATCTACAACAGAGATTGTCATGGGTCGGGTTTTATTGGCCAAGGTGGATGTTATGTTTAAAAATATATATTTTTTATGTTTATGCTCCTAATGAGGGTACAGAGCATATTGCTGTATTTGATCAAATAAAGGAAACCTTAAGACAGTGTGACCAAGAGGGGTTTTAGGGGGGGACTGGAACTGTACAGTGGATTTTACTGTTGATCGCACCGCTGAAGAACCTCACCTGCGGTCAGCCACTTGCCTGTCTGGCCTATTAACTGAGTTTGAGCTTTCTGATGTGTGGAGAGTAAGGAATGCGAAAGTTAGGCAGTACACATGGCTAAAAGTTAATGAAGGTCGTGTCAGTGCAGCAAGGTTAGACAGCTTGTATGTATCTGAGCAATACTGTAGTAGGGTTGGAAGGTGTGACATTACTCCTGTGGGTTTCTCTGATCATCATATTGTTACTATTGATATTCACTTGTCCTGTCCACGAAGGTCATCACCTTACTGGTATTTTAATGTTAAATTGTTACATGATGTCATGTTTTGTGAAAGGTTTTTGTTGTTTTCGGAACAATGGAGGGTTACAAAAGGGAATTTTGAGTCCTTGAGACAATGGTGGAAGGTTGGGAAGGCCCACATACGAGTATTTTGTCAACAGTATATTACTCTGTCTCACATTGAAGTTAAAGAGACTATCAATTCCCTTGAACAGGACATCAAGTTTATCAAGTGCACTCAGAACGACCCTGGACTAGTCATGAACTTACAGGACAAGGGACATGAACTGAGGTTGTTTCTGCATGAAAGAGTGAAGGGTGCCTTGATTAGGTCTCGTTTCGCTTCCCTCAAGGATATGGATGCTCCTAGTGCTTTTTAAAAAACCTAGAACAGTCGACATTGCAACGTAAACAGATGGTCTGCCTTCGTCTCCCTGGTGGGAAGGTGACCACGGATGACAGTGAAATGCGTCAACATGCCGTAGATTTCTACTCAGCCCTCTATAAGGCGGAGGATTGTGACTCTCTGTGTACTGAACAGTTGTTACACGGTCTTCCTCAATTGGGACCTGAGCAGAGAGTCGCATTGGACTCTGACATTACACTGCAAGAGCTGTCCACAGCAGTTATGCAGCTCTCAACAGGCCGAGCCCCTGGCATCGATGGTTTACCATTTGAGTTTTATAAGCACTTTTGGGGGTCTATTGGGGAGTATTTTTATGAAGTGGTGTGTGAATCTTTTCATGAGGGTTCTCTTCCTGTATCCTGTCAACGTGCAGTGCTTTCACTGTTGCCAAAAAAGGGGGATTTGCCTCTCATAAAAAATTGGAGACCTGTTGCTTTGCTGTGCGCTGAATACAAAATTGTTTCTAAATGTCTCTCAAACAGGTTGAAAGAGTATCTGGGATAGTTGGTCCACAAGGACCAGTTCTACTGTGTCTACCTGATCACTCTATTGTTGACAACTTGTTTCTGATAAGAGATGTTTGAGACATTTGTAAACTGTCTGTTGTAAATGTGGGTTTACTTTCTTTGGATCAGGAGAATGATTTTGATCGTGTGGACCACCCATACTTGTTTAAAACATTGAAAGCCTTTGGGTTTGGGGATGTTTTTTTGTCTTGGATGAATTTACTGTATGCTGGGGCCTCGTGTATGGTGAAGGTGGGGGGTGGTTTGAGTTGCCCCATCCCTGTCCAAAGGGGCATCAGGCAGGGATGCCCAATTTCAGGGCAGTTATATAGTCTGGCGATTGAACCAATGCTTTGTTTTTTAAGAGCGAAGCTTACTGGTTTCTCTGTGCCAGGTGTAATGAAGGGTCCCACGATAGCACTGTCTGTGTATGCAGATGATGTGACAGTTTTTATTACAGGGGGTGAGGATGTTAAGGTTCTCTCAAACGCTTTAAAGGTGTATGAGGGGGCCTCCTCAGCTAGAGTCAATTGGGAAAAGAGTGAAGCGCTGTGGGCAGGTCAGCTTCAGATGGGGTCTGCTCCACGGTTACCAGGGGGGCTTCAGTGGGGCAGCGATGGGATGAAGGCTCTGGGGGGTTTTCTAGGCTCCGATGTCTTTCAGAAAAATAACTGGGAGGGTGTATTGGAGAAAGTGTGTGCCAGACTGTCAAGATGGAAATGGGTGCTGCCCCAGCTGTCTTATAGGGGAAGGGTCCTGGTAGCTAATAACCTTGCTGTCTCTACCCTGTGGCACAGACTAATGATTTTGCAGCCACCAAAGGGTCTGATACAAGAGCTTCAGAGGACCCTTGTCAATTTCTTCTGGTCTGGACAACACTGGATTAAAGCTGCAGCCCTGTACCTGCCACTGCACGAGGGTGGGCAAGGTCTGGTGGACATTTCCTCTAGAATCATGGCTTTCCGGCTTCAAGCAGCCCAGAGATTGTTGTACAGAGACGGTTCTAGCTGGGTCAACAGTTTGGGCTTAGACAAGCACCTTTTCCTCTTAAAGCTGGAGGGAGGTGATTTGCCTGGCCTGACTCTATTTTATTAGTCTGTTATGCAGGCTTGGAGGGTTCTTGTCAAGTCCCGTAAGGCTTGCACGCCACCAGGGATGTGGCTTTTTGAAGAGCCTCTTTTTCACAACACTGCCATCCAGTCCCGTGTTTTGGGTTCAGCTAGCCTACGTTCATGCCTGTTAGGCGTGGGGTGTACCAAGCTGGGTCATCTGATGCGGAGCAGATCGTTGGAGGAGCTGGGAGAAAGAGCGGGGATCCGATCATCTCACCTACTGAGGAAGGTCGTCGCTGAGGTCTGCGACTCCTTGCCAGTGCTTCATCTGCAGTATGTGACTGACACTTCCAATTCTGATCGGTGGAAGGAGGGTCTGGATTATGTGATCCCTGCACTGATTGTTAGTGCTGCGATGGGGGCATTCGAGGAGGACGTGGGGATGCTGCTTTCCTTCCGGAGCTGGGGGAGTTCAAGGAGGTGGGAAAGAAGGCCATGTACAGAATATGTGTAAAGGTGTCCCATGCCTCTTCCCTGGAAGGGGTAAAAATAACGAGGTGGGCGGGTGTGCTTGGTCCAGGTGCCTCTCCAAAAGGCTGTTGGCGATCATTATACAAACTGCCTATTGATAAGAGGACAGATGACCTCCAATGGAGGATAATACATGGAGCTATAGCCACCAACATGCATCTGGTACACCTGGAACCTACTGTTGGGGAGGGGTGTCCATTATGCATCTGATACACCTGGAACCTACTGTTGGGGAGGGGTGTCCATTATGCATCTGAAACACCTGGAACCTACTGTTGGGGAGGGGTGTCCATTCTGTGCTGAGTCTGAAACTCTGGCACATCTGTTTTTACTGTGTCCCAGGTTGGTCGGGATGATTGAACTGATCACTGATTGGTTCTCAACGTTGGGAGAGGTTTTCTCTTCCCAACTGTATATATTTGGGCCAAAGTACAGGTTCAGTCAAAAGGGTGTAGTTGTGTTGCTTAATTTTGTGTTAGGGGCAGCAACATTTGCGGTATGGAAGACCCGAAAGAACAGTATTCAGGGGACAGGGGTCTGTGGATGTGGTGGGAATGCTGGAGGGAATGTTGGCAGCGAGACTAAGGGTTGAGTTTGCCTATTATAAACTTGTCAACAATATTGATCTGTTTTTGAGTATATGGGGTATTCAGAGGCTGTTGTGTTTAGTTACTGTGGAGGAGGAATTGGAGTTGTGTTTTTAATTGATGTGTAACTGTGGTTTTGTATGAGTATTTATTGTGTGGTGGGCTCCCAGACCCAATAAAGATCATTTAAATCTCTCTCTCTCTCACACTCACTCACTCACTCACTCACTCACTCACTCACTCACTCACTCACTCACTCACTCACTCACTCACTCACACCAGGTCTTAGGATTTAGCTGTTGAATCAAGTGGCAACACATTGCACTTCTGAATATCCACACTAAAGCAATCTTGCAATATACCTATATTATAAACATACAAACAATCCGGTACAGTATATCATTTTTTAGATACATGCTAAAATCGCCACTGATAATTAATATAATAATACCCATTCTCGTCATAAAAAAAGACACACACATGCATTCCCAGTATAATACCCATTCTCAACCTAACTGGGTCAATCCCATGTCTATTCTGAGGAGAGGGGGCTGATTCTGCTGAAATGGAGGATCCGGCCATGGAGCTGAAATACCACTACGACAGCTCCTTTCTACCATCGTACGGTTGTTTGACAGGGTTGGAGCTACACACCCCTCCCTCCTTTCCTTCCTTCCTTCCAACCTCCCTTCCTTTCCTCATTCCTGCATTCTTTCCTTGGGTTAACAGCTGATGTGTTTGTGATTGGATACATGAAACCCTCTAAGATATTTGACACCACAAAACAGGGCCAGGCAGAGGCTGCAGAGAGAGAGACCTAGGGGGAAGAGCGAGAGGCAGAGGGGGGAGAAAGAAAGAGCAAGGGGGTAAGAGAGAGTGAGAGAGGGAGCAGAGAGGACAGTAGTTTCATTAGTGAGATTGATTAGATGAGAGGAGAGGCTAACAGCCCTGCTGCTCTTTAGCTAAATGTCATCTCTGGGACTATCAGCATCCCACACACACTCACGCTATCAACATCATGTGAGGGCCTATCAGCATCCCACACACACTCATGCTATCAACATCATGTGTGGGCCTATCAGCAAGGGTCTGTTCAGGAAGGAGCAATGCACATAGAAATGCCTTGTATGGAACAGATATGATTGTCAAGTAGAAAACTGAATCATGTCAACCCTATTTACAACACTTCTATCTGCCACGTTTCACCTCACTGACTACACACCTGGCGTTCCTGACGCTGCCACACCAATATATTCATAGACCAGACAGATGAGAAAACCAAGTCGAAGTATGATCAGTAGATTCACCACTATAGGAAACATGCTGGGTCCACAGGGGGTCTAGAATGAGTTATCATAGAGATGTGTGGCTTTCTCATTTGGTTGTGAGATGAGAGTGTTGGCGGCTGTGATAATTAGGTTGGGACTAGAACCTGAGGAGATTCAACTGATGACTTACTACCACTGGCAACACACTCATCTTAATGCACGATAACACCCCACAACCACCTTATAATAACACACTCATCTAAATGCACGATAACACCCCACAACCACCTTATAATAACACACTCATCTAAATGCACGATTACACCCCACAACCACCTTATAATAACACACTCATCTTAATGCACGATAACACCCCACAACCACCTTATAATAACAGACTAATCTAAATGCACGATAACACCCCACAACCACCTTATAATAACACACTCATCTAAATGCACGATAACACCCCACAAGCACCTTATAATAACACACTCATCTTAATGCACGATAACACCCCACAACCACCTTATAATAACACACTCATCTAAATGCACGATTACACCCCACAAGCACCTTATAATAACACACTCATCTAAATGCACGATTACACCCCACAACCACCTTATAATAACAGACTAATCTAAATGCACGATTACACCCCACAACCACCTTATAACACGTACACGCATGCACACAAACACAAACCTCAACTTCAACCTCCACCTTACTATTGCCCCAAAACTCAAACACATGGCACCCCCCCACTCTCTTAAATCATGAATAGTAATTCCCTTCATCTCTCAAAACCTCCTCCCCCAGCCATCATGCTCCCATCTTCTCCACCCATACACCCCCACACACACACACACGTGGCAACACACACACACACACCTGGCAACACACACACACACACCTGGCAACACACACACACACCTGGCAACACACGCACACACCGGCGACACACACACACACACACGCCCTGCGCTATTAATGACATACACCCATCCCCAGGACTCTTCTTTAAAGGCTGCCTCTTACATGGAAACCTAACAAGTGTGAAATTAGAAAGGTTACCAAATAAGCACACACACACACACACACACACACACCAGAATAAAGGCTTACGGAGCTCAGAAGAGGGATCGAAGCTTAATTGAAAAGTTTATTCCTTTCAGCTATAATGCAGCAGGCAGCAGAGGGGAGAGACACAACAGGAGGAATTAAAATATGATGGTTTGTATGTGTCTGCATACACACAGAAACTCAGATGTAATTGCTGTTCCCTAAAGTCTTTATCCTCCCATCTTCGTCTTCACTACAGACAGGGTTCCATGATTTAATCTGTAATGAGATGCAAATGAGATGCAAATCCAGGCCTGGGGTGTGGCCAGCCATGGGGAAGCTGTCTGATGTCAGCATTCTGAAGAGAACCAACGCCTTGAGACCAGCGTCTGAATGTGTCTGTGTGATGGTCTATCGTTTTGTTCATTACATCCAGGCAAATGTTTTGATCTAGTTCCAGAGTTCGATTAAATACTTCTCGAAGTGTGTAATACCACTGTAATATAACTCACTGTAATACACTGACTACTATCGTCATGCCCTGATCTGTTTCACCTGTTTCTGTTATTGTCTCCACCCCCTCCAGGTGTCGCTTATTTTCCCCAGTGTATTTATCCCTGTGTTTCCTGTCTCTCTGTGTCAATTCGTCTTGTATGTTTCAAAGTCAACCAGCGTTTTACCTTTTCTCCTGCTTTTTGCATTCTCCTTTTTCTAGTCCTCCCGGGTTTGTCCCTTGCCTGTTTCTGTCTGCCACTCTGTACCTCCTGGACTCTGATCTGGTTTTGACCTTTTTGCCTGTCCACGACCATTCTCTTGCCTACCCCTTTGGATGAATAAACATTGTAAGACTCCAAACATCTGCCTCCTGTGTCTGCATCTGGGTCTCACCTTGTGCCTTGATAACTATACTATAATATCACAGTTGTTGAGTTGTCCTACAGAGAAAGAGAGAGAGAGAGAAAGAGAGGGAGGGAATAGGCTGAGATAGTGAGAACCAGGGAATAAAAATAAAGGAGAGAAGAAGTGAGATATTACCGAGAGGAGAAGCTGGTAGCATGGCTGTTGACAAGAGAAAAATACACCTTTCAGAAAGAAGTAAACCTTACCCTCCTTTTCTGCCGAACTCCGTCTGACAAACAACCCCATCTTCCCTCGCTCACAAACCGCAGTGTGAAGAGGGAGAGAGAGAGAGAGCGAGAGAGAGAGAGAGAAAAAGACCGCAGCAATCTGCTTACCTGACATCACTGGTGAAACTGTCTGTAATTTACTGCTCTCTCCAGCTCTACCCTGCTCTGCTGTGTACACACACACCCCTGCCTCTCTGCAGCAGTTTGTAAATTAGTTTCAGTGCATACAGGCAGGTCTGTATGTGTCAGAGGTGGCGAGGCAAAGACTGGGTCCTGTTCTCTTCATATATATATATATATATATATCTCCTGGATGGGAAGTCCTGGATGGCAGGGAGCTCGGCCCCAGTGATGTACTGGGCTGTACACACTACCCTCTGTAGCGCCTTGCGGTCGGATGCCAGGTAGTTGCCATACCAAGTGGTGAAGCAGCCATTCAAGATGGTCTCAATGTTGCAGCTGTATAACTTTTTGAGGATCTTTTCAGCCTCTTGATGGGGAAGAGGATTTGTCGTGCCCTCTTCACGACTGTGTTGGTGTGCGTGGACCATGATATATCCTTAGTGATGAGAACACAGAGGAACATGAAGCTCTCAACCCACTTCACTACAGCCCCTTACAATTCCAAGATGGCATAGAAGTGGGTTGTCTGTTTTGATTGTCTTGTCCCATCATTTGTATATATAGTTTTTCTTTGTATATATTTTTATTATTTTTAACCTAATTTTCCTTCTACAGACTGAACTCTCCTGCAACCCGCCTCACCCAATGTGGTATGGATCTGCTATTTTTACACTTTTGAACCAGAACCCCCTTCAGAAGCTAGCCAGCTAACTAGCTACTAGCTAGTAGTCAGCCACTGCTAGCGGTCATCACCGTTAACTCGGACTGCCAGCCTGCACAGCGTGATATCTTCCTAGAGCATATTGGACTTTCTCTACCACATCTCCGGATTCCTACCGCAAGCTCTGATCCTTTACACCGGATCATCGCAGCTAGCTAACTGCTATCCGAGTGGCTACTCCTGTCTAACATCTCTGTCCTGAAGCAAGCACCAGTTAGCCTGGAGCTAGCACTCGAACTAGGCCCATCTCCCGGCTAGCCAATTGAGATCCATCAAGCAATCCCTGGGCTTCAATTACCTCTTTTGCCAATTGGCCTGGATCCTTTGCTGCCGACACATTCTCCAGGCGCTCTCATTTGTTGACTTCTGTAACCGTTAAAGCATTGGTTTAATGCATGTTAACATTAGAAGCCTCCTGCCTAAGATTGTTTTATTCACTGCTTTAGCACACTCCATCAACCCTGATGTCCTAGCCGTGTCTGAATCCTGGCTTAGGAAGGCCACCAAAAATCCTGAAATTTCCATCCCTAACTGTAACATTTTCCAACAAGATAGAACTGCCAAAGGGGCGGAGTTGCAATCTACTGCAGAGCTAGCCTGCAGAGTTCTGTCATACTATCCAGGTCTGCGCCCAAACAATTCGAACTTCTACTTTTATCCATCTTTCCAGAAACAAGTCTCTCACTGTTGCCGCTTGTTATAGACCAACCTTGGCCCCCCAGTTGTGCCCTGGACACCATATGTGAATTGATCGCCCCCTATCTATCTTCAGAGTTCGCACTGTTAGGTGACCTAAACTGGGACATGCTTAACACCCCGGCCATCCTACAATCTAAGCTAGATGCCCTCAATCTCATACAAATCATCAAGGAAACTACCAGGTACAACCCCAAATCCGTAACCATGGGCACCCTCTTAGATATCATCCTGACCAAACTGCCCTCTAAATACACCTCTGCTGTCTTCAACCAGGATCTCGGCGATCACTGCCTCATTGCCTGCGTGCGTACTGGGTCCGCAGTCAAACGACCACCCCTCATCACTGTCAAACGCTCCCTAAAACACTACAGCGAGCGAGCAGGCCTTTCTAATCGAGCTGGCCCGGGTATCCTGGAATGATATTGACCTCATCCCGTCAGTAGAGGATGCCTGGTTGATCTTCAAAAGTGCTTTCCTCTCCATCCTAAATAAGCATGCCCCATTCAAAAAAATGTAGAACTAAGAACAGATATAGCCCTTGGTTCACCCCAGACTTGACTGCCTTTGACCAGCACAAAAACATCCTGTGGTGGACTGCAATAGCATCGAATAGTCCCCACAATATGTAACTGTTCAGGGAAGTCAGGAACCAATACACTCAGTCAGTTAGGAAAGCTAAGGCTAGCTTTGTCAAACAGAAAGTTGCTTCGTGTAGCACTAATCACAAAATGTTTTGGGACACTGTAAAGTCCATGGAGAAAAGGAGCACCTCCTTCCAGCTGAGGATAGGAAAGACTGTCACCACCGATAAATCTACGATAATCGATCATTTCAATAAGCATTTTTCCACAGACGGCCATGCCCCCCCCCCCCTGCTTCTCCTTCACCCAAATCCAGACAGCTGATGTTCTGAAAGAACTGCAAAATCTGGATCCCTCAGAATCAGCTGGGATAGACAATCTGGACCCTCTCTTTCTAAAGTTGTTGCAACCACTATTACTAGCCTATTCAACCTCTTTCGTATCATCTGAGATCCCCAAAGATTGGAAAGCTGCCGCGGTCATCCCCCTCTTCAAAGACCTATATCCATCCTGCCCTGCCTTTCTAAAATCTTCGAAAGCCAAGTTAAACAGATCACCGACCATTTCGAATCCCACCGTACCTTCTCCAATATGCAATCTGGTTTCCGAGCTGGTCATGGCTGCACCTCAGCCATGCTCAAGGTCCTAAACGAGATCAAAACCACCATCGATAAAAGACAGTACTGTGCAGCCGTCTTCATCGACCTGGCCAAAGATTTCGACTATGTCAATCACAGCATTCTTATCGGCAGACTCAATAGTATTGGCTTCTCAAATGACTGTCTCGCCTGGTTCACCAACTACTTCTCAAACAGAGTTCAGTGTGTCAAATTGAAGGGCCTGTTGCCTGAACCTCTGGCAGTCTTTATGGGGATGCCACAGAGTTCAATTCTCGGGCCGACTCTCTTCTCTGTATATATCAATGATGTCGCTTTTGCTGCTGGTGAGTCTCTGATCCACCCTTACGCAGACGACACCAATTTGTATACATCTGGCCCTTCTTAGGACACTGTGCTTACCCACATCACCCCACTCACCCACATCACTACACTCATCCACATCACCCTAGTAAAACCCAAGCCTAGTTGATGGTAAAAGAGTACAGTTTCCCCTAGTCACCGGTTTTGAAGACATTTCTCAATGTCCTAAGGACATGGAAAGATGTAAAATTTTGAAGTCAGTCTTGAGTGATCTGCCTGGATGTGAAGCTTAGCTACAGTAGGAGTTTGCGGAACAACATGCTGTGATTCACTGCAGCCCAGAGAGAGCAGCACACATTTCCTGCATCACTGACTATCATCCTGCACAGGGTGCTTTGCAAATTTCATACAACCAGTTGTTTAGCATGTTTCCAGGTGTGTCTGTGTGTTAGTGTGAATGTGTGTGAGGAAATGTGTGCAGTGTGTGGTCATCAGGCAGGCCATCTCTCCTTAAATGAGTGGTTCATCAGCTGGTTAACCAGCACAATAAGAGGTGCTGAATTCAATCACCACATGAACATGGAAAATGGAATGGAGAGAGGGAGAGGAGGAAATGAAGAGAGGGGGAGCAGAGGAGAGGAGAGTCGGCTTTATGGATGGGAATGAGAAGAGGGGAAAGGGGAGAGGCGGAGAAGAGAAGGAGGAGAGGAAAGCTGAGAGCTGTTCTCTGGCAGTGTGCCCGGTTGCAGCGTTGTGTCCCTCACCTTTGCTCAGAGCTAAATTCCCCAGCACTCAGAAGTGTGTGTTTGTGTATGTGCGCGCGTGTGTGTGTGTTCCCTGACATCTCTTAGCAGTAATAATGCATTCTCACCTATTAATATGTTCTGGATCAGAAAGTCTATTGATCCAACAGCATGCAGTCCTCGCTCCCTCCCTCTATCTTCTCTCCTCTCCCTCTCTGCAGCATTGTGAGGTCAGTCATGTGAAACGTCCTATTGGAATGCCCTCAATTCTCTCCACCTCTCTCTCCTTTTTCTCTCCTCTCCATCTCCTGTTCTTTTCTCTGTGTTCTATGCAATGCACACCATCTGTCCAGTGCACACAAACACACACACACACACACACACACACACACACACACACACACACACACACACACACACACACACACACTTATATCACAGCTCATAACATGAATAAAAGGAAATGAAGAAGAGCTTGTGGCGGTGGGTGAATGTGTGTGTTGGTTTATGACACAGTGTTCAAGTGATTACCTGGGACTCTCTCTGGAGGCAGACTCAACCAAGTTATTACTCTCACATTATTACCAAACTAATATCACAAGCTGTCATTCACCCACACAGCGCTTCCTTAACCGCCCTGTAACAAATGTACGACATGTCCCAGACACACTGGAACAGACAGACTCTCACACACGAACAGCCAGACACTCAAACACCCTGAGAAGTAGGGGAATCGTCCTCTTCATCTGGAGTGGAGAGGAAGCCCATTGGCCAAATTAGATTCCAGCACTTCCTCTGTATGCATGTGGGTGTGTGTGTGTGTGTATGCTTGGGGCTTCCTGTCTGAGTTCAGCATCAATCTGATGCACAGCGTTGTGATTCGCTGTGACCTTGGCCTATCGCTGTGCAGCGTCTGGGAGCCCTCAGAGAGACACTTAATCAGAACTGCAGGATAAGGACTGATGTCATTATTCACACTTTATCTCTTTTTACAGATCCCCCTCTCCTCTCCTCTGCTCTCTCCTCTTCTGCTCTCTCCTCTCACTCTTCTCCTCTCTGACAGATCCTTTTCTCCTCTCTTTTCCTTCTGTACCTCTTTCCCCTGTTCTTCAGGTGCTTTATCTCCATCACTACTCAAGACTCCATCCCTCTCTCTGTAAGTGGTGATCTATGTCAACAGGTGCTTCAGCTCAGCCTATAGCTACTACTATGTCCCTGCTTTGTTTGTGGGGTGAATAGACTGCAGAAAACAAACGCACAGCCACACTCCAAGGTACACCCACAGAGTAGACCACCCTGCTCCATTCAGGCCATGGTAGGAGCTGCCAGGAGCGAATGCTATTAGAGGGATGGAGATAAATGTGACTTAATCACAGCTCTGAGACCCACAACACAGAGAGAGAGAGAGAGGTGGGCATTCTCATCTATAGTAAACATTGCTTCTCTTACGCCTCCATTCTTACATGTTCTCTTTGTATCCCTCGCTATTCTCCCTCTCTCACACACGATATGCCATTGAGGACAGGTGGCATCCAATCAAAATGTATCTGTCGCATGCGCCGAATACAACAGGTATAGAGCTTACCGTGAAATAAAAGACTCTCTAAGCCTCTCTATGGCCAGGGCGTGACAATACAGTTTAAGTCAGAAGTTACACTTGGTTGGAGTCATTAAAACTAGTTTTTCAACCACACAAATTTCTTGTTAACAAACTATTTCTTGTTAACAAATTTTTCAGACAGATTCTTTCACTTATAACTCACTGTATCACAATTCCAGTGGGTCAGAAGTTGACATACACTAAGTTGACTGTGCCTTTAAAAAGCTTGGAAATTTCCTGAAAATGATGTAATGGCGTTAGAAACTTCGAATAGGCTGATTGACATCATTGAGTCAATTGAAGGTGTACCTGTGGATGTATTTCAAGGCCTACATTCAAACTCAGTGCCTCTTTGCTTGACATCATGGGAAAATCAAAAGAAATCAGTTAAGACCTCAGAAGAAAAATTGTAGACCTCCACAAGTCTGGTTCATCCTTGGGAGCAATTTCCAAATGCCTGAAGGTACCACATTCATCTGTATAAACAATAGTACACAAGTATAAACACCATGGGAACACTCAGCCATCATACCGCTCAGGAAGGAGACGCTTTCTGTCTCCTAGAGATGAACGTACTTTGGTGCGAAAAGTGCAAATCAACCCCAGAACAACAGCAAAGGATCTTGTGAAGATGCAGAAGGAAACAGGTACAAAAGTATCTATTTCCACAGTAAAACGTGTCCTATATTGACGTAACCTGAAAGCCTGCTCGGCAAGGAAGAATCCACTGCTCCAAAACCGCCATAAAGCCAGACCACGGTTTGCAACTGCACATTTGGACAAAGATCATACTTTTTGGAGAAATGTCCTCTGGTCTGATGAAACAAAAATAGAACTGTTTGTCCATTATGACCAACGTTATGTTTGGAGAAAAAGGGGGAGGCTTGCAAGCCGAAGAACACCATCCCAAACCGTGAAGCACGGGGGTGGCAGCAAAATGTTTTGGGGGTGATTTTGCTGCAGGAGGGACTGGTGCACTTCACAAAATATATGGCATCATGAGGAAGGGAAATGATGTGGATATATTGAAGCAACGTCTCCAGATATCAGTCAGGAAGTTAAAGCTTGGTCGCAAATGGGTCATCCAAATGGACAATGACCCCAAGCCTACTTCCAAAGTTGTGGCAAAATGGCTTAAGGACAACAAAGTCAAGGTATTGGAGTGGCCATCACAAAGCCCTGACCTCAATCCCATAGAACATTTGTGGGCAGAACTGAAAAAGCGTGTGCGAGCAAGGAGGCCTACAAACCTGACTCAGTTACACCAGCTCTGTCAGGAGGAATGGGCCAAAATTCACCCAACTTATTGTGGGAAGCTTGTGGAAGGCTACCCAAAACGTTTGACCCAAGTTAAACAATTTAAAGGCATTGCTACCAAATACTAATTGAGTGTATGTAAACTTCTGACCCACTGGGAATATGATGAAAGAAATAAAAGATTAAATAAATCATTCTCTACTATTATTCTGACATTTCACATTCTTAATATAAATTGGAGATCCTAATTTACCTAAAACAGGGAATTTTTACAAGGATTAAATGTCAGGAATTGTGAAAACTGAGTTTAAATGTATTTGTATTTTCATCATAGGTACACTTCAACTATGACAGACAAAATGAAGAAAAAAAAATCCAGATAATCACATTGTAGGATTTTTAATGAATTTATTTGCAAATTATGGTGGAAAATAAGTATTTGGTCACCTACAAACAAGCAAGATTTCTGGCTCTCACAGACCTGTAACGTCTTCTTTAAGAGGCTCCTCTGTCCTCCACTCTTTACCTGTATTAATGGCACCTGTTTGAACTTGTTATCAGTATAAAAGACACCTGTCCACAACCTCAAACAGTCACACTCCAAACTCCACTATGGCCAAGACCAAAGAGCTGTCAAAGGACACCAGAAACAAAATTGTAGACCTGCACCAGGCTGGGAAGACTGAATCTGCAATAGGTAAGCAGCTTGGTTTGAAGAAATCAACTGTGGGAGCAATTATTAGGAAATGGAAGACATAAAAGACCACTGATAATCTCCCTCGATCTGGGGCTCCATGCAAGATCTCACCCCGTGGGGTCAAAATGATCACAAGAACGGTGAGCAAAAATCCCAGAACCACACGGGTGGACCTAGTGAATGACCTGCAGAGAGCTGGGACCAAAGGAACAAAGCCTACAATCAGTAACACACTACGGCGCCAGGGACTCAAATCCTGCAGTGCCAGACGTGTCCCCCTGCTTAAGCCAGTACATGTCCAGGCCCGTCTGAAGTTTGCTAGAGAGCATTTGGATGATCCAGAAGAAGATTGGGAGAATGTCATATGGTCAGATGAAACCAAAATATAACTTTTTGGTAAAAACTCAACTCGTCGTGTTTGGAGGACAAAGAATGCTGAGTTGCATCCAAAGAACACCGTACCTACTGTGAAGCATGGAGGTGGAAACATCATGCTTTGGGGCAGTTTTTCTGCAAAGGGACCAGGACGACTGATCCGTGTAAAGGAAAGAATGAATGGGGCCATGTATCGTGATATTTTGAGTGAAAACCTCCTTCCATCAGCAAGGGCATTGAAGATGAAACGTGGCTGGTCTTTCAGCATGACAATGATCCCAAACACACCGCCCGGGCAATGAAGGAGTGGCTTCGTAAGAAGCATTTCAAGGTCCTGGAGTGGCCTAGCCAGTCTCCAGATCTCAACCCCCATAGAAAATCTTTGGAGGGAGTTGAAAGTCCGTGTTGCCCAGCAACAGCCCCAAAACATCACTGCTCTAGAGGAGATCTGCATGGAGGAATGGGCCAAAATACCAGCAACAGTGTGTGAAAACCTTGTGAAGACTTACAGAAAACGTTTGACCTCTGTCATTGCCAACAAAGGGTATATAACAAAGTATTGAGATAAACTTTTGTTATTGACCAAATACTTATTTTCCACCATAATTTGCAAATAAATTCATAAAAATTCCTACAATGTGATTTTCTGGATTTTTTTTCTTCTCATTTTGTCTGTCATAGTTGAAGTGTACCTATGATGAAAATTACAGGCCTCTCATTTTTTTAAAGTGGGAGAACTTGCACAATTGGTGGCTGACTAAATACTTTTTTGCCCCACTGTACATGTATATTTATATTCCAGACTCTGACATTATTTGGGGCATTACTGCACTGTTGGAGCTAGAAACACAGGCATTTCACCGTTGGAGCTAGAAACACAGGCATTTCACTGTTGGAGCTAGAAACACAGGCATTTCACCGTTGGAGCTAGAAACACAGGCATTTCACCGTTGGAGCTAGAAACACAGGCATTTCACCGTTGGAGCTAGAAACACAGGCATTTCACCGTTGGAGCTAGAAACACAGGCATTTCACCGTTGGAGCTAGAAACACAGGCATTTCACAGTTGGAGCTAGAAACACAGGCATTTCACCGTTGGAGCTAGAAACACAGGCATTTCACCGTTGGAGCTAGAAACACAGGCATTTCACCGTTGGAGCTTTCAGAAAAACACAGGCATTTCACCGTTGGAGCTAGAAACACAAGCATTTCACCGTTGGAGCTAGAAACACAGGCATTTCACCGTTGGAGCTAGAAACACAGGCATTTCACCGTTGGAGCTAGAAACACAAGCATTTCACCGTTGGAGCTAGAAACACAGGCATTTCACCGTTGGAGCTAGAAACACAGGCATTTCACCGTTGGAGCTAGAAACACAAGCATTTCACTGTTGGAGCTAGAAACACAAGCATTTCACTGTTGGAGCTAGAAACACAGGCATTTCACTGTTGGAGCTAGAAACACAGGCATTTCACTGTTGGAGCTAGAAACACAGGCATTTCACCGTTGGAGCTAGAAACACAGGCATTTCACCGTTGGAGCTAGAAACACAAGCATTTCACTGTTGGAGCTAGAAACACAAGCATTTCACTGTTGGAGCTAGAAACACAAGCATTTCACTGTTGGAGCTCAAAACAAAAGCATTTCACTGCAACTGTGATAGTATGAATGGAAAAGGCAAATGGATACCAATTCATGTGCATTCTGACCATTTCATGATTGAAAGACATTTGTAAAATCAGAGATATGAAAAGGCTGCTGCTGTCATACCTTGTTGCCTCTCAGTGTGTGTGTGTGTGCCATGAAGACGTTATTGGATTTTTCTCAACTGGTACAGAGAGGAAAAGGATGTTCCAAGAATCACAAAGCACCTACACAGACCCACAATTGGGAATAACACACACACACCTGACAGACACACTATTGAAGCACACTTTTAGATATTACTTCCATCTCTGCCCTATAACATTACGTCAGCTGGCTACCTGCCAGCTTGCAAACAGACGTCAATATTCTGTTTCTGTCTGCTACATTCTGGACAACCAGACTAGAATATCAACCCGTTACCATAGCAGCCACCATGACTCAGCACCACACACACATGCACTCCAGACCTGGGGAGAAAATTAAATGGACCTACAATCTTCTATAGCCAAGGAAACAAAGAATTTACTTTGCTTGGGAGGTAATGTGTGATATTGTCACTATCAATTGCCGTTCAACATTTCAACAGGCTGTTAAACAACGTACTAACTCTAAATCTAAATAAATAAATAAAAAAATGTATTTCACCTTTATTTAACCAGGTAGGTTATTTGAGAACAAGTTCTCATTTGCAACTGCGACCTGGCCAAGATAAAGCATAGCAGTGTGAACAGACAACACAGAGTTACACATGGAGTAAACAATAAACAAGTCAATAACACAGTAGAAAAAAAAAAAGAGTCTATATACATTGTGTGCAAAAGGCATGAGGAGGTAGGCGGATAATTACAATTTTGCAGATTAACACTGGAGTGATAAATGATCAGATGGTCATGTACAGGTAGAGATACTGGTGTGCAAAAGAGCAGAAAAGTAAATAAATATAAACAGTATGGGGATGAGGTAGGTAAATTGTCACA
Source organism: Oncorhynchus tshawytscha (assembly GCF_018296145.1). Taxonomy (NCBI): domain Eukaryota; kingdom Metazoa; phylum Chordata; class Actinopteri; order Salmoniformes; family Salmonidae; genus Oncorhynchus; species Oncorhynchus tshawytscha. The sequence continues at coordinate 63,269,932 of NC_056433.1, read as the reverse complement.
GTGATGAGGCTTCTCCAAGCTCTGGTGCTGCTGACAGTCATTAGTAGCCTACCAAATGTGTTAACTGCCTGGTACTCAGCACTCTATTGTCCCTCTAATCACTCTGACATCAATGCAAATGTAATCGAAATCTAATCAAACACATCATGAGAGGCCATGAGCTCATGTTGTGCAACATTTTGATAGGCTATGCAATTGCATGAGAGTGAGAAAACAGAGTTGATGGCCTCTATTAAAAAGAGGAAGCCTACTATATTTCGTTATTTATCAACGTTCCTAATATTTTAAGCACATTGTTTCGCTTTACAACCGGAGTATAGCCTACCTGGCTGGCATGAAAATGAACCACGTGAAAGCGTCCTCCAATCGCTAATTATGTGCATAAATGACATGTATATTTTTCCCATGCCCCTCTTCCAAAACAGGTGCATGATAATGGTCCATTCTAAATCAAAATAAATGTCACACATATATTATTTAGTATATGTAAAGACAACATTAAATGAAGAATAGTCTGATGGGTGACAATATTACCCATCACTTGTGAATGATGCCCAGCTTGTAGTAAGGCAAAAAAAACATGTATGTTTTTGTAGTTGTCGAACAACCTCATGTAGCCTAGCCCATAGGCCTATATGTTTTGATAGCATTTGTATCACAACTAAAGTGGCCAAATAACTTCTTAAAATTAAGCACATCCATCTGCTTAATAACCATTGTAGAGCCTAACTGACATGCATAGGCTGCTTGAGTTTCATGTTTGGAGAAGATCATTTTCACCACAAAAATGCATCTTTATAATCAAGTGTTTCTTGCAAATTGATTGCATTTTGGAACATTTGTGTTTATAGCTTATTACCATGTGTGCATTGCTGCACTTATAATGTAAAGAAATAGCCTAGTTTATCTACATTTGAAACTAAAAGTTCTGATCTGCTGCATCAGCCGTATTGCTTTAAAAACAAATGTGGATGCAAATGGTTGTATTCATTTGGGATCTATTGCATCCCAGAATTTGAGATCTATTGTATCCTACAACAGTCCAAGAGTCTGTTTAGAATATTTATTTATTGCACAGAAGGAAGAATTGACCAATAGAATAGGTCAACTTTTGTACTATGGTGGACAGTAGATTGACATAGGCTAGTCTTTTAATGTTTGTTAGGCCTACTCATTTTTATTTTATTTATCTGTTATTTTACCAGGTAAGTTGACTGAGGACACATTCTCATTTACAGCAACGATCTGGGGAATAGTTACAGAGGAGAGGAGGGGGATGAATGAGCCAATTGTAAACTGGGGATTATTCTTGTTGGTTGATGAAAGGTAAATGTGGACAGTTCTAACATCTTCTATATGGGCCTCAGAATTCGATAAGAGGGATGCGCGCAGATGCGTCCTGGATGTGTCTGTCTTCTTTCAATTGAAGCCTACTTAGCCGAAATGCCTGTGAGAAGGATCTGATCACTTGACAGGCATTGGCTACATCTGAGAGCTCTATGTGAGTGAGGTGCTTCGGAGCACAGCAGCCTGGACAAGGGAATTATAATTATTATATTCAGCCCAAGGGCACAACAGCCGCAGAAGGCATAGATTTTTTTAGGGGGCATTACGGTCACACAAGGGGGATGCTGCTGTGAAATTCGAGGCCTGGTGAGAATATTTAAGTGCTTGTCAAATTGTGAATGCAACTTTTATCAAATCATCATTTGAGTCCCATTAGAGTCCCATCATGCAGCCTTAGAATGTATTAAAAATCTAAACATACAGCCCAACGTTCACATCACAACTAAAGTTGCATAAAAACTCTAAATTAAGCATTTAGGAGGACCAGTTACTTTGTTAACCGCTCAACACAGAATAGCATGTGAACTTCCTTTGAAATCATTTGGAGAAAATATCCTTTCTATATTTTATGTTCCATTGTATTCTTCATACTTTAAAATAATAACAAATAATGCCACGGAATTCTAAGATAATCTTGTCTGCTACATTAACTAGTGTAGCCCACAGCCATATGAGCGCCTAACATAAGGACAACTCAGAATATGCTATTCTGTTCTTCTGAAATAGACTACATTTTCTTCATATCATGTTTCTTTAGACCTGTCTAAAATAAATAAGGGATTTGTTGTGATGGTGTAGGCTATATTACAATGATTTATTAGACTTCAAATGTAGATGTTCCAAAAGGTCTGCATCAGTGGCTTGTGGGCTCTGCGTAGAAGCCAGGAGATGCTACACCTGTTTATGTTAATTAAACAGTAAATTACCATGAGACTGGAAGTTATTTGCTTGACAATCACTGGCTGACAAAATGTCATGACCACCACAGCCCTATTTGAGCATCATGCGGTGAACTATGCATGCCTAGTTTGTTTATTTAGCCTAGCGGATGCTTTTATCACAGTCAACACAAATCTATTTTGTAATAACAATATCATGGAATTAAATAGAGTAAATTAGAAAATGATAGTTTCCTAAATTGAAAAAGTTACAAGTGCATATACTGTAGGCCTAACCTGATGAAATGCGGCTGCTGTGTTAAAAAACAAATAGCTTTTTCTCAAATTCATTGATGATCAGATACTTCAGTTGTAACTGGTTCTGTTACAGTTGATTGAAACCGTGCTAAATGTATCTAACTTATGTTATCCTCTTTCTTAACAATAGCCTATAAAGAAAATCAAAATGTCTCTGGTGCTGCAGCATGCACTCATTCGTTGTCATGTTCTGTTGTGGTATTAAAAAAAGAGGTTGCTTGTCTCCAGTCATGTAAAATGACATATAATTGCATGAAATGCGTAGATAAAAGGATATTTTTCTCGGACCACAAAAAAGTTTCTAAAATAAAAGCACTACATGAATCTAATGGTGATATTTTCACCCCTACCCTTGTCAGCTGTGGTCTGCGAATCCACAACCTTCTGGCTACTTTACCATGTAGTTCTTGCAAAACAAGAAGTTTCTAAAACTGCATATCTAAGGCTCTGGTCTGTCCTAGGAGACAAAGGGTAGGCATGTTCTTTGCTATCCAGTTTATATTTTAATTATTATTTTGGGTATAGGGGAGGGTCACTTGCTTTTTTTCAAGCGTTCAGGGAGAGTTGGGTAAAATATATTTTACTGAAGGGAAGACCATCCATTTTCCTTTCAGACAGTTCCGATATTCTCCAGGTTTCAAATCAAATTTTATTAGTCACATGCGCCGAATACAACAGGTGTAGTAGACCTTACAGTGAAATGCTTATTCATGAGCCCCTAACCGACAGTGCAGTTTAAAAAAATACAGATACAACTAATAGAGAAAAGTAACAAGTAATTAAAGAGGAGCAGTAAAAAAATAACATATACAGGGGGATGCCGGTACAGAGTCAATGTGCGGGGGCACATAGTTGAGGTAGTATGTACATGTAGGTAGAGTTAAAGTGACTATGCACAGATGACAACAGAGAGTGGCAGTGATGTAGAGAGGGAGGGGGGCAATGTGAATAGTCTGTGTAGCCATTTGACTAGATGTTCAGGAGTCATGGCTTGGAGGTAGAAGCTGTTAAGAAGCTTCTTAGACCTAGACTTGGTGCTCCAGTACCGCTTGCCATGTGGTAGCAGAGAGGACAGTCTATGCCTAGGTTGGCTGGAGTCTTTGATAATTATCAAGGCCTTCCTCTGACACTGCCTGGTATAGAGGTCCTCGATTGCAGGAAGCTTGGCCCCAGTGATGTACTGGGCCGTACGCACTACCCTCTGTAGTGCCTTGCGGTCGGAGGCCAAGCAGTTGCCATACCAGGCAGTGATGCAACCAGTCATGATGCTCTCGTTGGTGCAGCTGTAGAATCTTTTGAGGATCTGAGGACCCATGCCAAATAATTTCAGTCTCCTGAGGGGGAATAGGTTTTGTCATGCCCGCTTCACAACTGACATGGTGTGCTTGGACCATGTTAGTTTGTTGGTGATGTGGACACCAAGGAACTTGAAGCTCTCAACCTGTTCCACTGCAGCCCCGTCGATGAGAATGAACGGGGAGTACAGGAGGGTTTTGAGCACGCATCCAAGGGGCCCCTGTGTTGAGGATCAGTGTGGCAGATGTGTTGTTCCCTACCCTTACAACCTGGGGGCGGCCCGTCAGAAAGTTCAGGATCCAGTTGCAGAGGGAGGTGTTTCGTCCCAGGGTCCTTAGCTTAGTGATGAGCTTTGAGGGCACTATGGTGTTGAACGCTGAGCTGTAGTCAAGGAATAGCATTCTCACATAGATGTTCCTTTTGTCCAGGTGGGAAAGGGCGGTGTGGAGTGCAATAGAGAGTGCATCATCTGTGGATCTGTTGGGGCGGTATGCAAATTGGAGTAGGTCTAGGATTTCTGGGATGATGGTGTTGATGTGTGCCGTGACCAGCCTTTCAAAGCACTTCAAGCTACAGATGTGAGTGCTACGGGTCGGTAGTCGTTTAAGCAGGTTACCTTAGTGTTCATGGGCACAGACACTATGGTGGTCTGCTTAAAACATGTTGGTATTACAGACTCGGACAGGGAGAGGTTGAAAATGTTATCATGGCTTCTGGTTGGGGTATGTATGTACGGTCACTGTGGGGACGAGGTCATCATTGCACTTACTGATGAAGCCAATGACAGATGTGCTGTACTCCTCAATGCCATTGGAGGAATCCCGGAACATGTTGCAACCTGTGCTAGTAAAACAGTCCTGTAGCTTAGCATCTCCTTCATCTGACCACTTGTTTATCGGTTTAGTAACTGACGCTTTCTGCTTTAATTTTTGCTTGTAAGCAGGAATCAGGAAGATAGAATTATGGTCAGATTTGCCGAACGGAGGGCAAGGGAGAGCTTTGTATGCATCTCTGTGTGTGGAGTAAAGGTGGTCCAGAGTTGTTTTCCCTCTGGTTGCACAATTTCTAACAGATATTAGGTCAAACTTATTAAGTTTCCCTGCATTAAAGTCCCTGGCAATTAGGAGAACCACCTCTGGGTGAGCGTTTTCTTGTTTGCTTATGGCGGAATAAAGCTCATTCAATGCTATCTTGGTGCCAGCCTCTGACTGGGGTGGTATGTAGATGAGAACTCCCTCGGTAGGTAATGTGGTCGGCAGCTTATCATGAGAAACTCTACCTCAGGTGAGCAATGGCCTGAGACTTCCTTAGATATCGTGCACCAGCTGTTGTTTAAAAAAATACATACAGTTGAAGTCGGAAGTTTACATACACTTAGGTTGGAGTCATTAAAACTCATATTTCAACCACTCCACAAATTTCTTGTTAACAAACTGTCGTTTTGGCAATTCAGTTAGGACATCTACTTTGTGCATGACACAAGTCATTTTTCCAACAATTGTTTGCAGACTGATTATTTCACTTGTAATTCACCGTATCACAATTCCAGTGGGTCAGAAGTTTACATACACTAAGTCGACTGTGCCTTTAAAAAGCTTGGAAAATTCCAGAAAATTATGTCATGGAAAATCAAAAGAAATCAGCCAAGACCTCAGAAAAAAAATTGTAGACCTCCACAAGTCTGGTTCATCCTTGGGAGCAATTTCCAAATGCCTGAAGGTACCACGTTCATCTGTATAAACAATAGTACACAAGTATAAACACCATGGGACCACTCAGCCGTCATACCGCTCAGGAAGGAGACGCGTTCTGTCTCGTAGAGATGAACGTACTTTGGTCAGAAAAGTGCAAATCAATCCCAGAACAATAGCAATGGACCCTGTGAATATGCTGGAGGAAACAGGTACAAAGGTATCTATATCCACAGTAAAACGAGTCATATAATGACATAACCTGAAAGGCCGCTCGGCAAGGAAGAAGCCACTGCTCCAAAACCGCCATAAAAAAAGTTACAAACAACGCAGATAAAAGAACAAAAATAACACAATCGGTTGGGAGCCTGCAAAACGTCTGCCTTCTGCTCCGGCGCCATTTGAATTATTATAAATCAAGTACAGTCCCTTATAGAGTAACACTTGACATCAAGTCCTTATACATATGTAGTAACTTTGTGATGACTAAAATAGCAAAATTTTGGATACATAGTACTAATCAAGCTATTAAAATATTGCTCTAAAATTAATTACAGTGTTGTTACACAGGCACAAGGACTGTTTAATGTTACTGAGAATGCTAAGAGTAACTGTTACAGTTGTCTATTAGCCCTTTACACTTGTACCCATATACAGGTTGAAAATAGCACATTTGAGCGCAGTGGCTGTGCAGTAATATGCTATGAATGACATCAAATCTCAGGCTCTGTACATCACAGCGCTGTATGGGTTTTGACTGGCCGACATGAACTTCAGCACCTAACGCGACAAGTAGTTGTCCCCATCCCTCTAGCTATTTGGTCAACTTTAGAAAGGTTTTTGTTGTCTGAGTGAGGGTAATGCTGTAAGTTAAGACCACTCAGTATATTTTTTAAATATGAGGCGTTGAGGATTATAATAAATGTCATACAAGCAAGTCAAATACCTGTGAGTCCAAATGTGCAAGTCACATTTCCATATCATAAAACTCATGTCATATACAGTGTCAAGCTTTATGATCACTATGTTTGATGTTCAGTCACAAGATGACATGGCGTCTGTGGCGATTTTAGCATGTAAATCTTGGTGGGGCAAACTCCAATTTTTTTTAGATGCATGCCAACCAAGCCACTACACAACACTAAACAACACATGAATTGCACTATAACGGTGACAAACAGTGCACAAACTGTTAGGGCCTACTCCATCACTCTCCTTCATGGTAAAATAGCCCTCACACAGCCTGGAGATGTGTTGGGTCATTGTCCTGTTGAAAAACAAATGATAGTCCCACGAGGCCAAAACCAGATGGGATGGTGTATTGATGCAGGATGCTGTGGTAGCCGTGCTGGTTAAGTGTGCCTTAAATTCTAAATAAATCACAGACAGTGTCACCAAGAAAGCACACCCACACCATCACACCTCCTCCTCCATGCTTTACGGTGGGAAATACACATGCAGAGATCATCCATTCACCAATACCGCGTCTCACAAAGACACGGCGGTTGGAATCAAAAATCTCCAATTTGGACTGCAGACCAAAAGGGCAGATTTCCACCGGTCTACTGTCCATTGCTCATATTTCTTGGCCCATACAAGTCTCTTCTTCTTATTGGTGGACTTTAGTAGTGGTTTCTTTGCAGCAATTCTACCATGAAGGCCTGACTCTCACAATCTCTTCTGAACAGTTGATGTTGAACTGTGTCTGTTACTTGAACTCTGTGAAGCATTTATTTAGGCTGTAATTTCTGAGGCTGGTAACTCTAATGAACTCATCCTCTGCAGCAGAAGTAACTCTGGGTCTTCCTTTCCTGTGGCGGTCCTTATGAGAGCCAGTTTCATCATAGCGCTTGATAGTTTTTGCGACTGCACTTTACAAAGCTTTCAAAGTTCTTGACATTTTCCAGACTGACTGACCTTCATATCTTAAAGTAATGATGGAATGTCGTTTCTCTTTGCTAACTTGAGATGTTCTTGCCATAAGTTACTCGCCCAAGCCTCCCCAGCTTCTCCTTCACCCAAATCCAGACAGCAGATGTTCTGAAAGAGCTGCAAAACCTGGACCAGTACAAATCAGCTGGGCTAGACAATCTGGACCCTCTCTTTCTAAAACTATCCGCCGCCATTGTTGCAACCTCTATTACCAGCCTGTTCAACCTCTCTTTTGTATCGTCCGAGATCCCTAAAGATTGGAAAGCTGCCGCGGTCATCCCCCTCTTCGAAGGTGGTGACACCCTAGACCCAAACTGTTACAGACCTATATCCATCCTGCCCTGCCTATCTAAAGTCTTCGAAAGCCAAGTTAATAAACAGATCACTGACCATTTAGAATCCCACTGTACCTTCTCCGCTGTGCAATCCGGTTTCCGAGCTGGTCACAGGTGCACCTCAGCCACACTCAAGGTACTAAATTATATCCTAACCGCCATCGATAAATGACAGTACTCTGCAGCCGTCTTCATCGACCTGGCCAAGGCTTGACTCTGTCAATCACCGTATTCTTATCGGCAGACATAATAGCCTTGGTTTTTCTAATGACTGCCTCTCCTGGTTCACCAACTACTTTGCAGACAGAGTTCAGTGTGTCAAATTGGAGGGCATGTTGTCCGGACCTCTGGCAGACTCTATGGGGGTACCACAGGGTTCAATTCTCAGGTGGACTCTTTTCTCTGTATATATCAATGATATCGCTCTTGCTGCGGGCGATTCCCTGATCCACCTCTACGCAGATGACACCATTCTGTATACTTCTGGCCCTTCCTTGGACACTGTGCTAACTAACCTCCAAACGAGCTTCAATGCCATACAACCCTCCTTCCGTGGTCTCCAACTGCTCTGAAATGCTAGTAAAACCAAATGCATGCTTTTCAACCGTTCGCTGCCCGGACCCGCCCGCCCGACTAACATCACCACCCTGGACGGTTCCGATCTAAAATATGTGGACAACTATAAATACCTAGGTGTCTGGCTAGACTGTAAACTCTCCTTCCAGACTCATATTAAACATCTCCAATCCAAAATCAAATCTAGAATCGGCTTTCTATTTTGCAACAAAGCCTCCTTCACTCACTCCACCAAACTTACCCTAGTAAAACTGACTATCCTAACGATCCTCGACTTCGGCGATGTCATCTACAAAATAGCTTCCAATACTCAAGTCTATGGGTAAAGCTCCGCCTTATCTCAGTTCACTGGTCATGATAACAACACCCACCCGTAGCACACGTTCCAGCAGGTATATCTCACTGATCATCCCCAAAGCCAACACCTCATTTGGCCGCCTTTCCTTCCAGTTCTCTGCTGCCAGTGACTGAAAAAAATTGCAAAAATCGCTGAAGTTGGAGACTTATTTCCCTCACCAACTTTAACCATCAATTATCTGAGCAGCTAACCGATAGCTGCAGCTGTACATAGTCCATCTGTAAATAGCCCACCCAATCTACCTACCTCATCCCCATACTGTTTTTATTTTATTTAATTTTCAGCTCTTTTGCACACCAGTATCTCTACTTGCACATCATCATCTGCTCATTTATCACTCCAGTGTTAATATGCTAAATTGTAATTATTCGCTCCTATGGCCTATTTATTGCCTACCTCCTCATGCATTTTGCACACACTGTCTATAGACTTTATTTTTTCTACTGTGTCATTGACTTGTTTATTGTGTTATTGGTGTAACGATCTGAGTGTAGTGGGTGAGAAGTCAGGCGCAGGAAGCAGAGAGTTCAGGGGAGTGCTATTTTAATGCACAAAGAAACGGCAAACATAAGCCAACCCCACGAAAACACAGGGGGTAATGAACAAACAAACGCCCCAAACAGGGGGACTTAAACTGTCCAGGAAAAACCACAAAAATGGGAAAAACACGAAACCCATAGACGTGCACACAAGTACACCAAACAGACGGTCACAATAATTAATCCCGCACAAGGAACCAGGCGGGACGGCTGACTAATAAAGCCTCACTACTATATCACCTAACTCAAAACAGGTACACTCAATAAACACATAAGGAGGGGGAGGAAATAATCAGTGGCAGCTAGTAGGCCGGTGACTACGACCGCCGAGCGCCACCCGAACGGGAAGGGAAGCCTTCTTCTGTCGGAGTCGTGACAGTACCTTCCCCCCCCTGACGCGCAGCTCCCGAGGCGCGCCGACACCGGCCTCGAGGTCGACCCGGAGGACGAGGCGCAGGGCGATCCGGATGGAGGCAATGGAAACATTGACGGATCCAAAATGTCCCCCACCGGTACCCAGCACCTCTCCTCCGGACCGTACCCCTCCCAGTCCACGAGGTACTGCAGGCCCCTCACCCGGCGTCTCGAGTCCAGAATGGCCCGTATCGTATACGCCGGGGACCCCTCGATGTCCAGAGGGGGAGGAGGGACCTCCGGCACCTCACCGTCCTGTAGGGGACCAGCTACCACCGGCCTGAGGAGAGACACATGAAACGAGGGGTTAATACGATAATAGGAAGGGAGTTGTAATCGATAACACACCTCGTTTATTCTCCTCAGGACTTTGAAAGGCCCTACACACTGCGGCCCAAGCTTCCGGCAGGGCACGCGGACGGGCAGGTTTCGGGTCGAGAGCCAGACCCTGTCCCCCGGTACAAACACGGGGGCCTCACTGCGGTGGCGGTCAGCACTCCTTTTCTGCCGTCCACTAGCCTGTTGAAGGGATTCCTGGACGGCCCTCCAGGTCTCTTTGGAGCGCTGCACCCATTCCTCCACCGCAGGAGCCTCGGTCTGGCTCGGATGCCACGGTGCCAGGACCGGCTGGTACCCCAACACACACTGAAAGGGGGACACATTAGTAGAGGAGTGGCGTAGTGAGTTCTGGGCCATTTCGGCCCAGGGGATGTATCTCGCCCACTCCCCTGGCCGGTCCTGGCAGTACGACCGCAGAAACCTACCCACCTCCTGGTTTACTCTCTCCACCTGCCCATTACTTTCGGGGTGATAACCGGAGGTCAGGCTGACCGAGACCCCCAGACGCTCCATGAACGCCCTCCATACTCGGGACGTGAACTGGGGGCCCCGATCAGAAACGATGTCCTCCGGCACCCCGTAGTGCCGGAAGACGTGGGTGAATAATGCCTCCGCAGTCTGTAGGGCTGTAGGGATACCGGGCAACGGGAGGAGACGGCAGGACTTAGAGAACCGATCCACAATCACCAGAACCGTGGTGTTGCCCTGAGACGGGGGAAGGTCGGTCAGGAAATCTACGGATAGATGTGACCATGGCCATTGTGGAACGGGGAGGGGTTGTAACTTCCCTCTAGGAAGGTGCCTAGGAGCCTTACTCTGGGCGCATACCGAACAGGAGGAGACATAAACCTTAACGTCCCTAGCCAAGGTAGGCCACCAATACCTCCCCCGAAGGCTCCCCACTGTCCTCCTCACCCCAGGTGATCCGAGGAGGGTAGGACGTGAGCCCACCGAATCAGTTGGTCCAGAACACCAAGCGCACGTACTTCCGCCCCGCCGGACACTGAGGAGGCGCGGGTTCAGCCCATAACCCCCGCTCGATGTCCGAGTCCACCTCCCATACCACTGGTGCTATCAGCTTTGAGGCCGGAAGGATGGGAGTAGGTTCGGTGGACCTATCCTCCGTGTCGTAAAGGCGGGACAGTGCGTCCGCCTTCACGGTCTGGGAGCCCGGTCTATACGATAAAGTGAACCGGAATCGGGTGAAAAATATGGCCCACCTTGCCTGACGCGGGTTCAGTCTCCTAGCTGCCCGAATATACTCCAGATTTTGGTGGTCGGTCCAGATGAGAAAGGGGTGCTTAGCCCCCTCAAGCCAGTGTCTCCACACCTTCAGAGCCCTGACCACCGCTAACAACTCCCAGACCCCCACATCATAGTTACGCTCCGCTGGGCTGAGCTTCCTCGAGAAGAAAGCGCAGGGGCGGAGTTTTGGTGGTGTACCCGAGCGCTGTGATAGCACGGCACCCACCCCAGCCTCGGACGCGTCCACCTCCACTATGAATGCTAGAGAGGGGTCCGGATGTGCCAACACGGGTGCCTCTGTGAACAGCGCCTTCAACTTGTTGAAAGCTATGTCCGCCTCGGCTGACCACCACAACCGCACCGGGTACCAGAGACACATGCGCGGCGTGAGTGGCTGAGTAGATCAGAATGTCATCGATATAAACAACCACTCCCTGCCCGTGCAGGTCCCTGAGAATCTCGTCTACAAAGGATTGGAAAACGGCTGGAGCATTTTTTAACCCATACGGCATGACGCAGTACTCATAGTGGCCCGATGTGGTACTAAATGCGTTTTTCGACTCGTCTCCCTTCCGAATACGCACCAGGCTATAAGCGCTCCTGAGATCCAATTTTGTGAAGAACTGCGCTCCCTGAAAGGATTCCACTGTCGTAGCAATGAGAGGTAGTGGGTAGCTGAACCCCACTGTGATGGCATTTAGACCTCTATAATCAATACACGGACGCAAACCTCCCTCCTTTTTCTTCACAAAAAAGAAACTCGAGGAGACGGGTGAAATGGAGGACCGAATGTACCCCTGTCCCAGAGACTCCGTGATATATGTCTCCATAGCCAACGTCTCCTCTTGGGACAATGGGTACACGTGACTCTTGGGAAGCGCAGCGTTTACCTGGAGATCTATCGCACAATCCCTTCCCGGTCGATGTGGTGGTCATTTAGTCGCCTTCTTTTTACTAAAAGAGATTGCCAAATCGGCATACTCTGGGGGAATGCACACTGTGGGACCCTGGTCTGGACTTTCCACCGAGGTGGCACCGACGGAAACTCCCAGACACCTTCCATAACACTCCTCTGACCACCCCTGGAGAACCCAGTCTCCACAAAATTTTAGGATTGTGCCGGGCCAGCCAGAGAATCCCTAGCACCACTGGAAACGCAGGCAAATCAATAATATAGAGACTGATACGCTCCCTATGATTCCCCTGCGTTACCATGTCCAGTGGAACCGTGGTCTCCCTGACCACCCCTGACCCTAATGGCCGGCTATCTAGGGAGTGCACGGGAAAGGGAGAATCTATCGGCACAAGCGGAACACCTAATTTAATAGCGAGTCCGCGATCCATAAAGTTCCCAGCTGCGCCTGAATCGACTAGCGCCCTATGCTGGGAAGAGGGGAAAAATTAAAGGAAAAAAATCAAGACAAACATGTGACCAACGGGGGGTTCTGGGTGAGTTTGGTGCTGACTCACCTGGGGTGATCGAGAAATGTTCCGCCTGCCATCTCGACTCCTAGACGGACCCCCCCCAGCACTGATCGGCCGTGTGTCCTCTCCGACCACAGCTGGTGCAGAGGGAGCCTCCTCCTCCGGTACCCCTCGGCAATACCCTCCCAACTCCATCGGAACGGGAGTGGAGGTGCTGGGTGGTGGAACACACAGGACCCTCTCCGAACGCCCGCGGGCAGCCAGCAGATTGTCCAGTCGGATGGACATGTCAATTAGCTCATCCAGGGAAAGAGCGGTGTCCCGACACGCTAGCTCCCTGCGGACGTCCTCCCGGAGACTACACCGGTAGTGGTCGATAAGGGCCCTGTCATTCCACCCGGATCCTGCTGCCAAGGTACGGAACTCCAACGCGTAATCCTGGGCGCTCCTCTTCTCCTGCCGGAGATGGAATAGTCGTTCTCCCGCCGCTCGGCCATTTGGAGGGTGGTCAAATACGGCGCGGAAGCGGCGAGAAAACTCGGGGTAGTGCTCCTTCGCTGAGTCTGGGCCATTCCAGACTGCGTTTGCCCACTCCAGAGCACGACCCGTGAGGCAGGAGATGAGGACACTCACCCTCTCCGCTCCCGAGGGAGTGGATCTGACGGTGGCCAGGTACAGTTCTAGCTGGAATGAACAAACAAACGCCCCAAACAGGGGGACTTAAACTGTCCAGGAAAAACCACAAAAATGGGAAAAACACGAAACCCATAGACGTGCACACAAGTACACCAAACAGACGGTCACAATAATTAATCCCGCACAAGGAACCAGGCGGGCCGGCTGACTAATAAAGCCTCACTACTATATTACCTAACTCAAAACAGGTGCACTCAATAAACACATAAGGAGGGGGAGGAAATAATCAGTGGCAGCTAGTAGGCCGGTGACTACGACCGCCACCCGAACTGGAAGGGAAGCCTCCTTCGGTCGGAGTCGTGACAATTGGCTTGTTTATTGTTTACTCCATGTGTAACTCTGTTGTTGTCTGTGTCACACTGCTTTGCGTTATCTTGGCCAGGTCGCAGTTGCAAATGAGAACTTGTTCTCAACTAGCCTACCTGGTTAAATAAAGGTGAATTTAAAAAATAAAATATGGACTTGGTCTTTTACCAAATATGGGTTTCTTCTGTATACCCCCCCCCTACCTTGTCACAACACAACTGACTGGCTCAAATGCATTAAGGAAAGACATTCCACAAATTAACTTTTAAGAAGGCACACCTGTTAATTGAAATGGATTCCCAGTGAATGCCTCATGAAGCTGGTTGAGAGAATGCCAAGAGTGTGCAAAGCTGCCATCAAGGCAAAGGGTGTCTATTTGAAGAATCTCAAATCTAAAATATATTTTGATTACTACATGATTCCATGTGTTATTTCATAGTGTTGATGTCGTCAATATTATTCTACAATGAAGAAAATAGTAAAAATAAAGAAAAACCCTTGAATGAGTAGGTGTTCTAACACTTTTGACCGGAATTGTAGCTGGTATGGCTGACTTGCTTAAACAAATGTGGTTTCTACTGACAATTGAGATGTACAAACTTTGTCATAAGGGGACGACAAGCGTATAAGAGGCAATCCGTAATTTCGATTAAGACATTAATGAGCGAGCTAGAACAGACGTAGTCAATTTGTTCAGCACTTCTGAAGTGTAATGTACAGCGATAGAATTAGGAACATGGACCGTTCTTATAGTATTCTCCATGTATACCAAGTCAGAACCGTAGGATAAACTAAGGGGGTATACAAGCAGACAATGAAAGCTCTTACAATATTCTAAAACAGGTTATAGACTACATGTGCACCACCAAGTCAGAACAGTAGGCTAAATTATGCTGTGGAAAGGGACCAAATTATTAGGGTGAGGCACATGGGCTACTAACAGCTTATTACAAAATATACACTTAGTATTACTTTCTTAGCTACAGTATACATATCTCCCTGGCATATTACATCATTTATGCAGCAGCATACAATACATTTTTGGACTCACCTTGACTTGGACCACACACGCACTCCACTGAATAGTGATGGCTTTTCAATGATTGCAGTTAGCCACTGATTCCTTCCAAACCTCTCAATGATGAATTTGCAATTTCCAACTTGTGTAATGTTTATGCCAAATGACCGATGAGCACCGATACGTTTTATCTATAATCTTTCTTCATATGACAAAGATTGAAAATGATTTGCCAGTAGATTGTCAACTTGATTCATGATGATAACTGCTAGTTTGCTAGCTAAGATTTTGAAAGTATGATGTTGACATGACTAGTCCAATCAAAGCTACGATAGCTATAACGTGATTTTACGTTATTTTATCTGTGGCCAATGACCTTGAGCCTTCTTGGATGGTTACATCTAATGTAACTCTATGGCAGCACCCAAGGGGCTTACATTTTCGAGCTCTAACCATAGATTTTGCGGTGATGTACAGTAGTGTCCCCATGAGTGACAGAACACTATGCCAATCACAACACAACTAGAGAACATTACCAACCCCTACACTCTGTATTATCCGATGGCTGCCCCACCACCATAGAAAGCACTGAGCTAGGCTGAAACACCTGCATTTTGGAGCTGCCTTACTCAAGAAAACAAAAAAGAGAGACCATGTTTGTATGTGGCTTTATTAACTTGATTCATTTTTTACATTGTTTGCAAACTGATATGTGACATGTATTAAAAAGGGCAAAATAACCTAAAATACTTAAGTTAAAAATACAGAGCCCACCTGCCCTGAATGACAAGTCGCCACTACTAGGTATCATACCCTGAGTTGTTCTGAACATAAATAGCCTTTATTTGACCTTTTCAGTTGCATGTTGAAAGACACGAATCAAACAGTAGTTGAGTCTCACAACTTATTTATACGTACCTGTACAAAATTTCATTAGTTACTTGGTTTGACTTAATTATCTACACCTGGAGACTGTTCAGGAGAATGGATATTTACAGAATGTAAATATAGATGTACAGTACCAGTCAACGGTTTGGACACACCTAATTCCAGGGTTTTTCTTTATTTTTACTATTTTCTACATTGTAGAATAATAGTGAAGACATCAAACTATGAAATAATACATATGGAATCATGTAGTAACCAAAAAAAGTGTCCAATCAAAATATATTTTATATTTTCAAAGTAGCCACTCTTTGCCTTGACAACTTTGCACACTCTTGGCATTCTCTCAACCAGCTTCATGAGGTACTGTAGTCACCTGGAATGCATCTAAATTAAACAGGTGGGCCTTCTTAAAAGTTAATTTGTGGAATTTCTTTCCTTCTTAATGCATTTGAACCAATCAGTTGTGTTGTGACAAGGTAGGGGTGGTATAACCCTATTTGGTAAAACACCATGTCCATATTATGGCAAGAACAGCTCAAATAAGCAAAGAGAAATGACAGTCCATCATTACTTGATTTTATGAAGGTCAGTCAATCTGGAAAATTATGAACTTTGAAAGTTTCTTCAAGTGCATTTGCAAAAACTATCAAGCAGAATGATGAAACTGGCTCTCATGAGGACCGCCACAGGAAAAGAAGACCCAGAGTTAACTCTGCTGCAGAGGATAAGTTCATTAGAGTTAACTGCACCTCAGATTGTAGCCCAAATAAATGCTTCACAGAGTTCAAGTGCCAGACACATCTCAACATCAACTGTTCTAAGGAGACTGTGTGAATCAGGCCTTGCTACAAATTGCTGCAAATTAACCACTACTAAAAGGGGACCAACAAGAAGAAAAGACTTGCTTGGGTCAAGAAACACGAGTAATAGACATTAGACCGGTGGAAATCTGTCCTTTGGTCTGATGAGTCCAAATTTGAGATTTTTGGTTCCAACCGAAGTGTCTTTGTGAGACGCAGAGTAGGTGAACGGATGATCTGTGCATGTGTGTTCCCCACCGTGAAGCATGGAGGAGGTGGTGTTACGGTGTGGGTGTACCTTGCTGATGACACTGTCTGTGATTTATTTAGAATTCCAGGCACTCTTAACCAGCATGGCTACCACAGCATTCTGTAGCAATACGCCATCCCACCTGGTTTGTGCTTAGTGGGACTAGAATTATATTTTCAACAGGACAATGACCCAAATGTCAAGATGTGTATGAAGGCGAAGTAGGTGCAGTAGAGCAGAGTATGATTAAATAAAGCGCACTTTATTATAGTTCCAAACTGGGAGAACAAACAAAACAAACGCGCTCCAAAAACGGAACAAATAGAGTAAAGCGCTTAAAGAACATCACTAGACATGAAAACAATTACACACAAAACATGATGGGAATCAGAGGGTTAAATACAAGTAGATTGATTGGGGAAATGAAAACCAGGTGTGTATGGAAACAAGACAAGACAAATGGATATATGAAAAATGGAGCGGCGATGGCTAGAAAGCCAGTGACGTCGATCGCCGAACGCCACCCGAACAAGGAGAGGAGCCGACTGAACACACCTCCAGGCTGTGTAAGGGCTATTTGACCAAGAAGGAGTGTGATGGAGTGCTGCATCAGATGACCTAGCGTCCACAATAACCTGACCTCAACCCAATTGAGATGGTTTGGGATGAGTTGAACCGCAGAGTGAAGGAAAGGCAGCCAACAAGTGCTCAGCATATATGGGAACTCCTTCAAGACTGTTGGAAAAGCATTCCTCATGAAGCTGGTTGAGAGAATGCCAAGAGTGTGCAAAGCTGTCATCAAGGTAAAGTGTGGCTACTTTGAAGAATAGAAAATACATTTTGATTTGTTTAACACTTTTTGGTTACTACATGATTCCATGTGTTATTTCATAGTTTTGATGTCTTCACTACTATTCTACAATGCAGAAAAAGGTAGAAATAAAGAAACCCTTGAATGAGTAGGTGTCCAAACTTTTGACTGGTTCTGTAAATGTATTGTGTACATCAAATATGCTCTTCTGTCAGATAGGTTGGAATAGTATCGGAAAATGTGTTTGCTCTATTCCAATGTATTTATATCTGCAACATGCAGTTCTTGATACAGCCCGGCCTTTAGTTGACGACATCCAATAGTTTATGAAAAGTAGTCACTTCCTGAGATCTGTATTCAAATAGTTATAGTCACCTCCAAAGTACCAAAGAAATGTGGGATGTGTATTCAAATAGTCACCTCCAAAGTAATTGTGTTCACCCCCCAAAAATATTCTGACACACACACTGTTTTGCAAATAGAGACAGAGACCACCACTATTGCAGTAGATAGACTGCTGCCATGGCCATGTTGTAACCCTCAGATTCAGACAGACCGTGGCTGTTGGTAGGCTGAGAACCAGCATGAGGCTGATTTAGCATTCATACCTGTGGTACACTGACTACAACTGTGGGTGGATGTCTTAGTGTGTGTCTGGGAGACAGAGAAGGGGGAGGGAGAGAAAAGGGATTGAGAAAGAGAGTCTGTCACACACACCCTCTGGGCTGGCTCTGTGCAGATGGAATGACTTGTGTCTTTTTCCTTCTCAGTGGATTTAATTGCTTTCCCCATTTCACATTCTAGTCATCATCCCTGCTAGTACTGCTCCGAGTACTTGCCTGCATGTGTGATGGTGTGTGAGGCCTTAGCCTGGTGTGCGTGTGTGTGTGCGTGTGAGATAGAGAGACAGACAGAGGGGAAGACAGGCAGTCTGAGTTTATCAGATCACTTATAGAGCAGACATGTACAGCTTATACACAAAACATAATGCAATACATCACAATACTTTATAAATCCCTTCAGAAATGAATTATCCATGCATTGACACACCACAATACATCTACCATATAAAATTGGTACACACACACACACACACACACAAGATAGAAAGAACAGTGGTATGGAGCAGCCTTGAGGCAGCGCCCAGCCATGGTGATTGATACCCTGCTACACACAGCAGTCACAGCGGCCCAGAACACACACCTTGTTCTTTGTAGCCGTATCCATCCATCCCTAGCTCTCTCTATCTATCTGCACCCCTTTCTATCCATCTCTAAATATCTTTCTCTGTAAGAACTCTCCATTTCAACTTTGTCCCTTCTCTCCACCTATCCATCTGTAAAATATATCAATGTCCATGCATGCTTGTCATAAAAATAGCAAACCAGTATTACCATTGCAAAACAACATCACAGAAATAACATTTTGCCAGCTAAAAGATTTCAAAAGAGAGGACATCACACCATACCTGAATTACAACTCCCCCTCCCCATGCACACACTCACCCCAGACCCCACTCATCCATTCTCTCTCCTTCTCTCCTTCCTTTCTCCTCTCTCCCTCCTCTGCGGCGTACACACCTGATGGATTCTGCTTTTCTCTCCCGTTCCTCTCCTTCTTCTTCGCTCTGAAACCGCTTCGAAGGTCGAACAAGGCACGCTCTTTCCTCTCTTCCTCTCTCCTCCTGGGTCCCCGGTAAAGAGGGTATCCCGGAAGGAGATGGAAATCCTCAGCAGACAGACAGGCAGGCAGACAGACAGGAAGGCAGACAGACAGGCACAAGACCACAACAGCTCACTGTACTACAATTGTATGAGACACTACTGACTAACATAAGCTCTACTCTGCATGGCACTAGAAGGGCTGATGCTGCCTGGTGCAGAGGCTCCACCTGCAGTGGTGGCTAATGCTAATGCAGGGAGAGCAAAGGATTGGCAGAGTGACGCCACACTAGTGTACTACTAGAGCTCTATAGCGCTAGGCGGTCAAGCTAGACGCAGCTATAGACTTACAGCAGCAAAGAGGGTAGCTAGCAGCACGTATTCAGCATTAAGCTTCCCTCTCCCCCCCGCTCTTCTCTCACCACTACCACATTCCTCCTAATAGCAGCATCCCTCTCTCCTCTTCTCTGACAAGTCATCCCCCCTAATTCACCTCAGAAGAAGAGGAGGAGAAAAGGAGGAGTGGAGGGGTAGATTAATCCTAATCCAAGCACTTTAATGTATTCATCCTCTATGCATAATGCACACACATTGAGAGTGGTGTCTAACACACACACACCTCTACACGTCTAATGCCTTGACAAAGACAGGCTTAGTTTCCCCTCCGTAATATAGCTATTAGCTCAGACATAGTATTTGCAGACAGACAGGAGAATACATGGGACAGGAACATAATTTACCCTACAACAGGCTAAAGCTGTAACGTCTGTTGTCGGGAGAAGACCAAGGTGCAGCGTGGTAAGTATTTATAAGACAGACAGACAGACAGACAGACAGACAGACAGACAGACAGACAGACAGACAGACAGACAGACAGACAGACAGACAGACAGACAGACAGACAGACAGACAGACAGACAGACAGACAGACAGACAGACAGACAGACAGACAGACAGACAGACAGACAGACAGACAGACAGAGACAGACAGACAGACAGACAGACAGACAGACAGAGCCTGCAGAGAGGAAGGAATATAACACTGTATTCACAACATTAAGATCACATCTGAAATGGCAAATAAAAAATAAAAACACTAATCCCATGAAATAAATCATAATTATTTCAAAATTACTTTGTCAAAGCAAAAAAATAACTAGGGCTTTACAATGATGGTGAAACTTTGAGAAAGTTTGGGATTCATTAGGTTAAAATCCCTACAAACACTTTTACAATAATCAATATGGTCACAGCAATAAACCTGGCTGCACACATTCACCCGACACTGTGTATGTGTGTGAGACACTGTGTTAGACTTCATCAACATAGGTAGGCTGCGGCACTTACCCTTTAACCCCCAAACCTCTGTTTGCTGACAGGCTCATCCCTAATGCTCTCACTATGCATACACACGGAAACCTTTTCAATTACCACTCATCGCTAACATCGCTGATATTCCATTTCTTCTTCCCCGTCCACCTCCCTCCCTCTTCCCCTCCTCTCCCAGTGTGTTGGCAGTGGTCACGGTATGTAATTAATTAGGTTTTTACATTGTGATCTGATAAGCCTCAGGATTGGACACGTCTGACAAAAAGAATGGAATTCACACACACCTACACTGCCTGGAAATATAATAACCTGCAAACACACACACAAAGTAGCCGCCTGCATTCATCAGTAAACAGGAGTTCATTTAAATAATTTCACTCTTCTCTACACTAATTATAATGAGAGAGAGAGACAGAGAGAGAGAGAGACACGGTATTCTGAGTTTTTCAGCTCCAGTGTGACAGAGGTGCATCTCAGGGTTATTTTACTAAACATTGCTCAGCTATCAATTCCTCATTAGTCTATCTCCTCTACTCTGTTAACACGCTCACTTATCTTACACTATAGCAGACTGCCCAACACTCAATAGGGTTCAAGAGTTGCACTATAATGACCGAATCACCATTAAACAGATACATATTCAATAGGCATGTATACCAAGAGGTCTCGGTAACCAGCTTCACCTGGAATACATTTCCAACAGTTTTGAAGGACTGCCCACATATGCTGAGCACTTTTTGCTTCTTTTCCTTCACTCTGCGGTCCAACTCATCCCAGACCCTCTCAATTGGGTTGAGGAGGCGGCAGGTAGCCTAGTGGGGCAGCAGGTAGCATACTGTTTAGAGCGTTGGACTAGTAACCGAAAGGTTGCAAGATTGAATCCCCGAGCTGACAAGGTAAAAATCTGTCATTCTGCCACTGAACAAGGCAGTTAACTCACTGTTCCTAGGCATTTATTGAAAATAAGAATTTGTTCTTAACTGACTTGCCTAGTTAAATAAAGGTAAAATAAACAAAAGGGTCAGGTGATTGTGGAGGCCAGGTCATCTGATGCAGCACTCCTTCACTCTAATTCTTGGTCAAATAGCCCTTACACAGCCTGGAGGTGTGTTGGGTCATTGTCCTGTTGAAAAACAAATGATAGTCCCACTAAGCCAAAACCAGGTAGAATGGTGTATCGCTGCAGAATAATGTGGTAGCCATGCTGGTTAGTGTGCCTTGAATTCTAAATAAATCACAGACAGTGTCACCAGCAAAGCACCAACACATCTCCTCCTCCATGCTTCACGGTGGAACCACACATGCAGAGATCATTCGTTCACCTACTCAGCCTCTCACAAAGACACATCGGTTGAACCAAAAATCTCAAATTTGGACACATCAGACCAAAGGACATATTTCCACCGGTCTAATGTCCATTGCTCGTGTTTCTTGGCCTAAGCAAGTCTCTTGTTTTTAATTGGTGTCCTTTAGTAGTGGTTTCGTTTCAACGATTCGACCATGAAGAACTGATTCACGCAGTCTCTTCTGAACAATTGATGTTGATAAGTGTCTGTTACTTGAACTCGGTGAAGCATTTATTTGGGCTACAATCTGAGGTGCAGTTAACTCTAATGAACTTATCCTCTGCCGCAGAGGTAACTCTGGGTCTTCCTTTCCTGTGGCGGTCCTCATAAGAGCCAGTTTCATGGTAGCATTTGAAAGGTTTTGCAACTGCACGAAGAAACTTTCAAATGTCTTATTTTTCCAGATTGACTGACCTTCATGTCTTAAAGTAATGGACTGTTGTTTCTCTTTGCTTATTTGAGCTGTTCTTGCCATAATATGGACTTGGTGTTTTACCAAATAGGGTTATACCACCCCTACCCTGTCACAACACAACTGATTGCCTAAAATGCATTAAGGAAAGAAATTCCACAAATGAACTTTTAACAAGGCACACCTATTAAGTGAAATACATTCCAGGTGGCTACCCCATGAAGCTGGTTGAGAGAATGCCAAGAGTGTGCCAAGCTGTCATCAAGGCAAAATCAAATCAAACTTTACTTGCCACATGCGCCGAATACAACAAGTGTAGACTTTACAGTGAAATTCTTACTTACAAGCCCTTAAACAACAGTGCAGTTCAAGAAGAATAACGTATTTACCAAGAAGGCCAAAATAAAAAGCAATAATAAAAAGTACAGAATAAGAATAACAATAACGAGGCTACAGTTGAAGTCTGAAGTTTACATACACTTAGGTTGGAGTCATTAAAACCTTTTCTTGTTTTTCAACCTCTCCACAACTGTCTTGTTAACAAACTATAGTTTTGGCAAGTTGATTGGGACATCTACTTTGTGCATGACTGTCACGAATTCCGCCGAAGTCGGCTCCTCTCCTTGTCACCGGCTTTCTAGCCATCGCCGCTCCATTTTTCATGTATCCATTTGTTTTGTCTTGTTCCCTGCACACCTGGTTTTCATTCCCCATTCAATCTACATGTATTTATTCCTCTGTTCCCCATCATGTCTTTGTGTAACATTGTTTGTGTTACGTGTGTATTGTTGACGCGCCAGACAGGCTTGTTTTTTTCGTGTTATTTTTCACAAAGATGTTTATTATTAAACATAATTCTTGTGACTGTTTTGCACTTTTGTCTAAATAAAGTGTGCGTCTGTTCACAAATCTCTGCTCTCCTGCACCTGACTTCGCTACCAGTACGCACACATCTGACAATGACACACGTAATTTTTCAAACAATTGTTTACAGACAGATTATTTCACTTATAATTCACTGTATCACAATTCCAGGGGGAATTCCAATAGACCTTGTGAAAATGCTGGAGGAAACAGGTACAAAAGTATCTATATCCACAGTCAAACGAGTCCTATATCGCCACTCAGCAAGGAAGAAGCCACTGCTCCAAAATCGCCTTAAAAAAGCCAGACTACAGTTTGCAACTGCACATGGGGACAAAGATCGTACTTTCTGGAGAAATGTCCTCTGGTCTGATGAAACGGGGGTGGCAGCATCTTGTTGTGGGGGTGCTTTGCTGCAGGAGGGAACGGTGCACTTCACAAAATAGAAGGCATCATGAGGCAGGAAAATGATGTGGATATATTGAAGCAACATCTCAAGACATCAGTCAGGAAGTTAAAGCTTGGTCGCAAATGGGTCTTCCAAATGGACAATGACCCCAAGCATACTTCCAAAGTTGTGGAAAAATAGCTTAAGGACAGCAAAGTCAAGGTATTGGAGTAGCCATCACAAATCCCTGACCACAATCTTATAGAAAATGTGTGGGCAGAACTGAGAAAGCGTGTGTGAGAAAGGAGGCCTACAAACCTGACTCAGTTACACCAGCTCTGTCAGGAGGAAAGGGCCAAAATTCACCCAACTTATTGTGGGAAGCTTGTGGAAGGCTACCTGAAACATTTGACACAGGTTAAACAATTTAAAGGCAATGCTACCAAATACAAGTTGAGTGTATGTTAACTTCTGACCCACTGGGAATGTGATGAAAGCAAATCATGTAATTGTTTACAACTTTCAGATGAGACTGAATTAAAAGGTGACGATTAATATTGACTGCTATTGATGTAAAATTTTACTAGGTCTTTAAGAGTTTATTCGGAAGATAACAGCTCTATAAATATTATTTTGTGGTGCCCCGACTCTCTAGTTAATTACATTTACATGATTAGCTCAATCAGGTAATATTAATTACGGAGAAATTATTTTATAGAATAGCATGTCATATCACTTAATCTGGCAGGGCCAAAGACACGACAGTAGGATGGTCAGTTTTACGAGGGTATGTTTGGCAGCATGAGTGAAGGATGCTTGGTTGCGAAATAGGAAGCAGATTCTAGACTTAATTTTGGATTGGAGATGCTTGATGTGAGTCTGGAAGGAGAGTTTACAGTCTAACCAGACACCTAGGCATTTGTAGTTGTCCACATATTCTAAGTACATATTCAGAGTAGTGATGCTGGACGGGCAGGTGGGTGCGGGCAGCAATTGGTTGAAGAGCATGCATTTAGTTTTACTTGCATTTAAGAGCAGTTGGAGGCCACGGAAGGTGAGTTGTATGGCATTGAAGCTTGTCTGGAGGTTAGTTAACACGGTGTCCAAAGAAGGGCCAGAAGTATACAGAATGGTGTCGTCTGCGTAGAGGTGGATCAGAGAATCACCAGCAACACAAGCGACGACATTGATGTATACAGAGAAGAGAGTCGGCTCAAGAATTGAACCCTGTGGCACCCCCATAGAGACAACAGGCCCTCCGATTTTACACACTGAACTCTATCTGAGAAGTAGTTGGTGAAC
The DNA here is from genome assembly GCF_018296145.1 of Oncorhynchus tshawytscha. Classification (NCBI taxonomy): domain Eukaryota; kingdom Metazoa; phylum Chordata; class Actinopteri; order Salmoniformes; family Salmonidae; genus Oncorhynchus; species Oncorhynchus tshawytscha. Next base: position 63,245,168 of record NC_056433.1, on the reverse strand, counting down.
CAGGCGAACCAGGCGAGGCAATCATTTTAGAAACCAAGGCTGGTAAGTCTGCCGATAAGAATGTGGTGATTAACAGAGTCGAAAGCCTTATCCAGGCCGATGAATACGGCTGCACAGTAATGTCTCTTATCGATAGCGGTTATGATATCTTTTAGGACCTTGAGCGTGGCTAAGATGCACCCATGACCAGCCCTGAAACCAGATTGCATAGCGGAGAAGGTAAGGTGGGATTCGAAACGGTTGGTAATCTGTTTGTTAACTTGGCTTTTAAAGACCTTAGAAAGGCGGGGTAGGATAGATATAGGTCTGTAGCAGTTTGGGTCTAGAGTGTTTCCCCCTTTGAAGAGGGGGATGATCGCGGCAGCTTTCCAATCTTTGGGAATCTCAGACGATATGAAAGAGAGGTTGAACAGGCTAGTAATAGAGGTTGCAACAATTTCGGCAGATAATTTTAGAAAGAGAGGGTCCAGATTGTCTAGCCCGGCTGATTTGTACGGGTCCAGATTTTTCAGCTCTTTCAGAACATCAGCTATCTGGATTTGGGTGAAGGAGAAATGGCGAGGCTTGGGCGAGTTACTGCAGGGAGTGCTGGGCAGTTAACAAGGGTGCGGGTAACCAGGTGGAAAGCATGGCCAGCCGTAGAAAAATGCTTATTGAAATTCTCAATTATAGTGGTTTTATCGGTGGTGACAGTGTTTCCTAGCCTCAGTGCAGTGGGCAGCTGGGAGGAGGTGGTCTTATTCTCCATGGACTTTACAGTGTCCCAGAACTTTTTTTGAGTTTTTGATACAGGATGAAAATTTCTGTTTGAAAAAGCTAGCCTTAGCTTTCCTAACTGCCTGTGTATATTGGTTCCTAACTTCCCTGAAAAGTTGCATATCACGGGGGCTATTCGATGCTAATGCAGTACGCCACGGGATGTTTTTGTGCTGGTCAAGGGCAGTCAGGTCTGGAGTGAACCAAGGGCTATATCTGCTCCTGGTTCTACATTTTTGAATGGAGCATGCTTATTTAAGACGGTGAGAAAGGCACTTTTAATGAATAACCAGGCATCCTTTACTGACGGGGTGAGGTCAATATCATTCCAGGATACCCCGGCCAGGTCGATTAGAAAGGCCTGCTTGCTGAAGATTTTTAGGGAGCGTTTGACAGTGATGAGGGGTGGTCGTTTGACCGCAAATCCATTACGGATGCAGGCAATGAGGCAGTGATCGCTGAGATCTTGCTTGAATACAGCAGATGTGTTTGTGGAGGGCAGGTTGGTTATGATGATATCTATGAGGGTGCCTTCATAGATTTGGGGTTGTACCTGGTAGGTTCATTGATCATTTGTGTGAGATTGAGGGCATCAAGCTTAGATTGTAAGATGGCCGGGGTGTTAAGCATGTCCCAGTTTATGTCACCTAGCAGCACGAGCTCTGAAGATAGATGGGGTGCAATCAATTCACATATGGTGTCCAGGTCACAGCTGGGGGCAGAGGGTGGTCGATAGCAAGCGGCAACGGTGTTACGGATACAAGTATCCTGTGTGTGTATCCTGTGTCTGTTTCTTTTCTCTCCTTCTCCCCTCACAGGTGAAAATCATCACTCCCCAATCAGTCAACAATCAATCATCAATCAGAAGACACACCTCCTCCTGTTTCCTACCCTATCACAGTTCCTTTCCCTTGGTTTAAAAACCCCATCAGTTGTTTGCTCTAGAGCTCAATCTCTCTGTAAATGCCATGTATGTAGATCTCTGTGTGTCACTCTCTCTTTGTGTCTTAACCTCCAAATCACTTTGTCATCTCCTGTGAGTATTGTTTTTGGTTATGGTGTTTGTTTGCTGGTGGGAAAAGGGGAAAGCAAGACAAGTTGCCCATGGGCATACACTACCCGTAGGTAGACTTTGTTAAAAACACTAGTTAAACTGGGCGGACCACCCACTGTATTTTTGGTTAGTTAGCTGTTGTTAAAATAGGCTAGTCTAGCTTAGGGGTGTTTTGGATGCTTATTGTTTCTTTCCTTGGGTCCAGCTCAGCCCCTTTTCCTGCTCCCCCCATTACTGTGTGTTTTACAATAAACCTTGAGTTTGACGGTAATATTTCAGTTGTCCTGGTTATTTCGTTCACACTTTTACTTTGTCACAATTATAATTTGCATGAGTTATGTTTCATTACCATCCCCCCTAGACTGTCGGGCCAAAAGGGATTCGTAACAGATGGGGTGCAATCAATTCACATATGGTGTCCAGGTCACAGCTGGGGGCAGAGGGTGGTCGATAGCAAGCGGCAACGGTGAGAGACTTGTTTCTGGAAAGGTGGATTTTCTTGGTCACCTCCCTGACCAAGGCCCTTCTCCACGGCTTGCTCAGTTTGGCCGGACGGCCAGCTCTAGGAAGACTCTTGGTGGTTCCAAACGTCTTCCATTTAAGAATGATGGAGGCCACTGTGTTCTTGGGGACCTTCAATGCTGAAGAAATGTTTTGGTACCCTTCCCCAGATCTGTGCCAATACACAATCCTGTCTCGGAGCTCTATGGACAATTCCTTCAACCTCATGGATTGGTTTGTGCTCTGACATGCACTGTCAACTGTGGGACCTTATATAAGCAGGTGTGCCTTTCCATATGTCCAATCAATTGAATTTACCACAGGTGGACTCCAATCAAGTTGTAGAAACATCTCAAGGATGATGAATGGAAACAAGATGCACCTGAGCTCAATTTTGAGCAAAGGGTCTGTTGCTTTTTAGAATAAGGCTGTAATGTAACAAAATGTGAGAAGTCAAGGGTTCTGAATACTTTCTGAAAGCACTATAGATTCTACAGAGCCAACTAAATAATCCCAGCCTCACTTCTACATCACCACAGTTTGTTCTCTATAAGCTAATATGTACTTAATTTTTTTTTAACCTTTATTTAACTACGCAAGTCAGTTAAGAACAAATTCTTATTTTCAATGACAGCCTAGGAACAGTGGATTAACTGCCTGTTCAGGGCCAAAACGACAGATTTGGATCTGAACTTGCAACCTTTTGGTTACTAGTCCAATGCTCTAACCACTAGGCTACCCTGCCACCCCTGTTGCAGTGTACTTACTGCCTTGCAGTGAAAGGAGTAAGTTACTGTTACTGCTCTGTATTAAACCCATTGCCCAGCACAATAGACCAATTTAAGTTTTGTAGACTATAGAGTAGTTCCAATTACATATCTGTATTTTATTGTGTATTTCTTTACAAATAGCCTATACAACCAAATTCAACATACCAGTACTGGTGTAAACTTTCTGAAGATGGTATAGATTGAATATTAAAAATAAAACTGTCAAATTATTCTTTTTTTTTTAAGGTGGTTGCAATGCTGTGAAAAGCAGTTGTACTGCACTGGAGTGCAAAAATGTATATTTATTTCCAAAGTTTAGCACGTCTTTGTAGGGGGGATGAAAAAAACTGATCCTGCTGCCAACATAATATCCCAACCAGCTCAGTCTCACGTTAGAATTAGAGTTCATCCATGTTTCTCATGTAACATTTCAAAGTGTTTGGTTACTTCTCTGTATTGTTCCCAAGTTAAATGTAGGCATGAACGCTGAATGCTTAAGGTTAGGCATTAACTCTGAATGGTTAAGGTAATGGTATAGTCACAGTGCCACCGTGTCTCCCAACCCCTCCTGTCTCAACCTCCAGTAATTATGCTGCAGTAGTTTACGTGTCGGGGGGCTAGGGTCAGTCTGTTATATCTGGACTATTTCTCCTGTCTTATCCAGTGTGAATTAAATCTCTCACTCACACACACTGTTCTGCCTGCGGCTATGGAACCCTCACCTGTTCAACGGACATTCTACCTTGTCCTGGACCTGCTGTTTGAGACTCTCTCTCTCTCTCCACCGCACCTGCTGTCTCTAACTCTGAATGATCGGCATGAAAAGCCAATTGACATTTACTGCTGCGGTGCTGAGCTGTTGCACCCTCTACAACCACTGTGATTATTATTTGACCCTGCTGGTCATCTATGAACGTTTAAACATCTTGGCCATGTACTGTTATAATCTCCACCCTGCACAGCCAGAAGAGGACCAGCCACCCCTCATAGCCTGGTTCCGCTCTAGGTTTCTTTCTAGGTTCCTGCCTTTCTATGGAGTTTTTCCCAGCCACCATGCTTCTACATCTGTATTGCTTGCTGTTTGGGGTTTTAGGCTGGGTTTCTGTACAGCACTGTGACATCAGCTGATGTAAAAAGGGATTTATAAATATATTTGATTATGTTAATGGCTAAAGTTTGGGATAGTGTTTTGACATTTTTATTTTAAACGTATTATTGGATTCAAACTCTCAACCTCTGGAACCAGAGGCAGATGCTTATGCCCATCTGCCATTCCTCATCCATCACTGTTGCCCATAGGGACCAGTTTCCACGTCATCTCCCAACGTCCTCAGACATGGGATGGACGTTGAATATTGATTTGTATCCTGGGTGACCTGCCTAAATATCCTGCTACCAGAAGAACAGTATGATGAACACGATTGAAAGAACCTGAACCAATTCACTGGTTTAAAACATGAGAGGTGGGGGTGTTTAATTTGGAATAAGCTTTTATTTTCATACCACTGTATCAGCACAAAAATTGCATTTTAAACAAATAGAACGGTTCAATTAAAGATGCCCCCCAAAGTTTGACTTGTTGGATTTAGGGGAGCTCAGCTCATGTCTCATTCATGGGTCTGAGCCCTCCCGTAACTCACACACTGGTTAGATGTGTGTGCATGTCTGCGTGTATGCATACGTGTGAGTGAGCAATGGGATTTTCAGAGAAATACCCTGTTTAAATTCTTTCTGCATCATGATCAAACATCAACCAACTCTCTCTCACACACACCCCAACAACCAGTAGCCCATCAAAATCTATACAAATAACCTCTCCTGTTCCCTACTCTCCCCTGCTCCTCATGGTGCGGCAGGTAGCCTAGCTGTTAAGAGCGTTGGCCCAGTAACCAAAAAATGTTGTTACTGGCCCAAGGTGGAAAAATGCAGATTTGTTTTCTCCGTTCTTCCCTTGAGCAAGGTAGTTAACTCCAACAACTGCTCCCCTGGTGCTGATGTGGGCGTCGATTAAGGCAGCCTCCTGCACCTCTCTGATTCAGAGGGGTTGGGTTAAATGCAGAAGACACTTTTTGGTTGAATGCATTCAGTTGTACAACTGACTAGGTATCCCCCTTTCCCCTTCCATTCCAACTGCTACTCACACACACACACACACACACACACACACACACACGACAGACCCTATATTCAGACATCATGATAACACATCGGAGACTAAGGGATTATATACACACACACAAATGTAATGTACTGTAGCTATGTGCCTGTGCAGAGAGACTCCGACATAAGTCTCAACCACTGGTCTGTAGAGACCCAGAAGCACACGCTGCTGTTTGATTTGTTAGTCATCTTATTTTGGAGATCTTTCTCACACACTCAATTCAGATGTACACCATCTGGGTGAGTGGTTACAATGGTAATTAGTGCAGTACAACATTATAACCGTTTGGTCCATCACAGCTACAGTAGAATTCATATAAACACTAATCAATCTCAAGTTTCTGAAAAACTGATGGAGACTGAAAGAGAACACAAAGGAGGAAGAGGAGAGATGTAAAGACTAACAGTGGCTCTTGTAACGGATGTGAAACGGCTAGCTAGTCAGCGGTGGTGCGCGCTGACTTCATCTGAAGAGGAGAGATGTAAAGACTGACAGTGGCTCTTGTAACGGATGTGAAACGGCTAGCTAGTCAGCGGTGGTGCGCGCTGACTTCATCTGAAGAGGAGAGATGTAAAGACTAACAGTGGCTCTTGTAACGGATGTGAAACGGCTAGCTAGTCAGCGGTGGTGCGCGCTGACTTCATCTGAAGAGGAGAGATGTAAAGACTGACAGTGGCTCTTGTAACGGATGTGAAACGGCTAGCTAGTCAGCGGTGGTGCGCGCTGACTTCATCTGAAGAGGAGAGATGTAAAGACTGACAGTGGCTTGTGAAACGGCTAGCTAGTCAGCGGTGTAACTTCATCTGAAGAGGAGAGATGTAAAGACTAACAGTGGCTCTTGTAACGGACTTCATCTGAAGAGGAGAGATGTAAAGACTGACAGTGGCTCTTGTAACGGATGTGAAACGGCTAGCTAGTCAGCGGTGGTGCGCGCTGACTTCATCTGAAGAGGAGAGATGTAAAGACTGACAGTGGCTCTTGTAACGGATGTGAAACGGCTAGCTAGTCAGCGGTGGTGCGCGCTGAATCTGAAGAGAAGAGATGTAAAGACTGACAGTGGCTCTTGTAACGGATGTGAAACGGCTAGCTAGTCAGCGGTGGTGCGCGCTGACTTCATCTGAAGAGGAGAGATGTAAAGACTGACAGTGGCTCTTGTAACGGATGTGAAACGGCTAGCTAGTCAGCGGTGGTGCGCGCTGACTTCATCTGAAGAGGAGAGATGTAAAGACTGACAGTGGCTCTTGTAACGGATGTGAAACGGCTAGCTAGTCAGCGGTGGTGCGCGCTGACTTCATCTGAAGTGGAGAGGCGAGAAGGATCGGAGGACCAAAATGCGGCGTGATACGTGTTCATCATGAATTTTAATAAAGAAAACACTGAACACTATACAAAAACAGTAAACAATAACAACCGTGAAGCTAATGCGAGCTGCGCTGAAACAAGCAATCAACATAGACAATCACCCACAAACAAACAGTGCAACCCAGGCTACCTAAGTATGATTCTCAATCAAAGACAACTAATGACACCTGCCTCTGATTGAGAACCATACTAGGCCGAAACATAGAAATACCCAAATCATAGAAAAACAAACATAGACTGCCCACCCCAACTCAGGCCCTGACCATACTAAATAATGACAAAACAAAGGAAATAAAGGTCAGAACGTGACAACACTTATTAAATTAAGCTCAATTAGATACCTGACCCTCAGTGTGTATTTATTAAGTCACGCCCCCCCCCCATCATAATGAGGTCTATTAGCAGATGTAAATATTTACCTCTAGGTGACATTGACATATAAACACACTTCACTATGCTCTTTAAAACAATATTTCAACGGCTACACTGTCTGTGTTGTGAGTGTAAACCTCCAAGCAGTGAGTAGCACCATGTGTGATGTTTGATTCTCCATCTCTCTAAACCGTTGTTTTTTCTCTCTGTTCTCTGACGATCTCACACTACAGGAGGCCCTAATGATCTGATCTTAGTACACACACAGCGTAGCAGTTGAAATATTGTTTTAAAGAGCATAGTGAAGTGTGTGCTATAAATCTCAGACGTCACTTAGAGGTAAATATTTACATCTGCTAATAGACCTCATTATAATGGAGAGATAGATGGGGCATGGAGTGGGGGACATGTGACTGCTTAAAGACACACTGAGGATCAAGTATCTAATTGGGCTTCATTTAATAACAGTGTGCAGTTTCCCTGTCTCCATATACATCTTCACCCCAATAACAACTACAAACAGCGCAGTCCCTTGTGCATACAGCAGTGTTAGAAGAAGTCACCCACTGCAGAGAAATCCAATCCAGCTCTAAACATACATTTCATGCAGTGTACTTATATTAGAATGACTATGTTTTAGCTCCAAACACATGTGCATACAATAAACAGATACAGTGCCTTCAGAAAGTATTCACATCTTGTGTTACAGCCAGATTTTTAATTTCTGATTTTGTGTCACTGGCCCCACACTGTCAGTGGAATTGTGTTTTTTTAGAAACATTTACAAATTAACAAAAAGCTGAAATGTCTCGAGTCAGTAAGTACACTATGTCTAGCAGTATGTGGACACCCCTCAAATTAGTAGATTTGGCTATTTCAGTCACACCCGTTGCTGACAAGTGTATAAAACCATGCACACAGCCATTCAATCTCCATAGATAAAACATTGGCTGTAGAATGGCCCTTACCGAAGAGCTCAGTGACTTTCAACATGGCACTGTCATAGGATGCCACCTTTCCAACAAGTCAGCTCTAAGACATTCTGCCCTGCCAGAGCTGCCCTGGTAAACTGTAAGTGCTGTTATTGTGAAGTGGAAACGTCTAGGAGCAACAACAGCTCTGCCACGAAGTTGTAGGCCCCACAATCTCACAGAACGGGACTACCGAGTGCTGAAGCGCGTAGCTCAAAAAATAGTCGGTTGCGACACTCACTACAGAGTTCCAAACTGCCTCTGGAGGCAAAGTTGGCACAGGAACTGTTCGTGGAGAGCCTCGTGAAATGGGTTTCCATGGCCGAGCAGCCGCAGACAAGCTTAAGATCACCATGTGCAACACCAAGCGTTGGCTGGAGTGGGCTGTTTTTCATGGTTCAGGCTAGGCCCCTTAGTCACAGTGAAGGGCAATCTTAAAGCTACAGCATACAATGACATTCAAGATAATTCTGTGCTCCAACTTTGTGGTAACAGTTTGGGGAAGGGCCTTTCCTGTTTCAGCAATGCCCCCGTGAACAAAGTGAGGTCCATACATAAATGGTTTGTCGAGATCGGTAGGGAATAACTTGACTGGCCTGCACAGAGCCATGACCTCAACCCCATCGAACAACTTTGGGATGAATTGGAATGCCGACTGCGAGCCAGGCCTAATCGTACAACATTAGTGCCAATCTCACTAATGCTAGTGGCTGAATGGAAGCAAGTCCGCGCAGCAATGTACCAATTCACCGGTGGAGTGGGGGGGAACCAACTCCATATCAGACAAAGATTTCAGCCAAAAAGACTAGGGAGGTTTTCCAATGCCTCGCAAAGGGCACCTATTGGTAGATGGGTAAAACAAAAACATAGAATATCTTTTTGAACATTAGGAAGTTATTCATTACACTTTGGATGGTGTATCTATACACCGTCACTACAAAGATACAGGCATTCTTCCTAACTTCCTGAGAGGAAGGAAACCACTCCGGGATTTCACCAAGAGGCCAATGGGGACTTTAAAACAGTAAGAGTTTAATGGCTGTGACAGGATGGATGGAGGATAGATCAACAACATTGTCAGGTTAATATTGTGGAGTAACTACAGAGTGAAAAGAAAGAAGCCTGTACAGAGTACAACAATTCCAAAACATGCATCCTCTTTGCAAAAAGGCACTCAAGTAAAATTGCAAAAAAATGCAGCAAAGAAATAGTCTTTGTCCTGAATACAAAGCGCTAGGTTTGGGGCAAATTCAACACGACTGAGTACCTGTCTAGCCATTATCAACAATCAATTTGACAGAGCTTGATTGTACAATCCAGGTGTGCAACGCTCTTAGAGACTCACAGCTGTAAGCACTGCATAAGGTGATTCTAACATGTATTGACAGGGGTGTGGCTACATCCAATATAGAAATATTCCATTAACATTTTCAATAAATTAGCAAACATTCTAAAAAACATGTTTTCACTGTGTCATCGGGTATTGTGGGTAGATGGGAGAGAGAAAAACTAATTAAATACATTTTGAATTCAGGCTGTAACAGCTACATGTGCACTGTACATACACAAATACTTTCATGACTGTGTAAAGGTCTACTGCCTGAATACAAGTTAAACAGCTGGAGTATGTATTTCACAGCCCACAAAAGAACCACATACAAAGGAGCTTCATCACACACACACAAACACTGTGTATGACAGTGATCAATAACGAAAGCACTACATTGTAAAACCTTGTCTAATTTCACAGATGCTGAACAAATTATCCTCCCACCAAAATGAGAATGCTATTGTGTGTCTGGTATAATTTTTTGTGGTGTGTGTGTGTTGGTTCAGACAATGACAGGGTCAGAGAGGCGTAACGAGAGTAGAGATGCAGGGAGAATATATTTGATTTTGTGTGTGCAAACAACTGGGTGTACATGTGTACAGATATTGGATCTTAATTTGACCTTTATTGTCACATCAAAATAATGCTGCAGCAACCGGATTTGAACGTTTAGTCAATAATGTTGCATGATCGGTGGTTAGACTATTAGCTGCCCCAAAGTAGGCCACAGTAAAAGTGCAATACTGTTAATATAACAGTGTGTTGGCGTGGGTTTTTACTGAATTCCCACAGTGCAGGAAAATTCACTGCAACAAAAGAGTGATCAGATTAAGATCCTATATCTGTATGTGATGCCTGTCTGTGTCTGGGCCTCTTCCATTCATAAGACTGCAGCTATGAATTCTCAGACACTAACCACATACAGTTGAAGTCAGAAGTTTACATATACTGAGGTTGGAGTCATTAAAACTTGTTTTTCAACCACTCCACAAATGTCTTGTTAACAAACTATAGTTTTGGCAAGTTGGTTAGGACATCTACTTTGTGCATGACACAAGTAATTTTTCCAACAATTCTATACAGACAGATCACAATTCCAGTGGATCAGAAGTTTACGTACACCAAGTTGACTGTGCCTTTAAACAGCTTGGAAAATTACAGAAAATAATGTCATGGCTTTAGAAGCTTCTGATAGGATAATTTACATAATTTGAGTCAATTGGGGCGGCAGGGTAGCCTAGTGGTTAGAGCGTTGGACTAGATTTGTACCTTGTCAGCTCGGGGGTTTGAACTCGCAACCTTCCGGTGAAGGTTGCAAGTTCAAACCCCCGAGCTGACAAGGTACAAATCTGTTGTTCTGCCCCTGAACAGGCAGTTAACCCACTGTTCCTAGGCCGTCATTGAAAATAAGAATTTGTTCTTAACTGACTTGCCTAGTAAAATAAAGGTAAAATAAATAAAAATTGGAAGTGTGGATGTATTTCAAGGCCAACCTTCAAACTCAGGGCCTCTTTGCTTGACATCATGAGAAAATCAAAAGAAATCAGCCAAGACCTCAGGAGAGAAATTGTAGACAAGTCTGGTTCATCCTTGGGAGCAATTTCCAAGCGCCTGAAGGTACCACGTTCATCTGTACAAGCCGTTATACCGCTCTGGAAGGAGACGTGTTCTGTCTCCTAGAGATTAACATATTTTGTTGCGAAAAGTGCAAATCAATCCCAGAACAGCAGCAAAGGACCTTGTGGAGATGCTGGAGGAAACGGGTACAAAAGTATCTATATCCACAGTAAAACGAGTACTATATCGAGACAACCTGAAAGGCGGTTCAAGAAGTCACTGCTCCAAAACCGCCATAAAAAAGCAAGACTACAGTTTGCAACTGCACATGGGGACAAAGATTGTACTTTTTGGAGAAATGTCCTCTGGTCTGATGAAACAAAAATAGAAATGTTTGGCCATAATGATCGGGGGAGGCATGCAAGCCGAAGAACACCATCCCAACAGTGAAGCACGGGGGTGGCAGAATCATCTTGTGGGGGTGCTTTGCTGCAGGAGGGACTGGTGCACTTCACAAAATAGATGGCATCATGAGGTGGGACAATTATGTGGATATATTGAAGCAACATCTCAAAACATCAGTCAGGAAGTTAAAGCTTGGTCACAAAGTGGTCTTCCAAATGGGCAATGACCGCAAGCATACTTCCAAAGTTGTGGCAAAATGGCTTAAGGAGAACAAAGTCAAGGCATTGGAGTGGCCATCACAAAGCCCTGACATCAATCCCATAGAACATTTGCGGATAGAACTGAAAAAGCGTATGTGAGCAAGGAGGCCTACAATCCTGACTCAGTTACACCAGCTCTGTCAGGAGGAATGGGCCAAAATTCACCCAACTTATTGTTGGAAGCTTGTGGAAGGCTACCCGAAACGTTTGACCCAAGTTAAACAATTTAAAGGCAATGCTACCAAATACTAGTGTACGTTAACTTCTGACCCACTGGGAATATGATGAAATAAATTAAAGCTGAAATAAATCACTCTACTATTATATATTCTTAAAATAAAAGTGGTGACCTAAGACAGGGAATTTTTACTAGGATTAAATGTCAGGAATTGTGAAAAACTGAGTTTAAATGTATTTGGCTAAGGTGTATGTAAACTTCAGACTTCAACTGCATGTTATTTTTCCCAGACAGCAAGAGGTACAGGTTTGACATATCACTGGGAGTGCTTTAGTCTACTGTCTAGCAGCACCATATCAGTGTTTCTCAACACAGTATGACCTCGCCCCTCCCCCCTGAGCCATTCTACATATTGGTTTATTTCTAGTACACCTGATCCAACTAGCTCTCAACAACAATTCACAGCACAGATAATTAACTACCAAGCAGGTGCTGAGAGTCTAGTTCTACTCTACACTCATTACAAAGAACAGCTCCTCTGAGTGCCACCTGGATAACTCTGCGTGTTTTCACGGTCGGACAACACACACACAATCTCTCTCTCCATAAATGGGTTGTCAAACCTCTAGACTCAGAGTCAGACAGACAAAGAGCGGAGAGGAAGAGGATGGAGGGGGGGGGGGTGACAAGGTATGCATGTGATCGTTGGAGGAGGAGAACGTTGAGAGATGGACATAGCTTCGCCTGAATCCCCCATATGCTTGTCTTATTGCTTCGTTCTTATTTGGTGTTATTGGAGATTTTCCCTGCCAGTTATCGCCCAACACTCATATCATTTAGGTTACATCCCAACTGATCAAGTTGAAACATACACTAAATGAAATTGTCAGATGACATTTACCAGATCACAGTTACTCTGACACCTTGTCACATCTTGTCTCACTGTGTGTGTGTGTCCTTGTCTCCCTCTCTTTAAGCGTGACATTTTCCTCGTTAAGGCCAGCAACGCCCACATCTTGTTAAAGGTTATCTGTTAATTACCACGACAACGTGAGGGTCACATGGGGTGACACACACGTGTGGTGACACGGCCATCTTATCACTTGAGCTTGCCCTTTTCAGTACACTCTTACTCTGCCCTCACCTAGAACAAAACACACACACACTTAATTCAGGGTCCCAATTATTTTCTCTTCATCATGTGAAAAAGTATCGCAAGGAACAATGTTGTTTCCATTTGTTATAAAATCCATTTATAAAACACAGTCTTGATATTGGTGCCCTTTGAGCAACCCACTGTTTATTTTCATGCAAATGTAATCATATTACTCCAGAAATATTGTAATCTTATTACTCCAGAAATAATGTAATCATATTACTCCAGAAATAATGTAATCATATTACTCCAGAAATAATGTAATCATATTACTCCAGAAATAATGTAATCATATTACTCCAGAAATAAACGTATTGTTGTTGGTTTCATCAACAGTAACAGAATTGCTAGCAGGGTTCATTGCAGTAATAATAACAAAGAGGTTCTGCAAGGACGCGCTGTAACAACCCTCACTCTCATCCTTACTTCACACAACCAACAAAGCAGCTTCATGACAACAAACCTTTTCTTCCCCTTAAATCCTGTTCTCGCTCGCCCTCGCTCTCTTGCTCAGATGGAGAGAAATTACTAAAGGAATGGATTCATAAACCTCAGGTCTACAATGTGTCTTTACTGTAGAGAATGACCCAGTTAAGTTTCCCTGCCTGCAGCACCACTGGCATTCATATCAACATGTCTGTTTGGTCTGGAACACACGTAAAGTCACAGTCAGAACGTATGAAGTTAGTGAAAGGTACTCAGAGAAGGAAAGAGAGAGAGAGAGGTTAGTGGTGGTGTTGCTGTGTAATTCTGGCTGAGCTACAGTAGAGCCTGAGGACCAAACGTTGCAGCTCTGATGAGGGAGCTCTACGCCAGCACACTCACTCTCTCCTAGTGTGATCCATGTCCCAGAGAAAAGTGCTGATTTAACAGAGAACCACAGTAGAGTATTTACAGACCAGTCACTCTCTCTCGCGCACACGCACACGCGCACACACACACACACACACACACACACACACACACACAGAGTAGAGTAGTTACAGACCAGTCTGTAGTTGCAGACCACTCAACATCAGCTCCAAAAGAATAGTTTCTGACCAAACTGTCACTGCCAGTCGTCCCCTCTCTGCCTACAGAGACACACACCTACCCATCTATTGTTCAACAGAGTGAACATTCCCTGTGGAACTATACCTGATTTATAACCTACTCCCACAGGAGTAATGCTTACGCAAGCCTGCCCACGTGCACACACACATGCTTGTTTGAAATTTGTGCCAGGCACCCTTAAGGTCAGCCCCGAGACTGTGGATCGTGGACAGGTGTGTGTGTGTGTGTGTGTGTGCGCGCGCAGTGGGCAGACGACTCAGTGGCCTTGCAATCTATTTTCTATTTTCAGTCAGTTTAGTCCTGCACGGTTGTGTGTTGGAGTCCCTCTGCAGGGCAGCTTGGCAGGGTTTCTTCAGGAGCGCAGCAACAGAACAGCAGAACCTAATCTCCAAGGTAAGAGATTTGAGAACAGCATCACAGTGACTTAGCACCTAGCAAGGACGCCTGGGGAGTGATGACACACAAGGTGATGTCACAGATGTGATTCAACTTCCACCATTGCCTGTAGCACTTTATTTATCTGTCTATCCATACATCCTCCCTCTCTCTCAAACCGTGAAGGGAGGGGGGATATTATGCCGGTACAGACAGTGGTCTGGTCTCAGAGACAGAATTGCTGGATTAATAATTAAACCAGCCAGCAGGGAATGACAGCGGCAATATTCTTATATCATATAGACTTGACTACCAGCCACTGGCCCGCCCACCCACCCACCCACACACACACACACACACACACACACACACACACACACACACACACACACACACACACACACACACACACACACACACACAACACACCCTGGGCTGGCCTGCACAAAGTGACCCTGAAAGTTCCCTGCCGATGTTCCCAATATTGACCATTCTCTCCCTCATTTTCAGTGTATGCATTCAGTGACACTAATATGCAGACTCTTCTAAATAAAATAACAGTTTTGCTACTTTACCTTTCACTAACTATGCCTTATTGACCAGCGATGGGAGCTACATGCAGAGTTAGAATCTCCATACCTTTTGTATATTTTTTGCCAGCAGTTCTGAAAGCAGTGCCCAAGAGCCAAATAGGGTCCCTGAAAGTTGTGTACTACGACAGTAATTGCTCTTAAGCCCTTGCAGCTGTGCACAAAACATGCACATGCTTGGGCTCACCCCACAACCTCATTGGACAATGCTGTGCAGATATGATCCCGCCCCCTGCTTTAAACTTGCAACCTCATTGGCCATCATTCCAACCGCCAATCAAATCAAATCAAAGTGTATTTGTCACGTGCACCGAATACAACAGGTGTAGACCTTACAATCAACATTATCCCTCAACGGTCAGTTGTGGCTGGCTAATTTCTTGCGGAACAGACTAGTATGGCAAGCAAGCAATTGTGAGGATGTAATTTCATACAATGGAAAAGTTATAGCCTACTTATTTGTTTGTCTCAAATGTACTACTCCTTGAAAGTTGTGTAATGATTATATATTGCATTTGTGTATGTGATGAATGACGATATCTGGCAATAAACTGCAGTGACGGATTATTACCACATATCATGGAATACCTGTGTGCACGTTTATAAGGACACATGGCATGGAATTATTGGATTTGGCTGGATGGTTGACACAGTAGAAAGGTACGGCAATATTTTTGGGCCTTTAAATTCTTACAATAACAAGACTTAATAGCCAACACAGGTAGGCTAATGATAGGATAATCCAGTGAGATTATGAACTTCAACCTTTTGAAAATGTTATTTAACAGCGAATAGCCTAGCATTATGTGAAATGCATTTGGTAAACTGTATAAAAGCCACAATCCTTAATTCGCGTTTCAGAGAAAATGATGAGAGAGGTGAGAGGAGTAGGAGGTGAGTTGAGGGAAGTGGGTTTCAGGTCGGATTCTGGGTCATTAAGTATTCATTGGATTTAAATTATGCTGGAGGAGAGAGAGGGTTGAGAAGATTAGACTATTACTTAAAGTGGAGGAGGGGTGGGATAACAGGAGAAAGAAAGAGTGGAGAGAAGGACAGGGATAGGACAGCATACTAAGAGACACACACACTTCAGAGTCTGGGCTATGATATGGAGCACTCCTGTCAATCTAGAAAAGTCACAAAGCCAACCCCCTGACACACACACACGCTGAAACACAAACACAAAAAGAAAGAGAGAAAAAGAAAGAGATATGTATAATGTTATTCTGAGCAGCTCTCCATTGGCCCATAGGCTAACATAAGACCATGCATGTGCCTGGTCTCTAATGCCTGGAATAATAGCAGACGCACGCACACACAAACACACACACAAACGGACACACACGCAGTCATATAACAGGCTGTGCCTGTGTATATTTGGTCCCAAAGCCGCAGAATAATAGCAGTCATTACCAAGATGATCTCTCTCTCACACACCGTCACATTGTCCAGCAAGTTATTCCGGAGCCAGTGTATCTTATTACCCAGCAGCCCCAACACTGCTCTATTATTCAGGGTAGGAGGGAGGGGGAGAGAGGGAATGTATTATTCAGCTGGGTCTACTGGGGAAGGAGCTGCTCACTGTGCTACTTACAACAGGCCTATGTAGGCCAAGGAGACAAACGAATGTATCTCACACACACACAAGCATGGGTACGCTCAACACTAAATTAAATAGTCAGATGACATTTACCAGATCACAGTTGCTCTGACACCTTGTCTCATCTGTGTGTGTGTCCTTGGCAACCTCTCGTTAACACACATACACAAGCGTGACAACGGGCGGTGGTGGCTGAGTATGAGAGAAGTTCTGTTTGGTAAAAGCCTTAGTAAGTGTCCGTCAGCTTGTGTGTGTGGGCGTTTAGTAAGCTATGTGAGCATGTGTGGCTTGCTCTGTGGCAGTTCTGTGTTCGAGACCACCTAAAGCGAGAACGATTCAAGACCGGAGAAAATCGAGTCCAATTCAAGACCATGATTGCAATTGTGTCAAATCACCACATACGAGTTAAAAATGTCCAGTATTTCTGTGTTCATATTTCAGAACATATGGATTCTTTAGACATTCCGAATAGTGAACAAATGGAAAATAGAGCCACTCTACAGATGATTACTAACTCAAACACAGTGGGAAACAATGGGCTTTCTATGCCTTCAGAGAAGGGCTAAGGATTTAAAAATAATGATTATAATAATGATAACTGTAATAGTATTTTCAATGATGTTCTGATTTAATGTTTATGGTTTTTGTTGAAAAGAAAAGGGTTAACACTGCTGGATTCTGGGGAGATAAATCTAGCTAGCTACGTTTGCCATGTCCTGGCCATCAGAAGATAGATAAAGCTAGACAACTGTATTAGGGCAACATTTTGGAGTGACAGAGGAATCAACCAATCACATTTTGACTTAATGGGTGGGACCGTTTTTACAAAAAGGTATGGAAACGTCTGTCTTCTTGAAGGCCAACAGGTCACTGTGCAATAGTCAGCAGTAGTTTTTGCTGTAGCAGGTGTTATCAAAGAGGATAGCTTCTCCCGTTTCAAAAATAACTGTCAACAAGAATTTAAGTTTCAAATGATCATCATCCGGTAAGTGGAACTGTGTTTTATTGCAGTGTGCTTGCTGTTGTTAGCCATCTCTTTGAAATAACTTGTGTATGAAACATTGTTACATTTTAAGTGGAACTGAAAGCATTTTAGCAATATGAAATCTTATTACAATCTGTTCATATACACCCCCATGAAGAATTACACTTTTTAAACATTTTCTGACAAGCGACCACTTAGATATGGTCATTTTCACATTTTCCTAAATTCATAGTGTTTGGGAATTAAGTATACTAAAAGCATTTGTGAAAATTCTATAGAAATATAGAGTGGGAAAGCGGCTGTAGGTTTGGACAATTAATAGGCACTGCAGGAAATAAAACCAAATAAAAACATCGGTCTTGTCCAGTAATGGAGTCTACACAGACCGTTGAGCTATAGCCAATCAGAGCTACAGTACTGTAGGCCTTTATACAAACAAGCCGTTTGCCACATGGTCCTGCCATCATTCACGTTGAACTGGACTGTGTGTTTACAGGTAGTTGGACCTGCCATCATTCATGTTGAACTGGACTGTGTGTTTACAGGTAGTTGGTCCTACCATCATTCACTTTGAACTGGACTGTGTGTTTACAGGTAGTTGGACCTGCCATCATTCACGTTGAACTGGACTGTGTGTTTACAGGTAGTTGGACCTGCCATCATTCACTTTGAACTGGACTGTGTGTTTACAGGTAGTTGGTCCTACCATCATTCACGTTGAACTGGACTGTGTGTTTACAGGTAGTTGGTCCTGCCATCATTCACTTTGAACTGGACTGTGTGTTTACAGGTAGTTGGTCCTGCCATCATTCACTTTGAACTGGACTGTGTGTTTACAGGTAGTTGGTCCTGCCATCATTCACGTTGAACTGGACTGTGTGTTTACAGGTAGTTGGTCCTGCCATCATTCACTTTGAACTGGACTGTGTGTTTACAGGTAGTTGGACCTGCCATCATTCACTTTGAACTGGACTGTGTGTTTACAGGTAGTTGGACCTGCCATCATTCACTTTGAACTGGACTGTGTGTTTACAGGTAGTTGGACCTGCCATCATTCACTTTGAACTGGACTGTGTGTTTACAGGTAGTTGGTCCTGCCATCATTCATGTTGAACTGGACTGTGTGTTTACAGGTAGTTGGTCCTGCCATCATTCACGTTGAACTGGACTGTGTGTTTACAGGTAGTTGGTCCTGCCATCATTCATGTTGAACTGGACTGTGTGTTTACAGGTAGTTGCAACCACGCAACTTCAGATAATTAGAACGCATTCGCCAAAAGTCACAAATACACCTGAATGGATTTCTGCAAATACTGTATGTAAAACGGGAGTCCTCTTACATTTGGGAACTTTACAAACCTGTTGATCAAACAACCATGAAAAAGTAGTCTCTCTCTCCCTCAGTGATGCACGTCAACAACAACAAGATCAACAACTAATGCTAGCCAGAGCAAGATAACTAAGGAACTAGATAAACCCTCTCAAACTTTTTCAGCTAGTTGGCCGCCAAAACTTCACTGATAAACGATGGGGAATAGCCGCCTCGTCCTTCTGCAGCTTGCCTGCCAATGCATGCTTGTCCCAACCAAGCACACACGCTAACTGGCTAAAGTTGGCTAGCTAGCTACTTCCAGACGCAAATGGAAGAACACCTCACTCTGACCATTTTACTCATCATAGCAGAGCTGGTTATCTGGAGTGTTCTTGACTAACTATTACTTTTTTTTACTGACACGGGTCATATTCAGCAGGTGTTGTGCGTTTGTAAATTCATCAGTTGTTCTGCGCTCTGGCACACTTAGATGAGAGTGCTCAGAGTGAATTTGGAATGCAAGAGATAACAGTTGTTGAAGTTCTTGCTAGCTAACCAAATAACACCTGCATCTCTAGCTGTGTATAGACACCGAAAAACAATACGAGGGGAAAAAGTCAGTCACTTACTCACTCCTCCAATGGCATGACATCTTACTAGCAGCTAGATTGCTAATTATCTAGCTAGTGTTTTTAGCTTGCTACATAAATAGATAGATATGCTAGACTATTAGCCACGTCATGACAGACTTGTGATTATTGCCCTTGCTAATTTGATTGTATTGACATTCCCGGTTACATTCGTCCGTTTTTGTTCAGAATATTGAGTCATTGAAACTGAAAAACAGTGCATCCCGAATGGAGGCAGCAAACGATGTACGAGGCCAGCTGTGATTTACAACCTGATAGCAATATTTTTTGACTACCAAGAAATACATTGATCAATTATATTAATCACCATTGAACTTCATCCATCTATTCTGCCAACAATGCCTTAGTGTACATCATGGAACATTGAGTCAAATAGAACCTCTTTATAAAAACCTCTTTTAAAGTAGGTTAAGTAGCATAAAGTGGGAATTTCTGATATTATGATTGTCTGTTTGTTTCATATTTGCAAAGTAGTTAAAACGCTGTCAGTCCACTTTAATCTTTAGGCCACTGGTTACTTTGTGCTAAATATGATTATTTTTTTTGCAATGGGAAGTAATAGTTGTACATTTTGATTGGAAAATGCTCAATAGTTGTGTTTTTGTATTCTTTTGATTGGGACCTACTGGCTTATTATGTCTGAGTTTATGGACGGCTTATCCTTTAACATGTCACACACAGAAAGCCTACAGGTTCGCCACTGCGCGAACATGTCTATTATAAATCAAATCAAATATTATTACACACTTGTTTAGCAGATGTTATTGCAGGTATAGCGAAATGCTTATACTGTAGATATAAAGGCTGTTAAGATAATGTTTCAAGACATTTGTGTATATTTTTGGCCTGTAGAAGCGATTTTATGGGCTGACTGAATGTAAGCTGATAATTATGAGTTTTTACTCCGCTGGTCTGGGAACAAATTGTAATGCTACATGCTAATTAGCTGTCTGTGCTGTTTCCATACTTTGGGGAATTCGCATTGGCATCAGAGAGAGCAGAGAGCCAGCAATACTCAGCCAAACAGTAATACCTGCATATGGCTACAGCACACACACACATGCGAGAGAGAGGAAGAGAGAAGATCTATTTCTGTGTGAGATTAGTCGGAACTGGGAGCCCTGGCCGAGCCCTGATCTGGAGAGTTATTAAAGAGTGGGATTAAATTTGAAGGACCCCGTAACAACCTAACAAAAGGTGAGAGAGGGTGATAGAGAGGGAGGGACTGAGAGAGGGGGAGATGGAGGGAAAAATATACATTCACGCCTCTATAAGAACCTTACAATGTGGGTGACACGTGGCAGAGCGTGGAGTTTAGGGCTGCACTTTGTATCTGGATTAAAATAGAGAGTTCTCCATGTCTCTCCCTCCATACCCTCTCTCTTTTTTTGTGTTCCTCTTTCTCCATCTCTCTCTTCAGTACCCTCCCAACCCATGTCTATCTTCCCCTCCTTCTTTCACTGACTCTTCTCTCCAACCTTGTCAGGTAAACACAGCCAGAGGTTTTAGTCCTCTTTCTGACAGCAGCCTAAGACAGCTCAACATATCTCCTTTCTCTAGCCCCCTCTGCCTTTCTCAGCATGTCTATCTTTCCATCTCGGGCCTCACGCTCTCACCATTATTTTCCCTCTTCCCTTGCTCTATGGTTCTATTCCTCCTTCTCTCTTCTGTCTGCTCCCTCTCTCCTAATTGTTCCTGAGGCTCAGTCTGGAGCAGACTTGTTTAGACTTACAATTACCTCGTGTGTTAGTTACAATTATCTAGCGTGTGTTAGTTACAATTATCTAGCGTGTGTTAGTTACAATTATCTAGCGTGTGTTAGTTACAATTATCTAGCGTGTGTTAGTTACAATTACCTCGTGTGTTAGTTACAATTATCTAGCGTGTGTTAGTTACAATTATCTAGCGTGTGTTAGTTACAATTATCTAGCGTGTGTTAGTTACAATTACCTCGTGTGTTAGTTACAATTATCTAGCGTGTGTTAGTTACAATTATCTAGCGTGTGTTAGTTACAATTACCTCGTGTGTTAGTTACAATTATCTAGCGTGTGTTAGTTACAATTATCTAGTGTGTGTTAGTTACAATTATCTAGCGTGTGTTAGTTACAATTATCTAGCGTGTGTTAGTTACAATTATCTAGCGTGTGTTAGTTACAATTATCTAGCGTGTGTTAGTTACAATTATCTAGCGTGTGTTAGTTACAATTATCTAGCGTGTGTTAGTTACAATTATCTAGCGTGTGTTAGTTACAATTATCTAGCGTGTTAGTTACAATTACCTCGTGTGTTAGTTACAATTATCTAGCGTGTGTTAGTTACAATTACCTTGTGTGTTAGTTACAATTATCTAGCGTGTGTTAGTTACAATTATCTAGCGTGTGTTAGTTACAATTATCTAGCGTGTGTTAGTTACAATTATCTAGCGTTGTTAGTTACAATTATCTAGCGTGTGTTAGTTACAATTATCTAGCGTGTAGTTACAATTATCTAGCGTGTGTTAGTTACAATTACCTTGTGTGTTAGTTACAATTATCTAGCGTGTGTTAGTTACAATTATCTAGCGTGTGTTAGTTACAATTATCTAGCGTGTGTTAGTTACAATTATCTAGCGTGTGTTAGTTACAATTATCTAGCGTGTGTTAGTTACAATTACCTCGTGTGTTAGTTACAATTATCTAGCGTGTGTTAGTTACAATTATCTAGCGTGTGTTAGTTACAATTATCTAGCGTGTGTTAGTTACAATTATCTAGCGTGTGTTAGTTACAATTATCTAGCGTGTGTTAGTTACAATTACCTCGTGTGTTAGTTACAATTACCTCGTGTGTTAGTTACAATTACCTCGTGTGTTAGTTACAATTATCTAGCGTGTGTATTGTCTACTTTGAACGCATTCATGTTCACTTCTGCTCAGTGCAGAAAAGCTGCCTGGTCCAGATGTGTCTCTGTGTGGTGGTTGAGTGAACAGGACAAGAGATGTTTCACTTGTTCTCAGTACTCTGCATTACTCCATGTCTATATGGACACTGAGACAAGTCTGACTGGGCTCTTCATTTGAGTGCCAGGTTTCCTCCAGACGTGACGCTTGACATTCAGGCAAAAGTGTTCAATCTTGGTTTCTTCAGACCAGAGAATCTTATTTCTCATGGTCTGAGAGTCCTTTCGGTGCCTTTCGGCAAACTCCAAGTGGACTGTCGTGCATTTTACTGAGGAGTGGCTTCCGTCTGGCCACTCTACCATAAAGGCCTGATTGGTGGAGTGCTACAAAGATGGACGTCCTTCTGGAAGGTTCTTCCATCTCCACAGAGGAACTCTGTCAGAGTAAACATCGGGTTCTTGGTCACCTCCCTGACCAAGGCCCTTCTCCCCTGATTGCTCTCTTTGGTCGGGCGGCCAGCTCTAGGAAGAGTCTTGGTGGTTCCAAACTTCTTCCATTTAAGAATGATGGAGGCCACTGTGTTCTTGGGGACATTCAATGCTGCAGACATTTTTCTGTACCCTTCCCCAGATCCTCGACACAATCCTGTCTCGGAGCTCTACGGACAATTCCTTTGACCTCTCGGCTTAATTTTTGCTCTGACATGAACTGTCAACTGTGGGACCTTATATAGACAGGCGTGTGACTTTTCAAATCATGTCCAATCAATTGAATTTACCACAAGTGGACTACAACCAAGTTGTAGGAACATCTCTCAAGAATGATAAAATGGAAACATGATGTACCTGAGCTCAATTTCGAGTCTCATAGCAAAGGGTCTGAATACTTATGTAAATAAGGAATTTCTGTTTTTTTACTTTTAATACATTTCCCAAAACATTCTAAAAACCTGTTTTTGCTTTGTCATTATGGCGTGTTGTGTGTGGATTGAGGGAAAAATGTATTTAATCAATTTTAGAATAAGGCTGCAACATAACAAAATGTGGAAAGATTCAAGGGGTCTGAATACAGTGTATGCATACACACCCTCTCTTTTCATTCCACAGTTTGAGGGACCTGTACTCCTCTGCATCCTTCACCTCGACCACTGCTCTTGTTCGCTCTTCCCTCTGTTAATTCTTCCACCGCTATCTGTTAGTAATGGGTAGTTTGTGTGTGTGCATGTCACTGGGTAGTGTGTGTGTTAGGAAGCAGCTTCTCTCTCAAGATAATTAGTTTCTTCTGCTTCCTTCCCCTGGGACCACGCTCTCACACCCTCCTGTATGTGTATTTGTGTGTGTGTGACTCTGCCTCACACGATTCCCTTCGACAAGAAAGGAAAGGACAGTGTAGACTTGTGCAAGCCCCATGAGCAAATGCCTAGGCTTTAAGTCAGTGGGCTAACACAGTCAATCAAGGTTAGAACCCAGACATTCACACTTATGTTACAAAGACAAACCACAATTAGACCAGTTTCATTTTTGAATTGTCAGTTTCATTCTAGTATGACCTCTGGCATGTTCCATACATGTTTGTTTTTTTACAAAACTACACATTTCTATGGGCTCACATGCATCTTAAAATAGATATTTGACACTAAAACAAAACACATTGTCATCCCTTCAGGACGACACATAGAAGTATTTTAAATTACCTTGATGATGGCCACATTTCCACAAGTACAGCGTAACAGGCGTAACAGGTGGTGATGTAAGGGACTGGGTGAGAACCATGAGCCTCCTAGGTTTTGTACTGAAGTCAATGTACCCGGAGCAAGACAGAAGCTACAGTTGAAGTCATAAGTTTACATACACCTTAGCCAAATAAATTTAAACTCAGTTTTTCACAATTCCTGACATTTAATCAGAGTAAAAATTCCCTGTCTTACGTCAGTTAGGATCACCACTTTATTTTAAGAATATGAAATGTCAGAATAATAGTAGAGAGTGATTTATTTCAGCTTTTATTTATTTCATCACATTCCCAGTGGGTCAGAGGTTTACATACACTCAATTAGTATTTGGTAGCATTGCCTTTAAATTGTTTAACTTGGGTCAAAAGTGTCAGGGAGTCTTCCACAAGCTTCCCACAATAAGTTTAGTGAATTTTGGGCCATTCCTCCTGACAGAGCTGGTGTAACTGAGGCAGGTTTGTAGGCCTTCTTCCTTTCCGAGCAGCCTTTCAGGTTATGTTTACATAGGACTCTATGTGGATATAGATCATTTGTACCCGTTTCCTCTAGCTTCTTCACAAGGTCCTTTACTGTTGTTCTGGGATTGATTTGCACTTTTCGCACCAAAGTATGTTAATCTCTAGGAGACAGAACTCATCTCCTTCCCGAGCGGTATGTTGCGTGGTCCTCTGGTGTTTATACTTGCGTACTATTGCTTGTACAGATGAACGTGGTACCTTCAGGCATTTGGAAATTGCTCCCAAGGATGAACCAGACTTGTGAAGGTCTACAATTTTTTTTCTGAGTTCTTGGCTGATTTCTTATGATTTTCCTACAATGTCAAGCAAAGAGGCACTGCGTTTGAAAGTAGACCTTGCAATACAGCCACAGGTACACCTCCAATTGACTCAAATTATGTCAACTAGCCTATCAGAAGCTTCTAATGACAGTAATGACTATAATTTTCCAAGATGTTTAAAGACACAGTCAATTTAGTGTATGTAAACATCTGACCCACTGGAATTGTGATAGTGAAATAATCTGTCTGTAAACAGTTGTTTGAAATTACTTGTGTCATGCACAAAGTAGATGTCCTAACCGACTTGCCAAAACTATAGTTTGTTAACAAGACATTTGTGGAGCGGTTGAAAAACAAGTTTTAACCTAAGTATATGTAAACGTCCGACTTCAACTGTAGTTGTCTTCCGGCTACACCCTACAGAGTGCTGCTGAGGCCTCTGTAGACCTGCAAATGTGTTTTTTAATCAATTATTTGGTGACGTGACTATATTTAGTATTATCTAAAAAGGATACTTAATGTTTCACTATTTATATTTTTATAAAAAATAACTGAAGAGGATGGTCCTCCCCTTCCTCCTCTGAGGAGCCTCCACTGGAGTAGGCATAACCTCTTTAAGTAGTCTGGTAGGGATCATACCGAAGGGGCAGGAGGAGGTTTTCATGTGAGGTACAGTACCAAGAAGGGACTCAAAGGATAATATTTTCTCAAAGGAGAATAAGCAAGCAGTAGACAGTCTCAAAGTAGTTGCCTCAAGTGCCTCCTGGCCAGAAATGATGGTACTGTGTCAGCTACTGTCAATCTGGATCTAATATGTTATGTTTTCTGTAAAGAATCGTAAAAGCTGTTCCCAGAGATCAGGCGATGCGAGCATGTCACTGTTAGGGGGGGGCACCAACAACATGCTCACTTGTCTTTAAAACATGTTTTTGAGTTGTGGGAGTTCTCAGTGATCAAGGTAGAGAACTACAGTAGTTTGCTCTTGCATCTTTAACCACAATATTTAAATTTCTCATCAGATCCTTCATTATCTTATTGAATACTTGAAGTTTGCAGGCTTTCCATTTATGTTCAGCCTTTCTAAGTTCACTTTAAGGCACAAGTGGGATCATTTAACCAAAGTGAGACTCTGGCAGACAGTTTATTCTTGGTTTTAACTGGTGTCTGACACATGTCATTGAAAGTATTCAACAAATCATCGGTGTGAAAGAAAGAACAGGATGAGTAGTAGAGGATGAAAAAGTGGTTGTGGAGTTAATAATGTGAGAGGGAGTGGGGATAGACACTTTTAGGAGGAGAAAGCTTTTAAGAAATAATACTGAGATGGTCAGACACACACATCAATAGTTTCTAGGACAGCACAAGTGTAGACCCTGTGGTATGTAGCACCAAGTTAAAGGATTCAAACAGGTTCAGAAACTCCAGCTAGTGCATTAGTTGGGCAACACACATGAATGTTCAGATCTCCAAGAATAATAACCTTGTCATATTTAGGCATAACCAAAGATACACTACATTACCAAAAGTATGTGGACACCTTATCGCCGAACATCTTATTACAAAATCATGCGCATTAATATGGATTTGGTCCCCCCTTTGCTGCTATAACAGCCTCCACTCTTCTGGAATGGCTTTCCACTTGATGTTAGAACATTGCTGCGGGGACTTGCTTCCATTCAGCCACAACAGCATTAATGAGGTCAGGCACTGATGTTGGGCGATTAGGCCTGGCTCACAGTCAGCATTCCAATTCATCCCAAAGGTGTTCGATGGGGTTGAGGTCAGGGTTTTGTGCAGGCCAGTCAAGTTCTTCCACGCCAATCTTGACAAACCATTTCTGTATGGACCTCACTTTGTGCACGGGGGCATTGTCATGCTGAAACAGGAAAGAGCCTTTCCCAAACTGTTGCCACAATCCCAGATTTGTCCGTCGGACTGCCAGATGGTGAAGCAATGATTAATCACTCCAGAGAACAAGTTTCCACACTCCAGAGTCCAAAGGTGATGAGCTTTACACCACTCCAGCTGACGCTAGGTATTGCGTGTGATAATTTTAGGCTTGTGTGCGGCTGCTCGACCATGGAAACCTATTTCATGAAGAGGTCTGGGTCAGGGGGGTAGCAGTGTCTAGGGTTAGCGCAAGGGCTGTTGCTGAGGCTATCAGGGCAGTACCCCGTCCCCCTGCTGTGATGTGGTTGGGGTCTGGGGCAGGGGTAGTGGCTTCAGTCTCCCCCTCCAGTACCTGGCAGTGTCCAGAAGCACTTTGACACTGAGAGAAGACAGCTCTGGGGTCTGTGGCAGGGAGGGCAAGAACAGCTCTCCCTCAGCTCCAGGTACTGAGGATAGGGAGGGAGGGAGAGAGAGGGCGAGGGGTTATAGAGGAAAAACGACAGAAATATGAACGCCTGAAAGCAGCGTGGCGGTGATCACCTGCTGAGTGTTGACAAACAGCGGCCATTCAACATGTAGAATCGTCAGGAAATTACCTGAAAGTGACGGCCGATGTTTTGTGGTCAGAGGAGATAGGATGGCCACCCACTGCTTTTAAGTACCCTCGGCAGTCCATTGCTCTAGTGTGTGTTTCCTCTCTTATATGCACACAGTGGATGTGAGTAAATCCACCCCGACACTGTACTGATCCAGATCACTGCTTCTACAGGTCAATGTCCCAGTCAGGGATTCAACAGATTAAGATTCACTTTATTGGTCAATTGCACACAAAGTCCAACCAATATGTGGCTCCCGCTTTTAACTCAACTGTTAACTGCTTTTAACCCAAATTCTAATTTGTCTCGAGAACACCTATAACACCCCCTGCTTACGTACATTGGAAAACTTGGAATGTTTTGTCCTGTGAAACGAATTAAACAATGCCCACGTTAGTTTATTCTCCCGTCTCATGTATTGTCCTTATATTAGTTGTATAAGTAATACATTGTGGTATACTATAACTGGCGACGAAGAAGAAACATTCTCACGTGTTCATTATTTTCGGTAGTCTTGAGTATAATTTGTTTTTTCACTGTAGAAAGATGCAAAGAAAATGTGGAGTCCAGTAATGCTAGCTAGCTTCTGATGTCACAGCAACGAGAGCCTCGAGGAAGATTTTTGCTGCAGGAGAAAGTGGAATCACTGTGAGTTATATACATTTTAAAAAAGGGGGCTGGGAGCAAGGAACTGTCTAAAAAGTGTGATTGTTGGAAATATAGGAACATTTGATGAATCTGTGGAACAATGGAGTTATTTTAATTAACCTTTATTTAACGAGGCAAAACATGGAGTTCTTGCGCAGAACGTTTTGAGTACTTTGTGTTGGCAAATGGAATTAAAGCAGAAGTAGTTATTGACTGTTATGGGAGAAAAAACATTCAAATCTACTGCGCAGCCTAGTAACGCCTGACAACCTGGTGATAAATCAAATGATGAAATTGTGGCGACCTTAAAAGGACATTCTCCCAAACCATTGATAATTTTGGAGAGATTAGGTTTCAAAGGAGAATTCAAGAGGAGGGGGAGTCAATCTCACAGTTTGTGGCTGTATTGAAACAGTTACAGTGGGGCAAAAAAGTATTTAGTCAGCCACCAATTGTGCAAGTTCTCCCACTTAAAAAGATGAGAGAGGCCTGTAATTTTCATCATAGGTACACTTCAACTTTGACAGACAAAATGAGAAGAAAAGAATTCCAGAAAATCACATTGTAGGATTTTTCATGAATTTATTTGCAAATTATGGTGGAAAATAAGTACAGTGCCTTGTGAAAGTATTCGGCCCCCTTGAACTTTGCGACCTTTTGCCACATTTCAGGCTTCAAACATAAAGATATAAAACTGTATTTTTTTTCTCAATACTTTGTGAAGAATCATTTGGAGTGGGACACAATCATGAAGTGGAACGACATTTATTGGATATTTCAAACAGATGGCCAAGATGTTCAAATGTTCATAAATGACCAGCATGGTCCAATAATAATAAGGCAGAACAGTTGAAACTGGAGCAGCAGCACAGCCAGGTGGACTGGGGACAGCAAGGAGTCATCATGTCAGGTAGTCCTGAGGCATGGTCCTAGGGCTCAGGTCCTCCGAGAGAGAGAAAGAAAGAGAGAAAGAGAGAATTAGAGAGAGCACACTTAAATTCACACAGGACACCGAATAGGATGGGAGAAGTACTCCAGATATAACAAACTGACCCTAGCCCCCGACACATAAACTACTGCAGCATAAATACTGGAGAATGAGACAGGAGGGGTCAGGAGACACTGTGGCCCCATCTGAGGACACCCCCGGACAGGGCCAAACAGGAAGGATATAACCCCACCCACTTTGCCAAAGCACATCATTGTCATGCTGAAAGCCCCAGCCACGTTTCATCTTCAATGCCCTTGCTGATGGAAGGAGGTTTTCACTCAAAATCTCACGATACATGGCCCCATTCATTCTTTGCTTTACAAGGATCAGTCGTCCTGGTCCCTTTGCAGAAAAACAGCCCCAAAGCATGATGTTTCCACCCCCATGCTTCACAGTAGGTATGGTGTTCTTTGGATGCAACTCGGCATTCTTTGTCCTCCAAACACAACGAGTTGAGTTTTTACCAAAAAGTTCTATTTTGGTTTCATCTGACCATATGACATTCTCCCAATCTTCTTCTGGATCATCCAAATGCTCTCTAGCAAACTTCAGACGGGCCTGGACATGTACTGGCTTAAGCAGGGGGACACGTCTGGCACTGCAGGATTTGAGTCCCTGGCGGCGTAGTGTGTTACTGATGGTAGGCTTTGTTCCTTTGGTCCCAGCTCTCTGCAGGTCATTCACTAGGTCCCCCCGTGTGGTTCTGGGATTTTTGCTCACCGTTCTTGTGATCATTTTGACCCCACGGGGTGAGATCTTGCGTGGAGCCCCAGATCGAGGGAGATTATCAGTGGTCTTTTATGCCTTCCATTTCCTAATAATTGCTCCCACAGTTGATTTCTTCAAACCAAGCTGCTTACCTATTGCAGATTCAGTCTTGCCAGCCTGGTGCAGGTCTACAATTTTGTTTCTGGTGTCCTTTGACAGCTCTTTGGTCTTGGCCATAGTGGAGTTTGGAGTGTGACTGTTTGAGGTTGTGAACAGGTGTCTTTTATACTGATAACAAGTTCAATACATGTAACGAGTGGAGGACAGAGGAGCCTCTTAAAGAAGAAGTTACAGGTCTGTGAGAGCCAGAAATCTTGCTTTATTTGCAAAGAAATTCATTAAAAATCCTACAATGTGATTTTCTGGATTTTTTTTCTCCACATTTTGTCTGTCATAGTTGAAGTGTACCGATGATGAAAATTACAGGCCTCTCTCATCTTTTTAAGTGGGAGAACTTGCACAATTGGTGGCTGACTAAATACTTGCCCCACTGTATCTGAACACTGAATTTGGGCGATCACTGAGTGACACTATATACGTTATAGGTTAGTGTGTGACATGCGCAGCGAGGCAATCGTAACGCCGTTTGACTGAAAGTAACTTAACATTACAGAAAGCAATGGAAATGGCAAATAAAGAGTGCTTCAACCCAAGTGCATAAGGTGTCTATAGATTTAAAAAAACAAGGCAGTAGCTGGCAAGCCATGCTATCGCTGTGGGAAATCAGGTCACCAAGCAGAGGAGTGTTGGTGCAAAGACTTAGACTGCAGAAGTTATGGAAGAAAGGTGATATCAAACGTGCATGTAAAAACAAAAAGACTCAAACATAAATACTGAACAAAGGGAAAGTGACAAAAAGAAAAGTACAAGTGCATAAAATGGAGCCCACAGAGAATGAACAAAGTGATACCCTGTCTGAAGCAGAAGAATCTTTGCATGTTTTGTCCATTTCAGACAATGGATACTGGGTGACACCGCTACTGGATGGAAAAGTAGTACAGATGCAAGTGGACACTGGAGCAGCCATATCTTCACTGTCTGAGGCTGTATACAAGGAGAAACTACATCACCTCACACCACAGCCCACAAAGATGTTGAAAACACACAGGTGAGATTGTTCCAGTGAGAGGAAGCGTGATTGTTACAGTGGAGCTCAACAAACAGAAGGTAAAGATACCACTCTACATAGTGAAAGGCAGCCATCCAGCATTGCTGGAAAGATCAAACTAAACTGGCAGGAAATTCACATGGTTGCAAAAGAGGACACAAACCTACAAGGGATATTGAGGAAACCCACGGATGTGTTCGATGGAGAACTTGGCAGTATAAAGGACATATAAAGAACAAATAAACTCACCGTGATACCAGACAGCAAGCCAAAATGCATCAAAGCTAGACCTGTCCCATATGCCATAAAACCAAAAGTTTAAATTGAGCTAAACAGACTAGTCGAGAGTGGAGTATTGGACCCAGTGAATGAGCTACACCCATTGTTCCAGTCATAAAAAATACTTTGGTGATTTCAATATCACTGTTAACCCTGTGTTGACGGCTGAAAAATATACACTACCCCTCATTGACAACCTCTTGTCTGATTTAGCGGGAGGGCAGCAATTATGTAAGATAGGCCTGACATAAGTCTATATACAGATGCATGTGGACCAAGAGTCACAGGAACTGTTGACCATAGTGACTCACAAAGGACTGTACAGGTACCGGAGGCTTCCTTTTGGAATCACCTCAGCTCCGGCCTTGTTTCAGAGAGCTATGGACCAGATACTGAGCGGGCTCACTGGGGTCCAATGTTACCTCGATGATCTACTCATCGCCGGCAAAGACGAGCAAGAGCACCTGAGAAACCTGGACACTACACAACAGAGACTGGAGGAATACAGTCTGAGGTTCCGGAAGGACAAATGCGTACCTGGGCCATGTCTTCGACATTTCGGGGCTCCACAAGGCACCATCAAAGGGGAAGGCCATCTCGGAAGCTCCATCCACACAGAACGTGAGTCAGATGAGATCATTCTTAGGACTACTGACATACTACGCAATGTTTGTGCCAAACCTAGCTAACATGTTAAAGCCACTGCGTGAACTTTTGAACAAAACCAAACAGTGGAAGTGGACAGATGTGAGGAGGCCTTCAAGAAATTGAAAACCTCCTTAGCTCAGTCAGAGGCCCTCACCCACTTCAACCCAAACTTGCCATTACAGTTGGCATATGATGCTTTGCCTTATGGCGTTGGTGCTGTTGTTTCACACATCATGCCATCAGGAGAAGGCAGGCCAATTGCTTTTGCATCATGGACATTAAGTAGAGCAATTATGCAGATAGAGCGTGAAGCACTGGCCATCGTGTTCGGAGTTAAGAAATGTAATCAGTTTCTGTTTGGCCAACGATTCACACTGCTGACTGATCATAGACCCCTCACCCTCATCTTTGGTCCCCACACTGGCATTCCGTCACTCGCAGCCAGCCACATGCAGCGATGGTCATTGCTGTTATCTGCTCACCAGTACGATATCAAGTACAGAAGGTCTGAGCAGCACTGCAATGCAGACGACTTCAAGGCTTCCCTTACCTGTCGCACACACTGAGCACTCTCAGGCTGAAATCTTCTACTTCGATGAGGTGTCAAACGCCCCAGTTACATCTGTCCAAGTGAAAAAGTTCACCCACACTGATCCAGTGATGTCTGAGGTCGTGGACATTGTCACTTGTGGGAAAGGAGGAGAGCTGTCGGACGGCCTAAAGACTTACCTGGTGCGGAGGAACAAGCTCACAGTTCAGTCTGGATGCTTACAATGGGGGATTTGAGTCATCATACCGCTGCCATTGAGAAGGCAGGTGCTTGAAGAACTCCATTCAGGGCACTGTGGCATGGTGCGAATGAAGGAGATTGCACACAGCTACTTTTGAAAGCCAGGTTTGAACGCAGCGATCGAAGGCAAGGCCAAGTCATGTTCTGCATGTCAAAAGATGAGGAACATGCCTCAGATAGCACCACTACACCCCTGGGACTTCCCAGAGGAGCCTTGGCAGCGAGTCCACATAGACTATGCAGGCCCACTGGAGAATCGTATGTTCTTAGTCGTAGTCGACGCACACAGAAAATGGCCTGAGGTCACAGTGATGAAGAGCACCTCAACGGAGAGAACCATCGAAGAGCTACGGTCAATCTTCAGTCACTTTGGAATCCCAACGCAACTCGTTAGTGATAATGGCCCCCAACTGGTGTCTGAAGAGGTCATTCATGGAAGCAAATGGAATTCAGCACATCAAGTCAGCACCATATCACCCTACAATGAACAGTCTCGGTGAAAGATTTGTCCAGACGATGAAGCTTTAAAATCATCACAAGGGAACGGGTCCCCCAATAGGCACCTAAACCCCTTCCTGTTGATCTACAGAAACACCCCCCATGCTACAACCAAAGTAGCACCCGAGTCAGCCATGATGAAAGACAGCTTTGCACACGACTCGACCTCCAAAGGCTAAACAAGTTGTACAGACACAACATAGAGCACAGGTGGAGAGACGGAACAAAGCAAAAGACAGAAGCTTCAGAGCTGGAGAGAGAGTTGTTGCTTGGAACGACCGCAAAGGTTCGAAGTGGACACCAGCCACAGTGGTCGCACAAACAGGCCCTGTGTCCTACACAGTTCACACACCGAAGAACATCGTCTAGAGGAGACACGTGGATCAACTGTTGCCAGGAACTAACCTCAGAGATGACTCATGTCAAGTGACAAACCAAGATCAGCTGCTGGAGACCTACCATGACGACGAGCCATAACCTGAACATCCACTGCAGCAACCTACAAATGTGGAAAGTGCTCCAGACTCACCTGAACCAGCCAGAGTCTCTACTTAGGTTACTGTTGCACCCCAGTCTGGGCATACACCATCACCACTCAGACTCCGAGACAATGTGACTGTAGACTCACCTGTACGTCGTCATTACCCTGCAAGAGAAAGACAACCCCCTGAAAGGTTGAATATTTAGTTCAGACTAACCTCTGATTATGGGGCAGAATACACCCCAGGGTTCAGGACTGCTTTCAAGCTTAATTTCTGCAGCGTTAGTAAAGATGTGATTAATGCATGCTGTTGATTTCATTCCTGTCCTGTTTGGTAGGTTGACTGATAACCTGAACCAGGTTGCAGGCACTGGTTACAATTTGAAGATTTTCCTTGAGTGGGCAGCTTAATGAAAACCAGTCAATATTTAAATAACCAAGAAAATATACCTCTGTTGATATCACAAACATTATCAAGCATTTCACACATATTATCCAGATACTGACTGTTAGCACTTGGTGGTCTATAGCTGCTTCCCACCATAATGGGCTGTAAGGTGAGGCAGAAGCACCTGTAGCCATATTACTTGAACAGTATTTAACATGAGATCCTCTCTAATCTTTACAGGAATGTGGTTCTGGATACAAACAGCAACACCTCCACCATTAGTATTTCTATATTTTCTGTAAATGTTATAACCTTGTATTGCTACTACTGTATCATCAAAGGTATTATCTAAGTGAGCTTCAGAGATAGTCAGAATATGAATGTCATCTGTTACTAGCAAATGATTGATTTCATGAATCTGGTCTTAACATATGTAGCTTAACGTAGGCTATTTTGAGCACTTTTCTTCTGGGATGCTTGCTTGCGTTCATTGCTTTACTGGGAAGCTTAGCAGCAGTAGATGTGTTCATGTTCTTAATGTTAGTGCAGGGTGAGCTGCTCACAGTCGACTTAAAGAGCTTATGTTTGGTAATGTATTGTTATGTGATTGCTTTATATAAAACTACCATGTATGTAAAGTGTATGTATATGTAGCAGAAAAGCTGTTAAAAAAAACAACCTAAAAGATATTTGTTTCCTGAAGAGGGGGGGTGGGGGAGGGGTTATAAAAAATACAAATAAAGAAAAAAGGGCACTTACTGCCTGGCCAATCAGATAGGTCAAATCCCCATGCCTGCCAGTGGCGGTCAGTGACATTTAAGATGAGGGAGGGTGATTTTTTTAAATTCATGAGCATTGCCTTATTTCTATTACAGCATACTGGATGACTGTCATTCATATTCCATCATCCAGTTCAATGTAACAGCGATAGGTTTAGGCTTCTACATGATACTCACATTTTCCCTATACCCACCACCATGAGGTTGCTACAACCTATCCTACAAATAAATGTTTACAATGTAGGTGCACACAGGTCGAGAGACAAAAATTGAGGTGACAGACTGTAACACATGGACAGACAGTGACACATTCAATACTGCCCTGCACACTCTTGCCTGCATCCAGCTGATCTAGGGTGTAATCATTAGTCCAACAGTTGCAAATGAGAGATTATATTGGACAAATTCAGGAATATTTATCCCCATTTTGTTCATTTTTAGAAACTTTTTCAACAGAATCAGCGGAATGAACACACCCCTGATCACGCGTAAAAGCAGTTCACTTTCATATTAGCAACGTTGTATTCCTTATCGCATCTATGTGCTCTCCTCCTCTCACCTTCTCCCTTCGCTTGTGCACAACACATCAGCTGTATGTGGCCAGGCAAAAAAACCTTTCCAAGCCAAACTATATCATAATCGCTACACACAGCCAACATTGTATAGGTTAGTTGCCATTATAACTGTGTAAGTCTATGAAAAGGTGTGGGAACCAGGTTAAAACATGGTGCTGACAGACATGGGAGCTCTGCTTCTAGCTCCTAAGCAACTTTGCAGTATTTTTTTTTTCGTGTGTTATCGCTTACATTATTTACCCAGAACGTTTTTTGTGTTATTACATACAACCAGAAAGAACTTTTGGATATCAGAGCGGCGATAACTCACCAGCATTACGACCAGGAATACGACTTTCCCGAATTGGATCCTTTGTTCGTAGCCCCCAGGGCAATTTAACTTATCCCAGAGGCTGCTCCAAGTCACCGCCGGCGGAGAAGAGGTATTCAGAGTGGACTTCTAGTTCAACTCAGGAGTCGGGCCACCATCCACCGCTTTAGAGTGTATTACTCACTAATGTTTAATCTCTAGACAATAAAGTAGAGGAGCTCAGGGCGAGGATCTCCTTCCAGAGAGACATCAGGGACTGTAACATACTCTGTTTCACGGAATCATGGCTCTCTTGGGATATACTTTCCCCATCCATTCAGCTAGCTGGGTTCTCAGTTCATAGCGCAGACAGGAATAAAGAATTCTCCGGAAAGAAGAAAGGCGGGGGTGTATGCTTCATGATTAAGTACTCATGGTGTGATTGTGATAACACAGAAACTCAAGTCCTTTTGTTCACCCGACATAGAAAACCTCACAACCAAATGTCGACCGTATTACCTCCCAAGATAATTATCTTCGGGTATAGTCACAGTCGTGTATATTCCCCCCTCACGCAGATACCACTACGGCCTTTAAGGAACTACACCAATCAATCAATCAAATGTATTTATAAAGCCCTTCTTACATCAGCTGATGTCACAAAGTGCTGTACAGAAACCCAGCCTAAAACTCCAAACAGCAAGCAATGCAGGTGTAGAAGCACGGTGGCTAGGAAAAACTCCCTAGAAAGGCCAGAACCTAGGAAGAAACTTAGAGAGGAACCAGGCTATGAGGGGTGGCCTGTCCTCTTCTGGCTGTGCTGGGTGGAGATCATAACAGAACATGGCCAAGATGTTCAAATGTTCATAGATGACCAGCAGGGTCAAATAATAATAATCACAGTGGTCGTAGAGGGTGCAACAGGTCAGCAACTCAGGAGTAAATGTCAGTTGGCTTTTCATGCCGATCATTCAGAGGAACTCTACCGCTCCTGCTGTCTCTAGAGAGTAGAAAACAGCAGGTCTGAGACAGGTAGCACATCCGGTGAACAGGTCAGGGTTCCATAGCCGCGGGCAGAACAGTTGAAACTGGAGCAGCAGCACAACCAGGTGGACTGGAGACAGCAAGGTGGCATCGGGCCAGCTAGTCTGGAGGCATGGTCCTGGGGCTCAGGTCCTCCTAGAGAGAGAACGAAAGAAAGAGAGAAAGAAAGAGGGAAAGAAAGAGAGAGAAGGCATACTTAAATTCACACAGGACACTGGATAAGACAGGAGAAATACTCCAGATATAACAGATTGACACTAGCCCCCCGACACACACTACTGCAGCATAAATACTGGAGGCTGAGACAGGAAGGGTCAGGACACACTGTGGCCCCGTTCGACGATACCCCTGGACAGGGCCAAACAGGCAGGATATAACCCCATCCACTTTGCCAAAGCACAGCCCCCACACCACGGCATGGAAGAGCACCAGTAAGCCAGTGACTCAGCCCCTGTAATAGGGTTAGAGGCAGAGAACCCCAAGTGGAATGGAGCTCTTTTGGAGAAAGCATTGCCTCCAGCTGTTTGCTTAGAAATTCTAGGGACAGTAAGGAGGCCTGCATCTTGTGACCGCAGCGTACATGTAGGTATGTACACCAGACTTTATGCAAACTGGAAACCACATATCCTGAGGCAGCAAATATTGTAGCTGGGGATTTTAACAAAGCAAATTTGAGGAAAACGCTAGTGAAGTTCTACCAACACATTGACAGTAGTACTCGCTTCGGAAAAACCCTAGATCACTGCTACTCGCCTTTTTGAGATGCATACAAGGCCCTCCCCCGCTCTCCCTTCAGCAAATCAGATCACGACTCCATTTTGCTCCTCCCTTCCTATATGCAGAAACTCAAACAGGAAGTAACCGTGCTGAGGTCTATTCAATGCTGGTCTGAGCAATCAGAATCCATGCTTCAAGATTGCTTTGATCACGCGTACTGGGATATGTACCGGGTAGCCTCTGAGAATAACATTGACAGTTACATGGACACTGTGACTAAATTAATCAGGAAGTATATAGGGGATGTTGTTCCCACGGTGAATATTAAAACCTACCCAGGATTTGGCACTGCTAGCTGTGTCACTAGAGATTCTGGGATTGAGTCCAGGCTCTTTTTCAGCCGGCCACAACTGTGAGACCAAGGGGCGGCGCACAATTGGCACAGCGTCATCTGGGTTAGGGGAGGGTTTGGCCGGCAGGGATGTCCTTGTCCCATCGCGCACTAGCGACTCCTGTGGCGGGCCGGGCACAGTGCACGCTGACACAGTCACCAGGTGTACAGTGTTTCCTCCGACACATTGGTGCAGCTGGCTTCTGGGTTAAGTGGGCATTGTGTCAAGAAGCAGTGCGGGTTTGATTGGGTTGTGTTTCGGAGGATGCAGGGCTCTCAACCTTCGCCTCTCCCGAGTCCTTATGGGAGTTGTAGCGATGAGACCAGACTGGAACTACCAGTTGGATACCCCGAAATTGGGCCGACGTGGCCCGGTGGCACTGTGCTATCTGACTGTGGACTCTCGTTCTCCGTGGCCGACGTGAGTAAGACATTTAAGCGTGTTAACCCTCGCAAGGCTGCCGGCCCAGACGGCATCCCTAGCCACGTCCTCAGATCATGCACAGACCAGCTGGCTGGAGTGTTTACGGACATATTCAATCTCTCCCTATCCATGTCTATTTTCCCCACTTACAGTTGAAGTCGGAATTTTACATACACCTTAGCCAAATACATTTAAACTCAGTTTTTCACAATTCCTGACATTTAATCCTAGTAAAAATTCCTTGTCTTAGATCAGTTAGGATCACCACTTTATTTTAAGAATGTGAAATGTCAGAATAATAGTAGAGAGAATGGTTTCAGCTTTTATTTCTTTCATCACATTCCCAGTGGGTCAGAAGTTTACATACACTCAATTAGTATTTGGTAGCATTGCCTTTAAATTGTTTAACTTGGGTCAAACTTTTCGGGTAGCCTTCCACAAGCTTCCAACAATAAGTTGGGTGAATTTTGGCCTATTCCTCCGACAGAGCTGGTGTAACTGAGTCAGATGGGTAGGCCTCCTTGCTCGCACACGCCATTATTTTGTGAAGTGCACCGTTCCCTCCTGCAGCAAATCACCCCCACAACATGATGTTGCCATCCCCGTGCTTCACGGTTTG
The DNA here is from genome assembly GCF_018296145.1 of Oncorhynchus tshawytscha. Classification (NCBI taxonomy): domain Eukaryota; kingdom Metazoa; phylum Chordata; class Actinopteri; order Salmoniformes; family Salmonidae; genus Oncorhynchus; species Oncorhynchus tshawytscha. The sequence continues at coordinate 63,206,460 of NC_056433.1, read as the reverse complement.
GGATGGTGTTCTTCAGCTTGCAAGCCTCCCCCTTTTTCCTCCAAACATAACGACGGTCATTATGGCCAAACAGTTCTATTTTTGTTTCATCAGACCAGAGGACATATCTCCAAAAAGTAAGATCTTTGTCCCCATGTGCAGTTGCAAACTGTAGTCTGGCTTTTTTATGGCAGTTTTGGAGCAGTGGCTTCTTCCTTGCTGAGCGGCCTTTCAGGTTATCTCGATATTGGACTTGTCTTACTGTGGATATAGATACATTTGTACCTGTTTCCTCCAGCATCTTCACACAGTCCTTTGCTGTTGTTCTGGGATTGATTTGCACTTTTCGCACCAAAGTATGTTCATCTCTATGTTCATCTCTAGGAGACAGAACTATCTCCTTCCTGAGCGGTATGATGGTCCCATGGTGTTTATACTCACGTACTATTGTTTGTACAGATGAACATGGTAACTTCAGGCATTTGGAAATTGCTCCCAAGGATGAACTAGACTTGTGGAGGTCTACAATTTTTTTTCTGAGGTCTTGGCTGATTTCTTTTGATTTTCCCATGATGTCAAGCAAAGAGGCACTGAGGTTGAATGTAGGCCTTGAAATACATCCACAGGTACACCTCCAATTGACTCAAATTATGTCAATTAGCCTATCAGATGCTTGTAAAGCCATGACATCATTTTCAGGAATTTTCCAAGCTGATTAAAGGCACAGTCAACTTAGTGTATGTAAACTTCTGACCCACTGGAATTGTGATACAGTGAATTATAAGTAAAATAATCTGTGTATGTAAACTTCCGACTTCAACTGTACTTCAAGATTACGCCATTGTTCCTGTACCAAAAAAAGCAAAGGTAACTGAACTAAATAACTATCGCCCTGTAGCACTCACTTCTGTTATCATAAAGTGCTGTGAGCGTCTAGTAAGGATCATACCACCTCTACCTTACCATACACCCTAGACACACTTCAATTTGCTTACCGCCCCAATAGATCCACAGACAATTCAATCCCAATCGCACTGCACACTGCCCTGCTTCAAGTTCCTCTGTGTTATTATTATTTTTTCTTATTTTACCAAGTAAGTTGACTGAGAACACGTTCTCATTTACAGCAACAACCTGGGGAACAGTTACAGGGGAGAGGAGGGGGATGAATGAGCCAATTGTAAGTTGGGGATGATTAGTTGACCATGCTATTATGAGAACCAGATTGGGAATTTAGCCAGGATACCAGGGTTAACACCCCTACTCTTACAATAAGGGCCATGGGATCTTTTAGGAACCACAGAGAGTTTAACATCCCATCTGAAAGACAGCACCCTACACAGGGCATTGGGATATTTTTTAAGACCAGGGGAAAGGGAGCCTCCTACTGGCCCTCCAACACCACTTCCAGCCACATCTGGTTTCCCATTCAGGGACTGACCAGGACCAGCCCTGCTTAGCTTCAGAAGCAAGCCAGTAGTGGGATGCAGCATGGTATGCTGCTGGCATCACTGACAATCTGAAAAGGTCCAGCCACACAGACAGTGTGGTGAAGAAGGGGAAACAGCCCCTCTTCAACCTCAGGAGGCTGAAGAAATTTGGCTTGGCCCCAAAGAGCCTCAAACTTTTACAGATGCACAATTGAGAGCATCCTGTCAGGCTGTATCACCGCCTGCTATGGCACCTGCACTTCCCACAACCGCAGGGCTCTCCAGAGGGTGGTACGGTCTGCCCAACGCATCACCGGGGACACATTGCCTGCCCTCCAGGACACCTACTGCACCCAATGTCACAGGAAGGCCAAAAAGATCATCAAGGACATCAACCACCTGAGCCACTGCCTGTTCACCCCGCTATCATCCAGAAGGCGAGATCAGTACAGGTGCATCAAAGCTGGGACCGAGAGAATGAAAAACAGTTTCAATCTCAAAGCCATCAGACTGTTAAATAGCCATCACTAGCCGGCTACCACCCGGCTACTCAATCCTGCACCTTAGAGGCTGCTGCCCTATGTAAATAGACATGGAATCACTGGCCACTTTAATATTGGAACACTAGTCACTTTACTGTTTACATACTGCTTTACTCATCTCATATTTATATTCTGTATTCTATTCTACTGTACTTAGTCAATGCCACTCCGACATTGCTCGTCCTAATATTTATAGATTTCTTAATTCCATTATTTTACTTTTAGATGTGTGTATTGCTGTGAATTGTTAGATAATACTGCACTGTTGGAGCTAGGAACACAAGTATTTCACTACACCCCCAATAACATCTGCTAAAAATGTGTATGTGACCAATAAAATTTGATTTGACGAGCCTCCTAAGTATTGTATTGAAGTCATTGTACCCAGAAGAGAATAGAAGCTAGCTGTCTTCCGGCTACACCATGGTGCGACCCAACAGAGTTCTGTTGAGGTTAGTGTAGACCTTCATTGCAAAAAAAGTTAGTTTTTTATATGAAAATGATAACTTTTTAAATGTTTACCATTTTTATTTTTATGAAATTCACTGAGGATGGTCCTCCCCTTCCTTCTCCTGAGGAGCCTCCACTGGTGCCTACCTAGTTTCCACAAACCTGGCCACAGCAAAGTTTATACTAGGCTATGTGAGATTTCATAACTTTTACAACCATGACCAGAGAGACTGTCAAAGAATACAGCAAAGAACTGCTGTTTTTATGAGTGAGTTCATGTCTAAGTTTTATCCAGAACTGTCAACTGTGTTTTAATTCAAAACTATTACAAAACATAAAACGCTCTTCTCTCTACTTCCACTCGCGCTGCAATGCATGAGTAGTCAAGTGTATCGATAGCCCTGCATTTTATTAGTATAGGTTATTCGGGGGGGCAGGTAGCCTAGTGGTTAGAGCGTTGGGCCTGTAACCTAAAGGTTGCTAGACCAAATCCCTGAGGTAAAAATCTGTCGTCCTGAACAAGGCAGTTAACCTATTGTTCCCTGATAGGCCTTCATTATAAATAAGTATTTGTTCTTAACTGGCTTGCCTCATTAAATAAATGAGTAGCTCATTGTGTATATTTTAATATTGAGGCGTAGGCTATTTCACTTTCTTTGGTCATAGGAACAACATGAATTTGTGCCTGAGGCAGATGCGGTGCGACTCGAGTTCTGCCATCAGGTGGAAGACCCCCCTCTCTCTGGTCAGTCTCACTGGAGGAAAGGAAGGAGAGGGCAGGAACCGTGAGAGGCGGACCCTCTGCTTCTCTCTCTCCTTGCCGCTGAGACTAATGCTGCGTTCAAAACAACTGGGAACGTAGACGTCATTGATCTTCAGGTCGGAAAATCAGAGTTCTAGAAAGGGGCCCGAGTTTCCGAGTTGGATAACCGTTCAAATCAATCTTTCCCAGTCAGATGTAGTTTTTTTCCCCTAGAGTTCCCAGTTGTTTTGAATGGACTGAATCTGGAGATTTCCGAGTTCCCAGTTTGTTTGAACGCGCCATAATGCCGTATTCAAAACAACTGGGACTTGCTGCATTCAAAACAACTCAGACATCTGAGCTCTTGAAAGCACCATGACCATCAGATGCAGGTACCATCAGTCCAATAAAATAAAAAGCTAATTATTTGCAAATATTTCAATTTATGTTTACATACACTAAGTTGACTGTGCCTTTAATCAGCTTGGAAAATTCCTGAAAATGATGTCATGGCTTTACAAGCATCTGATAGGCTAATTGACATAATTTGAGTCAATTGGAGGTGTACCTGTGGATGTATTTCAAGGCCTACATTCAACCTCAGTGCCTCTTTGCTTGACATCATGGGAAAATCAAAAGAAATCAGCCAAGACCTCAGAAAAAAAATTGTAGACCTCCACAAGTCTGGTTCATCCTTGGGAGCAATTTCCAAATGCCTGAAGTTACCATGTTCATCTGTACAAACAAATAGTACGCGAGTATAAACACCATGGGACCACACAGCCATCATACCGCTCAGGAAGGAGATCGTTCTGTCTCCTAGAGATGAACATAGAGATGAACATACTTTGGTGCGAAAAGTGCCGGGAGGCCGAGGTTCATTAGAGTTAACTGCACCTCAGATTGCAGCCCAAATAAATTATTCACAGAGTTCAAGTAACAGACACATCTCAACATCAACTGTTCAGAGGAGACCGCGTGAATCAGGCCTTCATGGACGAATTGCTGCGAAGATACCACTAATAAAGGACACCAATAAGATCTCAGAGCAAGTGACGTCACCGATTGAAACGCTATTAGCGCGCACCACTGCTAACTAGCTAGCCATTTCACATCCATTACATCAGCTCAGGGATTTGATCCAGCAACCTTTTGGTTACTAGCCCAATGCTCTAACCACTAGGCTACCTGCCACCCCAAGGAGAGACTTGCTTGGGTCTAGAAACAAGAGCAATGGACATTAGACCGGTGGAAATCTGTCCTTTGGTCTGACGAGTCCAAATTTGAGATTTTTGGTTCCAACCACCGTGTCTTTGTGAGATGGAGAGGAGGTGATCTCTGCATGTGCGGTTCCCACCGTGAAGCATGGAGGAGGAGGTGGTGTGGGGATGCTTTGCTGGTGACACTGTCTGTGATTTAGTTAGAATTCAAGGCACACTTAACCAGCATGGCTACCACAGAATTCTGCAGCGATACGTCCCATCTGGTTTGCGCTTAGTGGGACTATCATTTGTTTTCCAACAGGACAATGACCCAAAACACACCTCCAGGCTGTGCAAGGGCTATTTGACCAAGAAGGAGAGTGATGGAGGGCTGCCTCAGATGACCTGGCCTCCACAATCACCTGACCTCAACCCAATTGAGATGGTTTTGGATGAGTTGGGCTGCAGAGTGAAAGAAAAGCAGCCAACAAGTGCTCAGTATATGTGGGAACTCGTTCAAAACTGTTGGAAAAGGATTCCAGGTGAAGCTGGTTGAGAGAATGCCAAGAGTGTGCAAAGCTGTCATCAAGGCAAAGGATGGCTACTTTGAGGAATATAAAATATATTTAGATTTGTTTAACACTTTTTTGGTCACTACATGATTCCATATGTGTTATTACATAGTTTTGATGTCTTCACTATTATTCTACAATGTAGACAATAATACAAATAAAGAAAAACCCTTGAATGAGTGTGTGTCCAAACTGTTGACTGGTACTCTATACACAAAAGTATGTGGACACCCCTTCAAATTTGTGGATTCAGCTATCCCAACCACAACCATTATTCTACAATGTAGACAATAGTACAAAACATAGTTTAAAACACTGAGTAGGTGAGTAGGTGTGTCCAAACCTTTGAGGAAGGTATAAAGTGACTAGTTAACAGGAAAGATAAAACAGTAGCATCAGTGTATGTGATGAATCAAAAGAGGTGCAAAAAGGGAAGTTAAACTGTTACTCAATAGCTACGCGGAATAACTAACATCAGTCAGGAAGTTAAACTGTTACTCAATAGCTACGCGGAATAACTAACATCAGTCAGGAAGTTAAACTGTTACTCAATAGCTACGCGGAATAACTAACATCAGTCAGGAAGTTAAACTGTTACTCAATAGCTACGCGGAATAACTAACATCAGTCAGGAAGTTAAACTGTTACTCAATAGCTACGCGGAATAACTAACATCAGTCAGGAAGTTAAACTGTTACTCAATAGCTACGCGGAATAACTAACATCAGTCAGGAAGTTAAACTGTTACTCAATAGCTACGCGGAATAACTAACATCAGTCAGGAAGTTAAACTGTTACTCAATAGCTACGCGGAATAACTAACATCAGTCAGGAAGTTAAAGCTTGGTCGCAAATGGCTCGTCCAGATGGACAATGACCCCAAGCATACTCACAAAGTTGTGGCAAAATGGCTTAAGGACAACAAAGTCAAGGTATTGGAGTGGCCATCACAAGGCCCTGATATCAATCTTATAAAAGATTTGTGGGCAGAACTAAAAAAAAGCATGTGTGAGTAAGGATGCCTGCAATTTATAGACAACGCTACCAAAAACAAATTGAGTGTACGTAAACCTCTGACCCACTGGAAATATGATGAAATAAATAAAAGCTGAAATAAATAATTCTCTCTACTATTATTCTGACATTTCACATTCTTAAAATAAAGTGGTGATCCTAACTGATCTAAGACAGGGAATTTTTCCTGGGATTAAATGTTAGGAATTGAGTTTAAATGTTTTTGGCTAAGGTGTATGTAAACTTCTGACTTCAACTGTAGGTGTTCACCTTGTCCAGGTGGGAGAGGGCAGTGTAGAGTGCAATAGAGATTGTGTCATCTGTTGGGGCGGTATGCAAATTCTAGTGGGTCCAGGGTTTCTGGGATGATGGTGTTGATGTGAGCCATGACCAGCCATGATCTCAGGTGTGTGTTTTAACAGTTACCTGTGGGATCAGCCTGTCCATCTGCTGCCAGAACACTGGCCCTGCACGCACATGGTTGTCATTACTATTGTGTTCTGAACAGGCAGAAGGTTACAGGAGAGAGAGAAACTGTATTGACAACATCGCCATCTAGTGCACTGTAGGCAGATGACCGAGAGGGAAGGGATCGAGAGAGGGAAGGGATCGAGAGAGGGAAGGGATCGAGAGAGGGAAGGGATCGAGAGAGGAAGGAGAGGGGGCGAGAGAGGGAAGGGAGCAAGAGAGGGAAGGGATCGAGAGAGGGAAGGATGCAAAAGAGGTAGAGGGAGAAAGGGAGGGAGGAACTGAAGAGAGCAAGAGAGGGAGGAAGGAGAGAGAGGAAGAGGGAGGAAGGAGAGAGAGGAAGGGAAGAGAGAGGGAGGAAGGGAAGAGAGAGGGAGGAAGGGAAGAGAGAGGGTGGAAGGGAAGAGAGGGTGGAAGGGAAGAGAGGGTGGAAGAGAAGAGAGAGGGAGGAAGGGAAGAGAGGGGGAGGAATAGAAGAGAGAGGTGGGGGAAGGGAAGGGAGAGCAGGGGAGGGAGGGAGTGAGGGAAGGAACAAGGAAGGGAAGAGAGAGAGAGAGAGAGAGAGAGAGAGAGAGAGAGAGAGAGAGAGAGAGAGAGAGGGAGGGAAGGGGAGAGGGGGGGAGGGAGGGAAGAGAGGGAGGGAAGGGACAAGGGAGGGAAGGAGAGGAGAAAGAGAGAAGGGAGGGAGAGAGGGAAGGGAAGAGAGAGAGGGAGGGAGGGAAGAGAGGAAGGGAAGGGAAGTGAGAAGGGAGGGAGAGAGGGAAGGGAAGAGAGAAGGGAGGGAGGGAAGAGAGAAGGGAGGGAAGGGAAGAGAGAAGGGAGGGAAGGGAAGAGAGAAGGGAGGGAAGGGAAGAGAGAAGGGAGGGAAGGGAAGGGAAGGGAGGGAGGAAGGAGAGAGTGAGAGAGAGGAAGGGAAGAGTGAGTGAGGGAGGAAGGGAAGAGAGAGAGGGAGGGAGGGGAAGGGACAAGGGAGCGAAGGAGAGAGTGAGAGAGAGGAAGGGAAGAGAGGAGGGAATGGAAGAGAGAGTGAGGGAATGGAAGGGAAGAGAGAAGGAGGAAGGAAGGAAGAGAGAAGGAGGGAATGGAAGGGGAGAGGGAGAGAGGGAGGGAGGGACGGGACAAGGGAAGGAAGAGAGGGAGGGAGGGAAGAGAGAGAGGGAAGAGAGAGAGAGGGAAGAGAAAGAGAGGGGGGAGAGGGAGGGAAGGGGAGAGGGGGAGGGAAAGAGAGGGAGGGAAGGGACAAGGGAGGGAAGGAGAGTGAGAAAGAGAGAAGGGAGGGAGAGAGGGAAGGGAAGAGAGAGAGGGAGGGAGGGAAGAGAGGAAGGGAAGGGAAGTGAGAAGGAGGGAGAGAGGGAAGGGAAGAGAGAAGGGAGGGAGGGAAGAGAGAAGGGAGGGAAGGGAAGAGAGAAGGGAGGGAAGGGAAGAGAGAAGGGAGGGAAGGGAAGAGAGAAGGGAGGGAAGGGAAGAGAGAAGGGAGGGAAGGAGAGAGTGAGAGAGAGGAAGGGAAGAGTGAGTGAGGGAGGAAGGGAAGAGAGAGAGGGAGGGAGGGAAGGGACAAGGGAGCGAAGGAGAGAGGGAGGGAGGGAAGGGACAAGGGAGCGAAGGAGAGAGTGAGAGAGAGGAAGGGAAGAGAGTGAGGGAATGGAAGAGAGAGTGAGGGAATGGAAGGGAAGAGAGAAGGAGGAAGGAAGGGAAGAGAGAAGGAGGGAATGGAAGGGGAGAGGGAGAGAGGGAGGGAGGGACGGGACAAGGGAAGGAAGAGAGGGAGGGAGGGAAGAGAGAGAGGGAAGAGAGAGAGAGGGAAGAGAAAGAGAGAGGGATGGAAGGGAGAGAGGGAAGAGAAAGAGAGAGGGATGGAAGGGAGAGAGGGAAGGAAGGAAGATAGTGAGGGGGAGAGGGAAGAGGAAGGGAGGGAAGTGAAGGGATAGAGAGAGGGAGTGGACGGAATGGAGCGAGCGAGAGAGAGAGAGAGAGAGAGAGAGAGAGAGAGAGAGAGGGGAGGAAAGGCAATAAATAAATTATTCTCTGTAAATGTATTGATTGTTCCCACCTATTTCATCTGAACTTTTTAATTCGGACCTAATGTGGAGATTACATTTGAACAGTGAATCTAAATGAAGACACCCAGGGCGAGGTTGGACCTGATTAATCCATATACATTTTCTTCATCTAATTAAACTCTCCTCTGTGTTGGAGGGTATGAAGTTCTCAGAAAAAAATATCAGAAACTATCTCCAAACATTTCTCTCAGATCAAGAAGAATATTTGATTAGAACACTCAGTGATTCTGATTTAATTGAACAGGGCTGAGACTAGAGTCTCTCTGCTACTTAAACAGCTGTGTCATCGGTCCAGAAACAACATTAGTGTCTCAGACTTCTAAAGTACTGTCTGTCTGCCTGTGAGCTTCTCATAACTATGGCTGATGACGCAACCCCACTGCTAATAATGACATCCTCTCTGTAGACCTGCAGCAGATCTGAGCTTTAGGTCAGGTGATGTGGATGAAAGTGAGGAGAGCAGTACTAGCGTAGCATTACTAAGACTGATTAGTCACCCTGCACAGAACAGGACATTACTCTGTGTAGCTCCCAAGCGCACGCGCACACACACACACACACACACACGGTGGCAAAATAACTGAAAAACAAGAGATAACAGCAATGTGTTACCAGGACAACAACCTCTCCCTCAACGTGAGCAAGACAAGAGAGTTGATCGTGGACTACAGGAAAAGGCGGGCCGAACAGGCCCCCATTAACATCGACGGGGCTGTAGTGGAGCGGGTCGAGAGTTTAAGTTCCTTGGTATCCACATTACCAACAAACTATCATGGTCCAAAAACACCAACAGTCGTGAAGAGGGCACAACAACACATCAGGAGACTGAAAAAGACTATTTGCCAGGACTATTTGCACTGCTGCTACTTGCTGTTTATTATCTATGCTTAGTCACTTTACCCCTACCTACCTCGATTAACCTGTACCCCCTCACATTGACTCAGTACCGGTACCCCCTGTATATGGCCTTGTTATTGTTATTTTATTTGGTTACTTAAAATGTTTTACTTTAGTTTATTTACTAAATATTTTCTTAACTGCATTGTTGGTTAAGGGCTTGTAAGTAAGCATTTCTGGGTGTAGTCCTGGGTGTATACACAGTGTCCCACACTAGAGACAGACAAAGGCCTGGGTGTATACACAGTGTCCCACACTAGAGACAGACAAAGGCCTGGGTATATACACAGTGTCCCATCACTAGAGGGAGACAGACAGACAAAGGCCTGGGTATATACACAGTGTCCCATCACTAGAGGGAGACAGACAGACAAAGGCCTGGGTGTATACAGTGTCCCATCACTAGAGACAGACAGACAAAGGCCTGGGTGTATACACAGTGTCCCATCACTAGAGGGAGACAGACAGACAAAGGCCTGGGTGTATACACAGTGTCCCATCACTAGAGACAGACAAAGGCCTGGGTGTATACACAGTGTCCCATCACTAGAGAGAGACAGACAAAGGCATGGGTGTATACACAGTGTCCCATCACTAGAGACAGACAGACAAAGGCATGGGTGTATACACAGTGTCCCATCACTAGAGAGAGACAGACAAAGGCATGGGTGTATACACAGTGTCCCATCACTAGAGACAGACAGACAAAGGCCTGGGTGTATACACAGTGTCCCATCACTAGAGACAGACAGACAAAGGCCTGGGTGTATACACAGTGTCCCATCACTAGAGGGAGACAGACAGACAAAGGCCTGGGTAAATACACAGTGTCCCATCACTAGAGAGAGACAGACAGACAAAGGCCTGGGTGTATACACAGTGTCCCATCACTAGAGACAGACAAAGGCCTGGGTGTATACACAGTGTCCCATCACTAGAGAGAGACAGACAAAGGCCTGGGTGTATACACAGTGTCCCATCACTAGAGAGAGACAGACAAAGGCCTGGGTGTATACACAGTGTCCCATCACTAGAGACAGACAGACAAAGGCCTGGGTGTATACACAGTGTCCCATCACTAGAGACAGACAGACAAAGGCATGGGTTATACACAGTGTCCCATCACTAGAGACAGACAGACAAAGGCCTGGGTGTATACACAGTGTCCCATCACTAGAGGGAGACAGACAGACAAAGGCCTGGGTAAATACACAGTGTCCCATCACTAGAGAGAGACAGACAGACAAAGGCCTGGGTGTATACACAGTGTCCCATCACTAGAGTGAGACAGACAGACAAAGGCCTGGGTGTATACACAGTGTCCCATCACTAGAGACAGACAAAGGCCTGGGTGTATACACAGTGTCCCATCACTAGAGAGAGACAGACAAAGGCCTGGGTGTATACACAGTGTCCCATCACTAGAGACAGACAGACGAAGGCCTGGGTGTATACACAGTGTCCCATCACTAGAGGGAGACAGACAGACAAAGGCCTGGGTGTATACACAGTGTCCCATCACTAGAGACAGACAGACAAAGGCCTGGGTGTATACACAGTGTCCCATCACTAGAGGGAGACAGACAGACAAAGGCCTGGGTGTATACACAGTGTCCGATCACTAGAGGGAGACAGACAGACAAAGGCCTGGGTGTATACACAGTGTCCCATCACTAGAGGGAGACAGACAGACAAAGGCCTGGGTGTATACAGTGTCCAATCACTGCGTGGGCCATCTAATGTCCAAGGATAAAGGGTGAGCTGATGAACGTCTACTACAACCTCTAACATCCCAGTGAACATAAACACTGTACCATTATGGAGGAGAGAGGCAGGTATCATACAAACAACAACGTTTTCTGTAGCTGAAGTGATCCACCTTTATCCTTCTGTTTTGAATTGATCTGGACTGGGAATAAAACAAACACGTGTCTCTCACACACACACACACTACTCACAGGCAGTACAAAGGTGTTGATGGTAGGGCTGTCGTCACATGGACACTCCATGGAAGAGATAAGACCTTTGGGATGCCTTTGTTAGTCAAAGCCTATGGGGAAATTAATGTTTTTTTTAATGATAAATGCCGAAAGTAAGGTCTGTGGTAAACACAGGAGATATTATACATTTTATTCTATGAGATAATCTTCATCAGCTAACATCACTTTTGTGAATTTTGAGACAGGGACACCAGAAACACCATGTAGTACTACTGGAGACGGGGACACCAGAAACACCATGCAGTACTACTAGAGACGGGGACACCAGAAACACCATGTAGTGCTACTGGAGACGGGGACACCAGAAACACCATGTAGTGCTACTGGAGACGGGGACACCAGAAACACCATGTAGTGCTAATGGAGACGGGGACACCAGAAACACCATGTAGTACTACTGGAGACGGGGACACCAGAAACACCATGTAGTACTACTGGAGACGGGGACACCAGAAACACCATGTAGTACTACTGGAGACGGGGACACCAGAAACACCATGTAGTACTACTGGAGACGGGGACACCAGAAACACCATGTAGTACTACTGGAGACGGGGACACCAGAAACACCATGTAGTACTACTGGAGACGGGGACACCAGAAACACCATGTAGTACTACTGGAGACTGGGACACCAGAAACACCATGTAGTACTACTGGAGACGGGGACACCAGAAACACCATGTAGTACTACTGGAGACGGGGACACCAGAAACACCATGTAGTACTACTGGAGACGGGGACACCAGAAACACCATGTAGTACTACTGGAGACGGGGACACCAGAAACACCATGTAGTACTACTGGAGACGGGGACACCAGAAACACCATGTAGTACTACTGGAGACGGGGACACCAAAAACACCATGTAGTACTACTGGAGACGGGGACACCAGAAACACCATGTAGTACTACTGGAGACGGGGACACCAGAAACACCATGTAGTACTACTGGAGACGGGGACACCAGAAACACCATGTAGTACTACTGGAGACGGGGACACCAGAAACACCATGTAGTACTACTGGAGACAGGGACACCAGATACACCATGTAGTACTACTGGAGACGGGGACACTAAAAACACCATGCAGTACTACTGGAGACAGGGACACCAGAAACACCATGTAGTACTACTGGAGACAACGACACTAAAAACACCATGTAGTACTACTGGAGACAACGACACTAAAAACACCATGCAGTACTACTAGAGACGGGGACACCAGAAACACCATGTAGTACGACTAGAGACAGGGACACCAGAAACACCATGTAGTACTACTGGAGACAGGGACCCCAGAAACACCATATAGTACTACTGGAGACAGGGACACCAGAAACACCATGCAGTACTACTAGAGACAGGGACACCAGAAACACCATGTAGTACTACTAGAGACAGGGACACCAGAAACACCATGTAGTACTACTGGAGACGGGGACACTAAAACACCATGCAGTACTACTAGAGACAACGACACTAAAAACACCATGCAGTACTACTGGAGACGGGGACACTAGAAACACCATGTAGTACTACTGGTGACGGGGACACCAGAAACACCATTCAGTACTACTGGAGACAGGGACACCAGAAACACCATGCATTACTACTGGAGACAGGGACACCAGATACACCATGCAGTACTACTGGAGACAGGGACACTAAAAACACCATGCAGTACTACTGGAGACGGGGACACTAAAAACACCATGCAGTACTACTGGAGACGGGGACACTAAAAACACCATGCAGTACTACTGGAGACGGGGACACCAGAAACACCATGCAGTACTACTGGAGACGGGGACACCAGAAACACCATGTAGTACTACTGGAGACGGGGACACTAACAACACCATACAGTACTACTGGAGACGGGGACACTAAAAACACCATGCAGTACTACTGGAGACAGGGACACTAGAAACACCATGCAGTACTACTGGAGACGGGGACACCAGAAACACCATGCAGTACTACTGGAGACAGGGACACCAGAAACACCATGCAGTACTACTAGAGACAACGACACTAAAAACACCATGCAGTACTACTGGAGACGGGGACACTAAAAACACCATGCAGTACTACTAGAGACGGGGACACTAAAAACACCATGCAGTACTACTGGAGACGGGGACACCAGATACACCATGTAGTACTACTAGAGACGGGGACACTAAAAACAGCATGCAGTACTACTACTGGAGACGGGGACACTAAAAACAGCATGCAGTACTACTGGAGACGGGGACACTAAAAACACCATGCAGTACTACTAGAGACGGGGACACTAAAAACACCATGCAGTACTACTAGAGACGGGGACACTAAAAACACCATGCAGTACTACTAGAGACGGGGACACTAAAAACACCATGCAGTACTACTAGAGACGGGGACACTAAAAACACCATGCAGTACTACTGGAGACGGGGACACTAAAAACACCATGCAGTAAAAACTACTACTGGAGACGGGGACACTAAAAACACCATGCAGTACTACTGGAGACGGGGACACTAAAAACACCATGCAGTACTACTGGAGATGGGGACACTAAAAACACCATGCAGTACTACTAGAGACGGGGACACTAAAAACACCATGCAGTACTACTGGAGACGGGGACACCAGATACACCCTGTAGTACTATTGGAGACAGGGACACTAAAAACACCATGCAGTACTACTAGAGACGGGGACACTAAAAACACCATGCAGTACTACTGGAGATGGGGACACTAAAAACAGCATGCAGTACTACTGGAGACGGGGACACTAAAAACACCATGCAGTACTACTAGAGACGGGGACACTAAAAACACCATGTAGTACTACTGGAGACGGGGACACTAAAAACACCATGCAGTACTACTAGAGACAGGGACACCAGAAACACCATGCAGTACTACTAGAGACGGGGACACTAAAAACACCATGTAGTACTACTAGAGACAGGGACACCAGATACACCCTGTAGTACTACTGGAGACGGGGACACTAAAAACACCATGCAGTACTACTAGAGACGGGGACACTAAAAACACCATGCAGTACTACTAGAGACGGGGACACTAAAAACACCATGCAGTACTACTAGAGACGGGGACACTAAAAACACCATGTAGTACTACTGGAGACAGGGACACCAGAAACACCATGTAGTACTACTGGAGACGGGGACACCAGAAACACCATGTAGTACTACTGGAGACGGGGACACCAGATACACCCTGTAGTACTACTGGAGACAGGGACACTAAAAACACCATGCAGTACTACTAGAGACGGGGACACTAAAAACACCATGCAGTACTACTGGAGACGGGGACACTAAAAACACCATGCAGTACTACTAGAGACGGGGACACCAAATACACCATGTAGTACTACTGGAGACGGGGACACTAAAAACACCATGCAGTACTACTAGAGACGGGGACACTAAAAACACCATGCAGTACTACTAGAGACGGGGACACTAAAAACACCATGTAGTACTACTGGAGACGGGGACACTAAAAACACCATGCAGTACTACTAGAGACAGGGACACCAGAAACACCATGCAGTACTACTAGAGACGGGGACACTAAAAACACCATGTAGTACTACTAGAGACAGGGACACCAGATACACCCTGTAGTACTACTGGAGACGGGGACACTAAAAACACCATGCAGTACTACTAGAGACGGGGACACTAAAAACACCATGCAGTACTACTAGAGACGGGGACACCAGATACACCCTGTAGTACTACTGGAGACAGGGACACTAAAAACACCATGTAGTACTACTAGAGACGGGGACACTAAAAACACCATGCAGTACTACTGGAGACGGGGACACTAAAAACACCATGCAGTACTACTAGAGACGGGGACACTAAAAACAGCATGCAGTACTACTGGAGACGGGGACACTAAAAACACCATGCAGTACTACTAGAGACGGGGACACTAAAAACACCATGTAGTACTACTGGAGACGGGGACACTAAAAACACCATGCAGTACTGCTAGAGACAGGGACACCAGAAACACCATGCAGTACTACTAGAGACGGGGACACTAAAAACACCATGTAGTACTACTAGAGACAGGGACACCAGATACACCCTGTAGTACTACTGGAGACGGGGACACTAAAAACACCATGCAGTACTACTAGAGACGGGGACACTAAAAACACCATGCAGTACTACTAGAGACGGGGACACTAAAAACACCATGCAGTACTACTAGAGACGGGGACACTAAAAACACCATGCAGTACTACTGGAGACGGGGACACTAAAAACACCATGCAGTACTACTGGAGACGGGGACACTAAAAACACCATGCAGTACTACTAGAGACGGGGACACTAAAAACACCATGTCGTACTACTGGAGACGGGGACACTAAAAACACCATGTAGTACTACTAGAGACGGGGACACTAAAAACACCATGCAGTACTACTGGAGACGGGGACACTAAAAACACCATGCAGTACTACTGGAGACGGGGACACCAGAAACAGCAGGCCTGACGCGGATGGCGGTTACTCTTGTGCAGGTCATAAAGTCTTATTTTGAACTGTTCATCCAAGACACCATCAGAAAATCATTCTGGACGGCACTAATTTGGAGGGAAGGCGTGAGATGGAAGGAGATGTACCAAACTCATTTACATGCATACTTTGGGGTTCTTATCATTGCTGGTGTTTTTAGATCCAATGGGGAATCCACAGAATCCCTGTGGGATGCAGAAACTGGCAGAGAACTTTTCCGTGCAACAATGTCTCTGGAAAAATTCCACATTCTTTCCAGGATTATCCGCTTCGATAACCGAGAGACCAGACCAGCTCGGCAGCAGAGACAAGCTAGATGCAATCAGGTCAGTGTGGAACAAGTGGGTGGACCGCCTTCCCCCGTACTACAACCATGGGCTCAATTTTACTGTTGATGAGCAGCTTAAGCCATTTAGGGGTCGCTGCCCCTTCAGGCAGTACATACCAACTAGACCCGCAAAATATGGAATAAAGTTCGGGCTGCCTGTTTTGCTGCTTCATCGTATGTGTGGAACTTGCAAATGTATATGGGGAAGCCAGATGGAGGAGTCCCTGAGAAGAACCAAGGGATGGAGGTTGTCCTGGGCGTGACAGAGACTCCGTGGCCACAACATCACATGCAATTACTTTTTTACGTAGCACAAGCTGGGATAGGAGCTCCTCAAGAGGAAGCCGACAATGGTAGGAAGTATGGGGAAAAAAGCCACCTCAGCAGTTGAATACACGGAACAGGCCAATCAATTCCTCTAAATTTGTGTTGACAGCTGACACGTCCCTAGTGTCCTACGTGCCAAAGAAAGGCAAAAATGTGGTACTCATGAGTATGCTGCATAGGGATGGGAGAATCTGTGGCCAGGAACATCAAAAATAGAAATCATATTGGATTACAATGCCACAAAAGGAGGGGAGGACAATTTAGAAAAGTTGGTGATTGGCTACAGCTGCAGAAGAATAACCTTACACTGGTCACTTGTGATATTCTTCAACATCATGGACATATCGGCGTACAACGCGTTTGTCATCTGGATGGCGTTGAACCCAGACTGGAACAGATACTCCAGAGACAGCTCTTTCTCAAGGAGCTGGGCAAGGTATTGGTAAGACCTCAAATCTAGTGGTGGCAACATATTCCAAGAACCCCAGCTTCTGCAGCCATCGTGAGGTGGATGCTGGTACCCCACAGAACCCGACCCACAGAACCAACAACTCCAATACCAGAAGTGTGAGTGATGTTGCATGTGTGTGTGTCTGACTCTCCTACCTTGGCCTGCTGTAACTATATATGTGAGTGAGTGAGAGGTTAGTCAATTTCTAGACTGCAGACGATAGCAACAAGGAGGACAGGAAGACACATTACACCTGTAAAACTGTCCCTCATGTGGTGTGTAGACCAGCCTTCATTTGTGTTCAATTGGGATCATTTAACGTTTCCGTAAAATTTGTCCTTCCAATTTGTTCAGTTCAAAGCCATAAACATCAATAGTGATGAAAACCACCCTGTTTCATTTATATTTGTTCAAGATAAACATGATTTATTTCACCCATGTCTTGATAATTTATTTTGTTAAAAAAAAAGGGGGAAAAAGTTTGATTTATTGATAAATGTGATCAGGCAGAGGTAAATGGCAAATATGAACCATGTATGCTGTCTATATTGCTTGTAATTGATTTAAGTCAACATCAAAAGTATTTTTACATAAATTGTTATGGCGGAATTGTTTTAAAAACCCAGTAATGTTGTGGGTCCATCAGACCGGTGAACATTGGGTGAATAACAAAAACACCACACAAGGGGTTAAAAGGGCAATCTGGAGGTTCATTCATTTTTAGAACGATAAATGATTTATATGTACCCATTGATTCTTGAACTGTTCCCATCAGAACCCAAAATATACACTTGTTTTACTACAATGTTTTTAAACAAACACTATATAGCTCCAAAACATGGTTGAAACAATCATTTTTATATCATGGATGGTCAGTCCTTGCATCTATAGCTCTGTCTGTGAGGGGTTACATATCTCCAGCCCCATCCCCCAGCTTTTTATCAAAACAGGGGCAGGGAAAACACTTTGTTATTGTTTCAACTGCATTACAAACGGGATATATAGAGAAATCTATTAGATTCAGAATAGATAATCATGACCAGTTAACAACACAGAACCAAACTGCATTGGATGTAAGTTCTCTTGGTTAGCTGTGTGTGAGTTAGTGGTTTCTATATTAGGCGTTTCTATACTATCAATGGGCGAGACCGATTCGTTCTCCCAGTTTTCCTTTGTTCCTGTGTCATCTATTCCTCTGATGTTGATTGGCTGAGTGAAGGGGAAGGCACAGGTGTTGATTGGATCTGAGGAGTCAGCGGTTTCACCCTCATCCTCGCCTCTTGGTTTCTCAGCAACAAAGTGTGACAGGAACAGAGTGTGGATCTGGGAGAGGAAGTGGTCTCCCTCCTCCTCTAGCAGGGGCTCCAGATACCTCCCCAAAGATGACATCATCTAGATAGAGACAGAGGGTGTGACAGGGAGGAGAAAGAGAGCAAGATGTTGAGAGATGGAAGTGAGGCAGGGATGATAAAGAAAAAAAAGAAAAAAACTCAGACAGCAGAGAGGGGTGACACAGCAATATGAAACAGGGTAAGAGAGTGAATAGAAACAAGGTGACCTACCTTCTCCAGACAGGTGAGATGAGAGTCCCTGCGGAACGGCCTGTCCATCTGGACACTGCCGTGGGCGTGTTTATACTTGTGGATAATCCACTCTGCCCTCCTCATCAGCTGGCTCCAGTCAGGCTGCTGCTGTGAACACTGGTAGTCAAACCTGTAGGGCAGCTCTGAGAAGGAAGGAGAGAGGTAGAGGATGAATATGCACACTCAGACTATGTTTTTATTTTAGTTATATTTTTCTACCAAGTTGATTAGAAGTTGTGAAAGGGGTCATGTTAAGAGGTGTGTGTCATACTCTGTGGTCCTGGTCCTTGGTCCTCTCTGACCATCAGGCAGGTGGTTTGGGAGCGGGGGGAGGGGTTAGCAGGGTCAAACGGACTCACAATCATCCCAATAAACGGGGCTCCGCCTCGAGAGAAATAACTCTGAGAGAAAGAGAGAGTCAGAACACAGTTTCACACACGCACGCACGCACGCACGCACGCACACACACACACACACACACACACACACACACACACGCACCTGGAACTGGTCCTGTGTGTGTATATCCCGTATAGAGGGGTTTGGGTGGAAGGTGGGGTGAGAGTGGTACCATCCCACTACAGCCAAGCCCAGGCTAGACAACAGCTCACAGGCCTGAGTCTGAGACAAAGGGTCCATCTCACACTGCAGACCTGTACTCACACTGTTACACGGCTCCGCTGCAACAATCTAGCACATAGACACACACAGTGCATTTGGAAATTATTCAGACGCCTTGACTTTTTCCACATTTTGTTACGTTACAGCCTTATTCTAAAATGTATTAAATTGTTTTTGTCCTTACCAATTTACACACAATACACCATAATGACAAAGCAAAAACAGGTTTTAAGAAATGTTTGCAAATAAGAAAAATTAAATAACTTTTAAACATAAATATTCAGACCCTTTACTCAGTACTTTGTTGAAGCACCTTTGGCAGCAATTACAGCCTCGGGTCTTCTTGGGTATGACGCTACAAGCTTGGCACACCTGTATTTAGGCAGTCCCTCCCATTCTTCTCTGCAGATCCTCTCAAGCTCTGTAAGGTTGGATTGGGAGCATTGCTGCACAGCTAGGGTTCAAGTCTGGGCTCTGGCTGGGCCACTCAAGGACATTCGAGACTTGTCCCAAAGCCACTCCTGCGTTGTCTTGGCTGTTTGCTTAGGGTCGTTTTCCTGTTGGAAGGTGAACCTTCACCCCAGTCTGAGGTCCTGAGCACTCTGGGGCAGGATTTCAAAAAGGATCTCTCTGTACTTCGCTCCGTTCATCTTTCCCTTGATCCAGAGTAGTCTCCCAGTCCCTGCCGCTGAAAAATATACCCACAGCATGATGCTGCCACCACCATGCTTTACCGTAGGGATGGTATTGGCCAGGTGATAAGCGGTGCCAGGTTTCCTCCAGACGTGACGCTTGGCATTCAGGCCAAAGAGTTCAATCTTGGTTTCATCAGACAAGAGAATCTTGTTTCTCATGGTCAGAGTCCTTTAAGTGCATTTTGGCAAACTCCAAGTTGGCTGTCATGTGCCTTTTACTGAGGAGTGGCTTCCATCTGGCCACTACCATAAAGGCCTGATTGGTGGAGTGCTGCAGAGATGATTGTCCTTCTGGAAGGTTCTCCCATCTCCACAGAGGAACTCCGGATCTCTGTCAGAGTGACAGAGTAGTTAGTCACCTCCCTGACCAAGGCCCTTCTCCCCCGATTGCTCAGTTTGACCGGGCGGCCAGCTCTAGGAAGAGTCTTGGTGGTTCCAAACTTCTTCCATTTAAGAATGATGAAGGCCAATGTGTTCTGGTGGACCTTCAATGCTGCAGACATTCTTTGGTACCCTTCCCCAGAACTGTGCCTTGACACAATCCTGTCTCGGAGCTCTATGGACAATTCCTTCAACCTCATGGCTTGGTTTTTCCTCTAACATGCACTGTCAACTGTTGAACCTTCAGGTGTGTGCCTTTCCAAATCATGTCCAATCAATTGAATTTACCACAGGTGGACTCCAATCAAATTGTAGAAACATCTCAAGGATGATCAATGGAAACAGGATGCACCTGTGCTCAAATTCAAATCTCATAGCAAAGGGTCTGAATACTTATGTAAATAAGATATATATATATATATATATATATATATATATATATATACACACACAGTTGAAGTCAGAAGTTTACATACACTTAGGTTGGAGCCATTAAAACTAATTTTTCAACCACTCCACGTGGGGACAAAGACTGTAGTTTTTGGAGAAACGTCCTCTGGTCTGATGAAACAAAAATAAAACTGTTTGGCCATAATGACCATCGTTATGTTTGGAGGAAAAGGGGGATGCTTGCAAGCCGAAGAACACCATCCCAACTGTGAAGCACGGGGGTGGCAGCATCATGTTGTGGGGGTGCTTTGCTGCAGGAGGGACTGGTGCACTTCACAAAATAGATGGCATCATGAGGGGGGACAATTATGTGGATATATTGAAGCAACATCTCAAGACATCAGTCAGGAAGTTAAAGCTTGGTCGCAAATGGGTCTTCCAAATGGACAATGACCCCAAGCATACTTCCAAAGTTGTGGCAAAATGGCTTAAGGACAACAAAGTCAAGGTATTGGAGTGGCCATCACAAAGCCCTGACCTCAAACCTATAGAAAATTTGTGGGCAGAACTGAAAAGCGCGTGCGAACAATGAGGCCTACAAACCTGACTCAGTTACACCAGCTCTGTCAGGAGGAATGGGCCAAAATTCACCCAACTTGTTGTGGGAAGCTTGTGGAAGGCTACCTGAAAACATTTGACCCAAGTTAAACAATTTAAAGGCAATGCTACCAAATACTAATTGAGTGTATGTAAACTTCTGACCCACTGGGAATGTGATGAAAGAAATAAAAATATGAAATAAATCATTCTCTCTACTATTATTCTGACATTTCACATTCTAAAAATAAAGTGGTGATCCTACCTGACCTAATACAGGGAGTTTTTTTCTAGGATTAAATGTCAGGAATTGTGAAAAACCATATGAAACTTTAGACTTCAACTGTATATACACATTTGCAAACATTTCTAAAAACCTGTTTTCACTTTGTCATTATGCAGTATTTTGTGTAGATTGAGGATTATTATTATTATTTTTTAATCCATTTTAGAATAAGGCTGTAACATAACAAAATGTGGAAAAAGTCAAGGGGTCCGAATACTGTCCGAATGCACTGTAGATACACACAGGATAGACTAGTGTTATTAGCATTTTCTTTATCAACATCATCATCATCATGAGGTGGTCGTCTCACCTTCAGGACGTTGTCTTCCTCGCTGTAGGATCCTCCCAGTAGCCCAATGACTTCACCCATCGACACATGGGCATGCTGGGTAAAAATACAAAACACAAAGACACTGAGCCCGAAGACCTTGGTAAAAAACCCACATTGATAGCTCTGTCTGTGTGTTCATGTGTGAACATTGTTACTTTATTAAATACGTGTAGATGTGTGTACCTACCATGTCCATGATGAGGAGAGCCTCGGCACACACTATCACCTGAAAGGGCTCCTGCCTTTCCTTTCCAAACACACGACACGGAATCAGCTGGAACGGATCCAGCAACCTGATAATGGAGAAAGTGACTTTTACTGCATGTAATGTACAGTACACATTTCTAAGGATCCAGTGTTGACAACACACACAGACATTATTGGTAGTATACACCACCCACTCACCCTCTGTGCCTGGAGACCTTACAGGGTTTATGTGGTCTCCTCATCTCTCTCCTCAGGGCTAGCTCCTCTGCACTCAGGTGCTCGTATGTCTGTCCCTCCAGGTCTTTAGCGTCACGCCAGTTCCCCCACACGTCCCTCACACGACGCTTCCTGGTTCGCTACGACACACAACCAATCAACATGTTATAGAGCTATAGCAGGTCACAGATGCCTCATTTTATGCACGCTTCGACAATAACACAGAACCGTGCGTAAGGGCCCCCATCGACCCAGAGGACTGGGCGATCTCGCTCTCCGAGGCCGACATGAGTTAGGTCTTTAAATCAGGTCAACACTCAAGGCTTCACACCACAATTACTACCACCCTGTAGCACTTAGATCTGTAATAATGAAGTACTTTGAAAGGCTGGTTATGGCACACATCAACTCCATCATCCCAGACACCCTAGACCCACTCCAATTTGCATAGCGCTCAACAGATCCATAGATGGCGCAATCACAATTGCACTCCATACGTCCCTAACCCACCTAGATAAGAGGAATACCTATGTGAGAATGCTGTTCATTGACGAGAGAGCAAGGTTCAACACCACTGTCCCCTCCAAGCTCGTCACCAAGCTTTGGATCCTGGGACTGAAGACCTCCCTCTGCAACTGGATCCTGGATTTCCTGACAGGCCGACACCAGGTGGTTTGGGTAGGCAACATCACCTCCAACACGGGGACCCCACAGGGGTGTGTGCTCAGTCCCCCCCTGCACTCCTAGACTGCGTGGCCACGCACGACTCAAACACCATCATCAAGTTTGCTGACATCACAACGGTTGTAGGCCTGAGCCCCGGCGACGATGCGACAGTCTACAGGGAGAAGGTCAGTGACCTGGAAGTTTGGTGCCAGGACAACAACCTCTCCCTCAATGTCAGTAAGACCAAGGAGATGATCGTGGACTACAGGAAATGGGGGGGAAGCACGCCTTCATCCACATCAACGGGGCTACAGTGGAGCGGGTCGAGAACGTCAAGATCCTGGGTGTCCAAATCACTAAGGACTTAAAATGATGCACGCGCAGAGTAGTGAAGAGGGAGTGACAGCACCTCTTCCCTCAGGGCGTTGAAAAGGTGTGGCATAGGCCCTCAAAATGTTGTACAGCTGCACCATTGAGAACATCTTAACCGGCTGCATCACTGCTTGGTATGGCAACAGCACCGCCCTCGATCACATGGAGCTACAGAAGGTGGTGCGGACAGCCCAGTACATCATTGGGGTGCACTCCCAGCCATCCAGGACCTCTATATCAGGCAGTGTGAAAGGAAGGCCCTAAAAATTGTCAAAAACTCCCCCCATCAAGCCATAGGCTGTTCTCTCTGGTTCCTCAAGGCAAGCCGTACTGGTGCATCAAGTCTGACACCAGCAGGCTCCTGAACAGCTTCTATCCCATGAGACTGCTAAATAGCTAACAGAATGGCTACATGGACTATCTGTGTTGACCATTGTATTTTATACTGTCTCTATGCACACTCACAGGGCTCTACACATTCCAACACACATAACATGCACACACATTTATACTGACTATACAAATGCACACAAACACTCAAATAAAATATTAATTCATGCTGCTGCTCTGTTTATCAAATATCCTGATACCTAGTTACCATACCCCTTTCCATACACTACATGACCAAAAGTATGTGGACACCTGCTCGTCGAACATCTCATTCCAAAATCATGGGCATTAATATGGAGTTGGTCCCCTCTTTGCTGCTATAACAGCCTCACTCTTCTGGGGGAGGCTTTCCACTAGATGGTGGAACATTGCTTGCTTCCATTCACCCACAAGAGAATTAGTGAGGTCAGGCACTGATGTTGGGCGATTAGGTCTGACTCAAAATCGGTGTTCCAATTCATCCCAAAGGTGTTCAATGGGGTTGAGGTCAGGGCTCTGTGCAGGCCAGTCAAGTTCTTCCATACCGATCTCGACAAACCATTTCTGTATGGACCTCGCTTTGTGCACGGGGGCGTTGTCATGCTGAAACAGGAAAGGGCCTTCCCCTGACCTTTACCACAATGTTGGAAGCATAGAATTTTCTAGACAGTCATTCTATGCTGTAGCGTTAATATTTACTTGCACTGGAACTAAGGGGCCTAGCCCGAACCATGAAAAACAAACTTTAAAGTTGGCACTATGCATTGGGACAGGTAGCGTTCTACGGGCAACAGCCAAACACAGATTCGTCCGTCAGACTGCCAGATGGTGAAGCGTGATTCCTCACTCCAGAGAACGCGTTTTGCCACTGCTCCATAATCCAATGAAGGCGAACTTTACACAACTCCAGCCGACGCTTGGCATTGTGCATGGTGATCTTAGGCTTGTGTGCAGCTGCTCGGCCATGGAAACCCACTCTAGACGAACAGTTCTTGTCCTAATGTTGCTTCCAGAGGCAGTTTGGAACTCTGTAGGGAGTGATGCAACCGATTATTATGCGCTGCACGCTTCAGCACTCGCCGGTCCTGTAATGTGAGCTTGTGTGGCCTACCACGTCACGGCTGAGCAGTTGATGATCCTATACGTTTCCACTTCACAATAACAGCATACAGTTGACAGGCGCAGCTCTAGGAGGGCAGAAATCTGACGAACAGACTTGGAAAGGTGGCATCCTATGACGGTGCCACGTTGAAAGTCACTGAGCTCTTCAGTAAGGTCATTCTACTGCCAATGTATTCTATGGAGATAGGTGTATTAAATCAGCAATAGGTCTGGCTGAAATAGCCGAATACACTCATTTGAAGGGGTGTCTACATAATTCTGTATATATGGTGTATCCACCTCTATCACTCCAGTATCCCTGCACACTGTAAATATATTATTGGAACTGTATATAGCTTCTTACTTTCTCGAGTTCTTCGGATTTACATTTTTCGTGTGTTTATTCTACCTTGTGTTACTTTTTGTGCTATACTGATTACTGCATTGCTGGGTGTGGAGCTCACACAGGAGCACGTGCTGACACAGATCGATCACGGGCCGGCAGCATAGAGTCGACTCTCAGGCAGGATGAAAACGCCTAAATCGACCATAATCCTTTGCTAGTTACGGCCACTTTCACCATGATCCTTAGCGACTTGTTGGTGCCATTCAGCCCCCTTCAGCAATACGGCACGCTTCAAAGTCAAATACTTCCGGCTGCATGCGCCATTGGAAGTTTTCCTTATGGATACGTGGATGACGTCAGCGCTATTACTATCTACTGGTTTTAATGTCTATGGATAGAACAGCACAATATGTACTGAAAATATTTTTCCCACGCTGCCGGACGCTCCTCTCCTCCATTTCATCAACAAAACAATAACGAATGTGCTGAGGCAAACTGCCGCTGTTTCCCTAAATGTAGATTCAATCTTTAATAAACCAAATATAAAATGACTCACCATGCTCTGTAGTCTTTGGGCCAGCTGGTATTCCAGAGTGTCTCGGCTCTCTCTGGGTTTAGAACGATCCACCACCCTGGGACGGTTATACACTGCCTGATCTGGAGGGGAAGAGTGGAGAGAATAGACAGGTAGATCAGACAAATCAGAAAGATTTGCATAACCAAGAAAGATAGACTGAGAAAAAGAATGAGAGAATCACACAAGTAGTGAGTCCTAGTTACCACAGTTGAAGTTGATGCCTCCTATCAGCTCCAGGTAGGTGTGTATTCTGCCGATACAGTTGACATCTCCACAGTTCTTCAGACCAGGACGCACTGAAGTCTTGTTCAAGTACTTGGGCTTACTCTTCAACCTGAGACAAACAAACACAAAAAGCATGTTGAAAGTGAAACCTTGAGGTCTCTGATTGGTTGTGATTGTGTGTGTGTACCATTGGTCCAGCATGTAGTTCCTGATCTTCAGGTATCTCTCTGGGGTTTTGGATGGCCTTCCCTCAAAGAATTCTGGGATAGCTTGTTTCTCCTCCTCAGTGATAGTCGCCAGGTCCAGCTCCGCTTCCTGCTCAGGGGCTGTAAGCTCCTCCTCTTCAAACTCCTCCCCTGCCTCTTGCCACCCAGACCCCCCTGTCTCCTCTCCAGACTCCACTGGGTCCCTCAGGGGCTCAGCAGTTCCCCCCTCACACTGTCCGCCAGGGGCCTGCTCTGCTGGGCATGGAGCTGTGAGGGGAGATGGAGGGCTAAAGTTAGGCTGCTCCTGATCCGTCTCTTCCAGCCTGGGGTGTGTCTGGTTGGGTTGCACCTGGTGGATCTCTCCATGGTTGTCCAGCTCCTCTGGCCCTCCAGGCTCATGTGTCTCAGTCCTAACTCCAGCCTGGAGGTCCTCAACATTTCCCTCAATATTTCTTTCTCCTCCATTTCCTCCTCCACTACTTCCCTCATCAGTTATGTCCACCTCCTCTTCCTCTTCATCTCCCAGTCTCTCTATCCGGACAGTGTTGGTCAGAGCTGACAGGTGGGTGGGGACAGACAGGCCAGAGGTGAACACTGTTGACCCTGCTTCTGGGACCTGGCCAAAAACCAGGGGGGCTGTAGGGGTTGCCACTGCAGTAGTATTGCACTCTGATTTAGCCTGCAGGCAGAAAGGACAGGGAGAGTGACATGGTGAAAGAGGACAGAGACTGTAGGATATCTCTAATATATCCTGGTTGGCTGAGCTGGGAGAGATGTCGACTAGAGGACAGTGTTACCTTGTGTTTGAAGTACTGTCTGGCGTAGCTCTTCACCTGTAGAATGGTCCGACTGCCTACCAGCTTGGAGATCTTAGTCCACCTACGGCCAAACTGAGCCTGGGGGTATAAAAAGTAGGGTGTCATCTGAAATCAGTGAGGAGAGGAGAGAGGAGAAGAGAGGGTCGTACCAGTCCTGTCTCAAACAGCTCCTTCTCCTGCGGAGACCAGCGAGTGGCTGTGGAGGAGCCTGAACTTGAAGGCTTGGCAGGAGACCTGGGTGAAAACACAGCAGTAACAGTATCATGTCAGAGGCAACAACACAACACATCAGAGGGGTGGGAAGTGAACGTTTTCACAAGAGGTTTAGAGCAACACAAGGACAAATGGGACAACTGACTCACTTTTTCACTTTGGGTTTAGGCTTGCAGTTAGCCGAGTTGGCCCACACACTCTTGGACATCTCTTTACCTGTCAAATAATACCTAGAAAGGTGCTTAATAAGGACTAAAACACATTATATGAAGAAAGGCAGACACACAAACACATCCAAATCTATCCCAGGGGTGTGTGTGGTCTATAAGAAGGATACTGTTCCTCCAGCAGCATGTTCTCTGCACTGATGGAGCTGTCTAGTCCCCATGGCTACAGGGGAGAGAGAGAGTCAACACACACAAAGACCATCACACAGTACTTCCATCATGGCATATTGATTTGGCAGCAACACCTCTTACCAAGACTCCAGTATTGTCCTTCCATGCTGACTGCGGGTGCAGGTTCTGGAGTAGCGCTGCTCCCTCACCAAAGCCACTGACATAGAAGTGATATAGCTATTATCTCTCACTCTAGCAGGAATGTGATGATGTACACACCTTTTCTATTCATATACAGCCCATACACACCTTTACATATACAGTTGAAGTCAGAAGTTTACATACACTTAGGTTGGAGTCATTAAAACAAATTTTTCAACCACTCCACAAAATTCATGTTAAACTATAGTTTTGGTAAGTTGGGTTAGGACATCTACTTTGTGCATGACAAGTCATTTTTCCAACAATTGTTTACAGATTATTTTACTGCATCACAATTCCAGTGGGTCAGAAGTTTACAAACACTAAGATCGCCTTTAAACAGCTTGAAAAATGCCAGAAAACGATGTCATGGCTTTAGAAGCTTCTGATAGGCGAATTGACATCATTTGAGTCAATTGGAGGTGTACCTGTGGATGTATTTCAAGGCCTACCTTCAAACTCAGTGCCTCTTTGCTTGACATCATGGGAAAATCAAAAGACCTCAGAAAAAAATTGTAGAGCTCCACAGTTTGGTTCGTCATTGGGAGCAATTTCCAAAAGCCTGAAGGTACCACGTTCATCTGTACAAACAACAGTACACAAGTATAAACACAATGGGACCAAGCAGCCGTCATACCGCTCAGGAAGGAGATGCGTTCTGTTTCCTAGAGATGAACGTACTTTGGAGCGAAAAGTGCAAATCGATTCCAGAACAACAGCAAAGGACCTTCTCAAGATGCTGGAGGAAACAGGTACAAAAATATCTATATCCACAGTAAAAACGAGTCCTATATCAACATAATCTGGAAGAAGCAACTGCTCCAAAACCACCATTAAAAAAGACAGACTACAGTTTGCAACTGCACATGGGGACAAAGATTGTACTTTTTGGAGAAATGTCCTCTGGTCTGATGAAACAAAAATAGAAATGTTTGGCCATAATGACCATTGTTATGTTTGGAGGAAAAGGGGGGGATGCTTGCAAGCCGAATATCACCATCCCAACCGTGAAGCACGGAGGTGGCAGCATCATGTAGTGGGGGTGATTTTCTGAAGGAGGGACAGGTGAACTTGACAAAATAGATGGCGTCATGAGGCAGGAAAATTATGTGGATCTATTGAAGAAACATCTCAAGAAGTTAAAGCTTGGTCGCAAATGGGTCTTCCAAATGGACAATGACCCTAAGCATACTTCCAAAGTTGTGGCAAAATGGCTTAAGGACAATAAAGTCAAGGTATTGGAGTGACAATCACAAAGACCTGACCTCAATCCTATAGAAAATGTGTGGGCAGACCTGAAAAAGCGTGTGTGAGCAAGGAGGCCTACAAACCTGACTCAGTTACACCAGCTCTGTAAGGAGGAATGGGCCAAAATTCACCCAACTTATTGTGGGAAGCTTGTGGAAGGCAACCCGAAACGTTTGACCCAAGTTAACCTCACTAGGGTAGGGGGCACTATTTTCACCTCCAGATGAAAAGCTTGCCCAAAGTAAACTGCCTGCTACTCAGGCCCAGAAGCTAGGATATGCATATCATTAGTATATTTGGATAGAAAACACTCCAAAGTTTCTAAAACTGTCTGAGTATAACAGAACTGAATGATAGGCGAAAACCTGAGAAAAACCCATCCAGGAAGTGGGATTTTTTTTTATGTTTGTAGTTTTCTATTGACTGCATTTACAGATTCCATTGACTTAGGACTCAAATTGCACTTCCTACGGCTTCCACTAGATGTCAACAGTCTTTAGAAACTGTTTCAGGCTTGTATTCTGAAAAATTAGGGAGTAAGACCACTCTGAATGAGTGGACACTGCAGTGTCCCAGGGGTTTTTCATGCGCACGACCGAGAGCGCTTTTGTCCGGTTGAAATATAATTGATTATTATGACTAAAAACAACCTGAGGATTGATTATAAACATCATTTGACATGTTTCTACGAACTAAACTGATACTTTTCATATTTTTGGTCTGCCTGTTGTGACTGCCTTTTAGCCTGTGGATTACTGAACAAAACTGAGGTTTTTGGATATAAAGAGGGACTTCATCAAACAAAACAAACATTTGAGTAAATGGGAGTCTTGTGAGTACAACCATATGAAGATCATCAAAGGTAAGTGATTCATTTTAGCACTATTTCTGACTTGTGTAACTCCTCTACTTGGCTGGTAACTGTTTGTAATGATTTGTCTGCTGGGAGCTGTTCTCAGATAATCAATCGCATGGTATGCTTTCGTCGTAAAGCCTTTTTGAAATCTGACACCGTGGTTGGATTAACAAGAAGTTAATCTTTAAACCGATGTATAACACTTGTATGTTATATGAATTTTTATAATGAGTATTTGTTTTTGAATTTGGCGCTTTGCAATTTCACTGGATGTTGGCCAGGTGGGACGCTACCGTCCCACACCTCCTAGAGAGGTTAAACAATTTAAAGGCAATGCTACCAAATACTAATTGAGTGTATGTAAACTTCTGACCCACTGCGAATGTGATTAAATAAATAAAAGCTGAAATAAATCACTACTATTATTCTGACATTTCACATTATTAAAATAAAGTGCTGATCCTAACTGACCTAAGACAGGGAATTTTTACTAGGATTAAATGTCAGGAATTGTGAAACTGAGTTTAAATGTATTTGGCTAAGGTGTATGTAAACTTCCGACTTCAACTGTATACACACAATACCAGTCAAAAGTTTGGACACTTACTCATTTAAGGGTTTTTCTTTATTTTTTAAAACTATTTTCTAGATTGTAGAATAATAGTAACGACATCACAACTAAAATACTGAAAAACTGAAATAACACATATGGAATCATGTACTAACCAAAAAGTGTTAAAAAAACATTTTAGATTCTTCAAAGTAGCCACCCTTTGCCTTTATGACAGATTTGCACACTCTTGGCATTCTCTCGACCAGCTTCATGAGGTAGTCACCTGGAATGCATTTCAATTAACAAGTGTGCCTTGTTAAAAGTTAATTTGTGGAATTTCGTTCCTTCTTAATGCGAATGAGCCGATCAGGTGTGTTGTGACAAGGTAGGGTTGGTGTACAGAAGATAGCCCTATTTGGTAAAAGACCAAGTCCATATTATGGCAAGAACAGCTCAAATAAGCAAAGAGAAACAACAGTCCATCATTCATTTAAGACTTGAAGGTCAGTCAATCAGGAACATTTCCAGAACTTTGAAGGAGTCTTCAAGTGCAGTCGCAAAAACAGTCAAGCGCTATGATGAAACTGGCTTTCATGAGGACCGCCACAGGAAAAGAAGACCCAAAGTTAGCTCTGCTGCAGAGGATAAGTTCATTCGGGTTACCAGAAATTGCAGCCCAAATAAATGCTTCACAGAGTTCAAGTAACATATCTCAACTAGAGGTCAACCGATTATGATTTTTCAACACCGATACCGATAATTGGAGGACCAAAAAAAGTAGATACCGATTAATCGGACGATTTGATTCATTTATATGTAATAATGACAATAACAACAATACTGAATGAACACTTATTTTAACTTAATATAATACATCAAAATCAATTTAGCCTCAAATAAATAATGAAATGTGTTCAATTTGGTTTAAATAACGCAAAAACAAAGTGTTGGAGAAGAAAGTAAAAGTGCAATATGTGCCATGTAAGAAAGCTAACATTTAAGTTCCTTGCTCAGAACATGACAACATATGAAAACTGGTGGTTCCTTTTAACACGAGTCTTCAATATTCCCAGGTAAGACGTTTTAGGTTGTAGTTATTATAGGATTTATAGGACTATTTCTCTCTATACCATTTGTATTTCATATACCTTTGACTATTGGATGTTCTTATAGGCACTTTAGTATTGCCAGTGTAACAGTATAGCTTCCATCCCTCTCCTCGCCCCTACCTGGGCTCGAACCAGGAACACATCGACAACAGCCACCCTCGAAGCAGCGTTACCCATGCAGACCAAGGGGAATAACTACAAGTCTCAGAGCGGGTGACGTTTGAAACGATATTAGCGCACACCCCGCTAACTAGCTAGCCATTTCACATCGGTTACACCAGCCATTAGGCTCATAGGCTTGAAGTCATAAACAACACAGTGCTTGCAAAGAGCTGCTTGCAAAACACACGTGTGTAATAACTACACCCAGTTGTCAAGTCGAGAAATAGACTTTCCTAGTTCCTGACTAGCACATGAACACAGCATAGATGTACTGTATTCTGTCATATTTTATGTGGACACCAGGAAAAGTAGATGCTGCTTCAGTAACAGGTTATTTTTAACCTTCATATATGTCAGAAAAGCAGAAATTCCTGCTTAATTGGGGGAAAAGCATCCCTGTTCTATCAAAAAAGAACTGCTGCAGCAGACAGTGGAGTGGGCGTGTCATGAGTGTCAGGTTTCACGTGGCTGAGGCAGATAGATGACTGGGGCCACATCAATCTCTGAAATTTGTCTCTACGACGTGTTTTGGTAGTCAAAGGGAGCGACCATTACATGTTAAATTAAGTAGCTAGAATAATCTACTGATCAAGCGACCTGTTGTCATCAGCCAACGTTAGCAGCTAGTTACCGTGCTAGCCATGTCTTTTGCGTGTCCAACGGGTTCTTTTTTTATTTAACTGGCTTTGGTTCTCTGAATCGCCCAAATATCGTTTGAACGTTATATTAATTACTTTTAGCCCATCAATAAAACATTTTAAAAACGCTCTTACCCCAATTTAGCATCATATTCGTCTCCTTCGATATCAACGTCCAGGTCGTCCGCCATGTTGGCTACAGACAAATTTCAAACAACGGGCTAAGTGTACTCATTCACAATAATGACAGGATTCCTCGACATCGACACCAAGTGGTGGGAGTGTGATACAGTCACTTTTCCACATTGGGCAATGCAAGCGGTGGAGAATATATTTGCAAGGAGTGTTGAGACAATACTTTAAAAATATTTTGCTTTCCTAACCTCTTCTCCTACATTACCACTGATAAATGAAACAGTGCTGTCTGCAGTCTGAAGTGGCTTCTCATTTCCTACCACTCATTTGAAGTCAAAGGACACAACAGGACACCACATTCAGAAAAGTATTTTTTTTAAATTTGACACATTTACATATATAGAACATTAGTCTGTACATCTCAGATTATAAACTGGGTGGTCCAAGCCCTGAATGCTTGTTGGCTGACAGCCATGGTACATCAGACCATATACCACAGGTATGACAAAACCTTAATTTTTACTGGTCTAATTACTACATTGGTAACCAATTTATAATAAGGCACCTCAGGGATTTGTGGTAAATGGCCAATATACCATGGCTAAAGGCTGTATCCAGGCACTCCGTGTTGCGTCGTGCTTAAGAACATCCCTTAGCCGTGGTATAATGGCCATATACCACAACCCCTCAGGCCTTATTGCTAAAATATACTCTCCTCGTTCCATCACAAGGTTAGTAAAATAGACACCTTCTCCTAAACATATTGTCTGTAGGTTCAAAGCATTGAGTTTTTGTTCATTAGAGGCCATCATTGTCTTGTGCAGAAAGGAACAAAAAAGGTTGGAGAAGAGCATCAATGACATTCTATAAATTAAAAATATTCATTTTATTGATTAATCTCCCATGGTGATGCTTGCCTGAGCATCAGCTAAAATACTTTGACACAAAATGGTGGGCAGAGACAGACAGTGGCAATACAACCCATTGTAATTGGCTTAGAGAAGCTGTAACTGAGACGGAGGGGGCTCATAATGGCACAATGCAAGATCCTTTGAACATCACTTTGTTATTGTATAGTAAGTTACTCTCCCATTGTAAAAGTGGAGAAAGAGTGGATACTGCTGCACTGTATTATTGCTTATTTAATATCTCAAAGCAGGGATAGGTTGAAAGCCATAAGGGTTTACTACAAAGCAGGTTCAATGAATTATCTAGCTGACATTTAGATATGCCCATTTCAAGCATATATACGTTTAGCATTCTTAAATGAACCAGAAAACCAATAACTATCTGATTATTTATCAAAGTTACCTGGCTATTTCATTGAGCATGCTTTGTAGTATACCCTTCAGTCCGAGAGGTGAAAAAAGTCACGTTGTTTTGCATGAGCAGTTTGTTGTCCAGCCACAAGATGGCGGTGGTGTGTTACTCATCAACACAGCAGCGCATTGCGTATTTATAGAAAAACTATTTTGTGACATAGCAGTTAAAGAGAGAAATCAGACAAAAATTTGTCAGCAGCTCCAAAATGTTGGCACATATCTCAGTGCATCAATCACATCTGTATGTTTGTCCAAGTGCGTATATAACAGAGCTACAAACCAATAAAATAAAGCCCAATAACAGTCAATTAGTTGATTTCCCAACCACTCCCACCTCCTTCAGTCACCCGCAACCCTTTTCCCACAACCTTCCCTGCCTCTTTTACCCCCCAGGTGCAGCGTGTGATTGCTGTGATGACACAGCTGTGTGTTAGATAGCATTCTATTTCTGTCACAAGAGAAAAAGAAAGCGAAAGGGGCAGGGCAGGTTCCATTTCGCTTCTGCCTGTATGACTGAAACCCGACTCTCCTGTCAGCACTAAGTCTGACAGACCATCAGGACAGAGTTATAGGAGGATGAAAAGGAGGGAGTAGAAGAGAACAGCCGTGATTTAGAGAGTTACATATGGAACCATTCCCCTACTCCACTTCTCCAGTCGCTGGAACTGGCAGACAGCAGCGGTTTCAATGAAGAAGTGTGTGGGTTTGAGTGTGTGTGGGTTTGAGTGTGTGTGGGTTTGAGTGTGTGTGGGTTTGAGTGTGTGTGGGTTTGAGTGTGTGTGGGTTTGAGTGTGTGTTTTTGAAAGAGAGTGAGAGGGTGAAAGGCCGTATCAATAACCTACTCTACAATAAAGTGTTTCGCAACATGACTCATCAACAGGTCTCATCAACAGGTCACAACATGACTCATCAACAGGTCACATCAACAGGTCTCATCAACAGGTCTCATCAACAGGTCTCATCAACAGGTCACAACATGACTCATCAACAGGTCACAACATGACTCATCAACAGGTCTCATCAACAGGTCACAACATGACTCATCAACAGGTCTCATCAACAGGTCACAACATGACTCATCAACAGGTCTCATCAACAGGTCACAACATGACTCATCAACAGGTCTCATCAACAGGTCACAACATGACTCATCAACAGGTCTCATCAACAGGTCACAACATGACTCATCAACAGGTCACATACTGGAAGACCTCGAAAGACGTGACACAGAGACAGGACAGTCACAAACCTCAGTGTCTGGAAGAAAAAGTTTAGAGGTCACATTAACATATTAAATTAGAAATACTTGTTCATTTACGCTCACTTTTAAACACCAATAACTGAAGGTCTGGCTGGTGTTTCACCCGCCACTGATTATTAGATAGAGCAGATACAAACACAGACCCTCTGACCAACAGCAGCTAGACAGAGGAGAACAGAGCAGAGGAAGAGACTGGACAGGTATGGCATTTGTGTCTGTAAGGATGTGTGATGTAACGTATGAGTGTGTGAGTGTTGTACATAAAAATCTGATGAGTTACAATCTCATCTTCACCAACAGTCCTGCTCGCTATTGGCTGGCAGGTGTAGACAGAGCTGTCCGTCTCTCCCTGGCCCTTCCCAGTGGGCGGGGTGTTACGTGCGCGCGTGTCTCTTGTCCTCAAACAGGGCACGGATGAGGTAGACCTGCAATCCCGTCACCAGCATCATCACCAGCATGTTGGTCATGGACCACATGTTGACCCGGTCGTAGTTGGACTCCTGGAGGTTGCGATCGCGAGCCTCGAACGCTTTGAGCACAGTCTGTATTTGAAGGCTCTTCCCCAGCCGGGCTTTAACACTGTTGATGGTGTCCTGGAGAGCAGAGAGAGATAGTAGTTTGGGTTATTGTAATAGTCATAGAACCATCCTGGAACTAATATTAAGCAATATACTGAGTAGAGAAAGTAGACTGGACTTCAGGACCAAGCAGATTATAGATGTTACCTAGAGAGGTCCTAAGGGACCAAGGCAACAGGACAGGGTGGAGAAGTGGTGGGGGCATGTAAACAAGGCTGATAAGTCAGTGAGTCCTCTCAAGGGGCCACAGCTGTACTTTACACTTCCTGCCTCTAACTGTGTCTGTGTACTGATACTGGGGATGGGGGGGGGGTTTGGAAGAAAGATCAAACCATTCTGCTCTCAGGTACGTGTGTGTTGTTGTGACATTGATGGCTGTGGTGCTCAGTCTCTCTGACCTTCTGCTGTTGTGTTGGCAGCGTGTGTGAGCTGGGTCAAAGTGACACCACCTTTGTGGTTGTGTACTCTAAAATGACGTGTAGTAATTCCAGGCATCTCTACCTCAGAGTAGTGTTGTCACGATACCAGAACTTTGACACCAATACCAGGTTTAGTATCACGATACTCGATACTGTCACAATTCTCGATACCAAAATTATATCAAAACAATACCAAGGGAAAAGAAGAAGGCCTATTTGCCAATGTCACAGAATGGCACTTGGATCTTCTGAGTTCAATATCATTACATTTTAAATTTTACATTAAAAACATCTATACATTAATGAATCAATTAGACAATCAATCAACTACATAACATCATAATGGTAATCATTTATTTTGTGGCGAAATCTGCTCTAGCCTTCACCGTGCGCTGCCACTTTAAGAGCGCATGAGCAGTAAGGAAGAGGGAGATAAAGAGAGCTCGTTCAGCTCTTTGGGGAGGGGCTCTTGGGTGGCGCGACAGTTTGATTGTGTGTGCTGTGCTGCAGAAGTTTTGTTTGTTTTCAGCGTGTGTAGTTTATAGAGTATATAACTCAATCATCGGTGTAATCGCTCTAGGTCGTGGTTGTTTTCGTTTGGGACCGCGCCCGTTATGGATCGCATGGATTAGTAGCAACATTATTGCGAAGCTTTAACATACAAACCAACAAACCATCGGACAGTCAGACAGTACACCTGCACGCCTGAAGACCACAGCTAAGATCTCTTAT
This sequence comes from Oncorhynchus tshawytscha, assembly GCF_018296145.1. Lineage (NCBI taxonomy): Eukaryota > Metazoa > Chordata > Actinopteri > Salmoniformes > Salmonidae > Oncorhynchus > Oncorhynchus tshawytscha. Next base: position 63,169,678 of record NC_056433.1, on the reverse strand, counting down.
CTTTTTTCTTTCTCTTCCCTCTCATTCCAGTGCTTTACCCTGCAACAGACTCTCTATTTTTCAAATGCACTTCCCATTGAAGTTCATTAGAGCTGGACTATTATTTCCCTGCCAGAAGTGTTTGGAGGGACATTTTAGTAGGTTGCTTGCAAGTTGTATATTATGTGTATATTATACACATAATAAGTATATTATGTGAACTGTATTGAGGTGGGGTGTACTAATGACATGTGGCCGTGAAGACTGTGGACATTTTTAAGGCCTTTGTTGTGTCGATGAACACCCCCACCATTCATACCCTCTGCACTCATCCACTAGAAAATAATACAGATTATTGCAAATCCTATGTTGATGACTGGGTTACAGTTTTTGTATGAAGTTGCTGTGAATTGCTCTGCCATTATTAGTATTAGTATTATTGTATGAGGTATTCTTGTTTGGCCCCTGTGTTGTGATGTGGGTTTTATATGGTGTGTATTCTCTTTTCTCTCCACTGGCTATCTGGTAAACAGGCTACCCTCTAGGCAGTCTCTTCTGCTGATGTGCATGGTGTCTGGTAGTGGTACTCTCTCTATTCTACTCTTTTCCTTTCGGCATGGTTAATACCTGCCTGGCGCCCGAACAAAATCTTTCTTTACCCTTCTAATAAATACCGTTTTGTATGGTCTATTAATAAACTGGATTAATCAAGATGTGGCCTCCCACTCTCCCACTTAAAGATGAGAGGCCTGTAATTTTCATCATAGGGCTGGAACTATGACAGACAAAATGAGAAGAAAGAAAAATCCTTAATACTTATTTTCCACCATAATTTGCAAATAAATTCATTAAAAATGGTCAATGGGTGATTTTCTGGATTTTTTTCTCATTTTGTCTGTCATAGTTGAAGTGTACCTATGATAAATTACAGGCCTCCATCTTTTAAGTGGGAGAACTTGCACAATTGGTGGCTGACTAAATACTGCTGAAACATGAGGTGATGACGATGGATTAATGGCACGACAATAGGCCTCAGGATCTCGTCACGGTATCTCGGTGATTTCAAATTACCATCAATAAAATGCAATTGTGTTCGTTGTCCTTAGCTTGCCTGCCCATACAATAACCCCACCACCACCATGGGTCAATCTGTTCACAATGTTGACATCAGCAAACTGCTCACCCACATGATGCCATACACAATGTCTGCCATCTGCCCGGTACAGTTGAAACTGGGATTCATCCTTGAAGAGCACACTTCTGCCAGTGGCCACCCAAGGTAAGCATTTGCACACTTAAGTTAGTTACGACGCTGAACTAGTCAGGACAAGACCCTGGTGAGGACAATGAGCACACAGATGAGCTTACCTGACACGGTTTCTGACAGTTTGCGCAGAAATTATTTGGTTGTGTAAACCCACAGACGATCCCGCAGTTGAAGAAGCCAGATGTGGAGATCCTGGGCTGGTGTGGTTACACATGGTCTGCGGTTGTGAGGCCGGTTGGACATGCCTCCAAATTCTTTAAAACGATGTTGAAGGCGGCTTATGGTAGAGAAATGAACATTCAATTCTCTGGTAACAGCTCTAGTGGACAATCCTGGAGTCAGCATGCCAATTGCACACTCCCTCAAAACTTGAGACATCTGTTGCATTGTGTTGTGTGACAAAACTTCACATTTCAGAGTGGACTTTTATTGTCCCTGGCACAAGGTGCACCTGTGTAATGATCATGCTCTTTAATCAGCTTCTTGATATGCCACACCGATCAGGTGGATGGATTATCTTGGCAAAGGGGAAATGCTAAACAAATTTGTGAGTATGGAAAATGTCTGGGATCTTTTATTTCAGCTCATGAAGCATGGGACCAACACTTTACATGTTGTGTTTATATTTTTGTTCAGTGTAAATCAAATGGCTACAGTGGGACCTTTTTCTTACCTTACAAAAGGAAATTGAACAATATTTTAACACAATGCAATACTCTACCAACAAAAAAGATGTACAATTATAAGTGTATGTATATCCCTTAAGGTCCTTGTGTAATGTGTTATTGTACCCTCTATTCCAACTGTCCTTTGTATATTATTTATGTATACGTGTGTTCCCCGTGTTGTATTATTGTTTAGAAAATGTATTATAAATCACCATCTTGACTGGGAGAGACGTGAGGCGGGGAGATGAAGTGAATGAATAAAGTTTTTGGTGACAATCGGCAAAACAATATTTTGCATTATGGTCACATATTATCACAAAAAAAAGGAACTAGGGTAGTGAATTGATGTTAGCTTGAGCTGTAAGCTAGCAAGGAAAGTTAGCCTACAAAACTGGAAGCTACCGGGATCTTGCATTGTAAAATGTTCTAGCCTGTAATGAACATTGTTTTGATAACGGTTATTAACAGTTTCAACATCTCTACATGCCGTTTTGCATTAAAACTTCTGTGCAGCATAAGTGGTGATGTAGCCCATTCTCCCAGTGAGTACAGTGGTTCCTCAGCTAGCAATGGGTAAGTGGAGCAGGCACGGTTAGGGCTGTGGCAGTCATGACATTTTGTCATCCGGTTAGTGCCGTGCAAAATACTGCTGGTCTCATGATGATTTAACAATAATTAACATAAACAAGTTTAGCATCTCCAGGCCTCCACTAATACAAGCTGCTGATGAGAGCCTTCAGAACATCTACATTCAACTTAATATACACCATCACATCAAATCCATTATTTATTTAAGTCAGGTCTAAAGAAATATGATGATATGACGACAATGTATTTCAGAAGAAAATGTTATCTGGCTATGCTCCATGCCATAGGCTTGTTCATTTAGCTGACAAGATATGCATAAGTCAAGTGCCATTATTTTATATTATATGATTTTATAGTAATAAGAATATAACTGAACTTAGCTGAATAAAATATCAATGATATTTTTCCCATTCCGGAGCGATTGCGCATATGAAGTGACTATGTTGAGCGTATAAGTGCTCATTTGAAACAGGTCCTGTACGCTATATTTAGTTATTTGGCAACTTTAGTTGGTTAATGATACAAATCTCAGAATGTCTTAAAAATCAAAACATATATGAGCTGCATGATGCGACTATAGACTATTGATGATTTGGGAAAGTCGCAGAAAAAGCTTGCGCTGTGTTCCTTGCCTGAGGCGACACAGCTGTTCTCTCATCAAGTGACCATATTTTCACCCATCAAACTATTCTCAATTTAATCTTGTCTTTATTAATACGTAAAATTATTTTCGATTTAGAATGCCCCATTATCTAATAGGCAGGAACAGGCGCAGGGGAAAAAGAAGTCATCTGTATGCACTCGAATAGCTGCCGCGCGCTTTCCAGCCGGTTCGTTTTTCAATGATGCTGGGTAGGCTACTCCGGTTTTATAGCGGAGCATGTGCTTAATATGAGCAGCTGAGAAATAAATAAAGAACACTTTTTTTCACTCCACCCGTTAAGCACTGTTTGAGGAGTATGATCGCTGCGCTACATGTGATATTCCGCCCAAACTCTGTATGCCGTGGGCTCTCCAACCCTGTTCCTTGCAGATACCCAGTGCTTCATTTGTGACACATTTTGGAGTATAGGTTTGGCCAATCACTAAAGACATATTAAATATTTTGTATTATTTTTTAAATGTTTTTCTGCCATGCATAATATTGTATAACAGCACAATCATAATTCTTCAGGCTTGGCTTCATATATAGGCCTAATCCTATGCATATACATAAACTCTAATATGCTGATGGGTGTTTTGAAAGAATCATCTCCTTAGAAAGCACTGCCCATTTCATTGTGTTTGGCTTTGAAACAACATCCACGAAGCCCATGTTTTACACTCAGTGGTTAAACGGACATTACAGCCCTGAGTACCAGGCCATTAGCGACCGAATGGTCGTTAGCAAGTTGTGTACCACCAACACATGTCCAGAGTGCATAAGAAGAGATTACCGTGGCTCAACGGTCATGACTCATGACTGCTGGTGTGGCAGCAATACGGTCACCGCAACCGCCATAGGCACTGTGCTCTCGCGCTGAAAGGGGACATTGGTTGCGACATGATCCTCTCTCAATCAGTAGACGACATGAGAAACATTTGGCAGAAGTACCCAAAGTAAAAAACATTGTAGTACTGAACCTTTGTTTGGGTTCTAGCACTGAGAAAGTACAATATTTCAGTATACTGTGCAACACTGGCCCAGAAAGACAGGACAGACACCGATGTCAACAGGCTTCAGACAAGACCCAGATTCTTCTGCCCTGCTGGTCACACAAACCACTCTACCATTACTAATGGTAATTTCCATGTAAAAGGACCAGTGGCGACCAGTCATTCAGGCAGAGCCCCACCTGTTTTGAGCCACACATTTTTAGCTATTTTGGCATTAATATGTGTCACATATCAGTTTGCAAACAATGTAAAAAAACAACAACGAAAAACATAATTGATTTAATAAAGCTGCATACAAACATGGTCTCTTTGTTGCTGTCTTGAGTAAGGCAGCTCCAAACTACAGGCGTTTTAGCCTAGCCCAGTGCTCCCTGTGGTGGTGGGGCAGCCAGTGGAATATACAAAGTGTATGTCCTCTAGTTGCACCATGATTAGCTCAGTGTCCTGTCACTCGTCGGGGCAGTGCGTCACCTCCAAGCAGTGGCGATTTTAGCTTGTAAATCTTGACGGGGCAACAACAACAAAATCAAGTGGGATGGATGCCAGCAAAGCCACTACACAACACTAAACAATACATTCATTGCACTATACTGGTGACAAACGGTGCACACAAACTGTTAGGGTCTACATAAAGATGTCCCAACAGCAGTCCCAACACTTTACCACTGCTACACCTGGCTTTCAGCGGAGCCTTGTCTGACAGCGAAAAAGTTAATTGAGCAATGATGTCGTGTCCCCATGAGTGACAGAACACTGAGCCAATCCCGGCGCAATGCTCCTATTTTCTGCTGGCTCGCCCCACCACCACAGAAAGCACTGAGCTAGGCTGAAACACCTGCATTTTGGAGCTGGATCACTCAAGAAAACAAAAAAAGAGACCATGTTTGTATGTTTGTATTAACTTACTATATATATATATATTTTTTTTAAATTGTTTGCAAACTTATATGTGACATGTATTAATGTCAAAATAACATGTAAAATAGGCATGCCCCCCAAAAAAAAAAGTATTTATATATCCATAATTATGTATTTCTGTGTAGTACAGATCATGGACCGATGGTGAAATTCCATTACCGGGTGGAAATCCACTTCACTTACTGTAGTTCATATTTTTTCAAACTCAATGTGTCAAGTCATAGTTGACACTCCATTATTTTTGCAGACATCGTTCGATCTTAATTGGGTGCAGATATTTAAGAGTTTTTGGAAAACGTGGACACAAAAAACTGAGGTAGATTATACACAAATTATGTAACCAAACTTTGCATCTGCACAGCTCTTCCAGTTAATGTGTTTTTGTAAAATGTTCAGTGTAAATTCCTAAAAGTAGTCATTGTGCAGAGAGTTGTATGGTTTGTTAAACTCTGTTAAACTTTGAAATCAATGGTTTTTGTTTGGCATATATTTTAAGTAAAAAATGTGAGTCTGTCTAATTCTGTTACCGTGGAATTGCCCTAATCTGACTAACACATGGATTTTTTCCCAATGGCTACCCACAGGGTTTCCTTTTTGACTATAAAGTATCACTTTCCAAGATCTTAAAAGAACATGTGTGAATTCTGTGAAATGTTATGTGCGAAGTCGCACCCCCTCGCATGATGTAATACAGATGCTGCGTGAATAAAACGCACCCTCCATGATGCCATACATCTATAGTGTGTGTAAAAGCAAAGCATGCTTCCAGTCCTAGCTAGGACTACAACTCCATCGTTTTCTAGAAGTTACGCACTTGCACACTCCGTGTCATGGATTTCAAAGCATAGGATTGGTGTAAGCATTGGTTGGAGGGTTTCCACCATTGTAAAATCCATGTGAGAAAGTTTAAGTACACACTTCAGGAGAAGGGTGAAGAATCAGCATGTAGCCTAGATGTAATATAAGCACACCCCCTCACCATGATGTCCTCCAGCTTCATGTCCAACATGTCGGTCCCATGGACGTACTCCTTCCAGTCCTCTGGCTCCTCCCCTTCCTGTTCCATGTTGTCCATGAGAAGCTCGAAGAAGATGATCTTTTCCGACACAGCAGAAAACGAGTTGTCAAAACAAAACATGTAGTCTCCGTCCTCCGTCTCTACACTAATGGAAACACACCGGGAGAGAGCGTGAGAGAGAGCGAGCCCAACTCCATGCGAGTGTGTATTTCACACTTGCGTGGTGTGTGTGTCTTACGTGTATACTCCGTCTGATTTGCGGTGTTCGCTGTACAGAACGTGTCCAGTAGGAGACGACAGGGAGAAGTCGACATCCAGACCTGCTCCGTCCAACACCTGAGGACACACACAGACAAGTGGGACGGGTGAGAGACAGATGAGACAGAATGATAAAAGGAGAGCGAGAGAGAGACACAGAGTCAAAACAAAACTACATCACCTATTGGCTTGCCTCGTCAAATAAAAAGTTAAATAAAAAAATACATTGGGAAACAAGCACAGAGCAAAATGCAGTGCTATGTGGCCCTAAATCGACAGTATACCATGGCAAACGAATTCTTGATGATTTATAATTGATGTTGTTACTGATATTGTTAAATGAATCATTCCATTTCCAAAGTATGCTTTTGTCGGCTTCCCTGAATGAGACATTAGCTCCCCTAAATGCAAGAAAAGTCCAACTTTCATGGGGCTCTCTAAATTATGCTAATTTAACCATGCAGTAGTAATTATGAAAATAAAAGCTCCCAAATGAACACACCAATGTAATCCGTAGGAGAGTTGCAACGATGGGACAAGACTGTAACTACTAATTGGATATCACCAAAAGGGGGTAAAAGTGAAATAAAAAAAAAGAAGAAAGAAATGGTTTCTATTTCGTGTTTATTTTGCACTTTTACCCCCTTTTGGTGATATCCAATTAGTAGTTAGTCTTGTCCCATCGTTACAACTCCCCTACGGACCCAAAAGAGGCGAAGGTCGAGAGACATGCATCCTCCGAAATACGACCCTGCCAAGCTGCACTGCTCACTTAACCCAGAAGCCAGCCGCACACGGTCCAGTTGGCGACCATTGTCAGCTTGCAGGTGCCCAGCCCACCACAAGGAGTTGCTAGATCACGATGGAACAAGGAAGCCCCGGCCGGCCGGCCAAACCCTACCCTCGCCCGGACGACGCTGGTCCAATTGTGCGCCGCCTTATGGGTCTCCCAGTCATGGTCGGGCTATGACACAGCCTGGGATCGAACCCGGGTCTGTAGTGACGCCTCAAGCACTGCAATGCCTTAGACCACTGCGCCACTCATGAGGCCTCAAAACATTTATTTCTATATGATTACACAAACTGTCTTCCTGTCCACGAATGGTACTGTAGAATTCTGTAGGTAAATAGACAGCGGCGCTGTCCACTCAGTAGTGCTGAATTTCGGCCTAAGCTGAGCTCTTTTAAAAGCATTGATTTTCCTTTGTACATCCCAATTTTCACCATTTGTTTGCCATGTGTCCTTTATAGAAATAGCCTTTATTCCAATGCATTAGATTCATCCGTTGATTTAATACCGTTTGCTTTTGTCAGTAAGCTGTGCTCACTGTTTTGTTTTTCCAGGTGCGTGCGGGTATTGGTCTTCTCTGTGCGTCTGTGGCCAGAAGAAGTAGACCATTTATTTAGCTTGATTGTTTTCTATCAATATTTGTTTTCAGCCGATGGTAGACAATATCACTACAACTAGCCTACACAGACACCAATATGCTTCCAATCCATCCAACAAGTATACACAGTGTACAAAACATTGGGGACAGCTCCTAATATTGAGTTGCACCCACTTTTGCCCTCAGAACACCCTCAATTCGTTAGGGAATGGACTCTAAAAGTTGTCAAAAAGCATTCCACAGGGATGCTGGCCCATATGGACTCCAATGCTTCCCACATTTGTGTCAAGTTGGCTGGATGTCCTTTGGGTGGTGGACCATTCTTGAGACACACGGGAAACTTGAGCGTGAAAAACCCAGCAGGGTTGCAGTTTGTGACACACTTAAACCGTTGCGCCTGGCACCTACTACCGTACCCCTTTCAAAATCACTTACATTTTGTCTTGCCAATTCACCATCTAAAAGACACACATACATAATCCATGTCTCAATTGTCTCAAGGCTAAAATAATCTTTCTTTAACCTGTCTTCCCTTCATCTACACTGATTGAAGTGGATTGAACAGGTGACATCAATAAGCATTCACCTGGTCAGTCTGTCATGGAAATCGGACACTCAGTATACGTTAATGACAGCAGGCCTATAGTTGGCTTTTTCGGTCACAACCATTAGATTTTGTATTTGCATAGGCCTACTTTATTTTGGATTTGTGTGCCCATGAGAACTGTTTTCACGGCGAAAGATAATGAAATGTTATGTAGGCATAGTTACACTTAGTGCACTTTCTGAGATCTCCAAGATCCAGGATTCATACAGGTTAAAGTTCTAACTAAATGGTTAAATGCTTAATAATGGCAAATAACACTGTCACAAATGGTCATTCGTGTAAGGAAAGAATGGTAGTGTTTTATGTCACATGATCTGTGAACACTCCAAGCATTCAACTAATGAATTATGGACAACTCATGAACTAGGGTGTACACATGTTTTGATTCATCTCATGTAGGCCTATTATATTGAATGTAGGCTACCTGTTCTGCGTGTATTCATGTGTGTAAAATTGCCTCGACTGAGAGGGTAGGTTACTGCCAGTGGTGTTGGCCTAGTGGAGGGTAAATGCAGTTTACCCACCTTTTTCAGACAAATGCATTGAAAGTATAGGGCGCGTTACTTTTTCACCACAACCGGCAATTAGAGTTTACCCACCTATCTTTTTTAACACTACGTCACTGGCTACCGGTATACCTATTTCAAGTTCATGGTAAAACACATTGTAGACTAGTCTAGTAAATTGACTGTGTGTGTTAGGGTGACCATCCTGTTATTTCACGGGACAGTTTCAGCCCCAATTCAGGTGTCCCGACTTTTCAGGCAACAAATAATGTTAATTTGTCAGCAAGACACATCAATCAATGCAGGCCCAATCAATGGAGGCCTAATCAATGACAATCACTGAATGTCATTAGGCACACTTATTGGTGTTTTGTAACAGATGTCCATTTCCATTCATCAAATGGCACAAGTGTACATGCAGTGTACTGTTGTGATGCTAGAATTATTTTGTGGACGAACATGCACAGGTAGCCTACTTTAAGTGATTTGTTTGACAATCAGATGAAAACCATGACTGGCTGTGTGCATGCCACATTAAAAGGTAATCAATTTTTACCATTAAATGACATCTTTATTATCATTATTATCCCCTTTTAAAAAATTCACCCAAGAGACCACCCCGAATGTCAGTGTAATTCGCACTCAGAAAGAGAGAGAGGTCGAGGAGAGCTGGTGCTGAAAAACAAGCAGAGGTGCTTCACAATGTCCAGTCCAAGAACACGGCCTATTTTCAGTAGTGAAATATGGTTGGATTGAGTCCATTCAAGACAATAAGTGAACAGGCCAGTCCCTGGTGCCTGTTTCTCTATAGTTGCATTACTGGTTTACTATTTCCACAGATCTCTGCCTCCTCTGTTACTCAGGAGCAAAGAATGACAGGGTTTCCTAACTTTAATGTCTAGTTATTTGAGGATTTCCAAACACAGACATTGAGCAGATACCATGAAGTACTTAGAAATTAGTGTCTCCACAAACTAAGGACATTGTCAGTTTTGTTCACACTCCGATGGCAGAGTGGTGGGCTACAGCATGCCACAGAAATAGCTTGTCTATGGTGATAGCATGCTACAGCTAGACTATCCTACTGTGATGGTATGACAATCCGTTATGTCAGAAATGTTAAAATATTTCATAGAAAATAGAGGTTTTACCAGACTTCTGTGTTGAGATTTGTGATTCAGGGCCACAACTCAATTGGAAACATTTTAAACACATCAGCAGAGCACAATCTAGTGCTAGGCCAATGAAATAGGAGTAAGAGGAACCACAGCCTAGGATGGAATGTCATTATTAGAAAGGAACTTATAGCCAGTTCTGGGAAAAACGAGTTTCTAAACTAGTATGATGGCATCATTTCAAAATCATATAGGCCTATAGTAAGTGTTTAATACATTTACAATACATCTCATTTACTCAACCTATTCCACAAGTAGTTCCTAGGTTCTGGATTCAGATACGACCAGTGGTGTAAAGTACTTAAGTAAAAATACTTGAAAGTACTTCTTAAGTAGTTTTTGGGGTATCTGTACTTCACTATTTGTATTTTACTTTAACATTACTACATTCCTGAAGACAATTATGTACTTTTTACTCCATACATTTTCCCTGACATCCAAAAGTACTTGTTACATTTTGAATGCTTAACAGGGCAGGAAAATGGTCTAATTCACAAACTTATCAAGGGAAGAGGTCATCCCTACAGCCTCTGATCTGACGGACTCACTAAATACGTGCTTCGTTTGTAAATGATGTCAGTGTTGGAGCTTGCCCTTGGCTATCCGCAAATGTAAAAAAAAATATATATAATAATTATTAAATGCTGCCGTCTGGTCTGCTTAATATAATGAATGTTTCATTATGTATACTTTTAATACGTAAGTATATTTTAACAATTACATTTACTTTTGATACTTAAGTATATTTAAAACAAAATACTTGTAGACTTTTATTCAAGTAGGATTTTACTGGGTGAATTTCACTTGAGTCATTTTCTATTAAGGTGTCGTTACTTTTACTCGTTTGATAATTGGGTACTTTTTCCACCACTGGATACGACAGCGCTAACCACAATCAATGATGGGATATGCACATAACATGGGACTTCTTGTGAAGTCATGCGAGTAGTTCTAGCAGAGTAGAGACCGTCTCCAAAGCTACCCACATGAGTTATATCAAGTGTGCTCATTTACAATTGTGTGTCACCCTTTCCCCATGTAAAACCAACCATATAAACCCCTGGCACCTGATATTCTATCTCCAGCGACGCGTCCTTCTTCATGGTCTGGAAGAAGCACTCCTTCCGCCCTGCGGGGAGTGTGAATGTGAAGTCGCTGACCAGGCTCTGGGAGAACGCAGCCACCAGGAACTTCTCAGACACCAGCACCGAGATAAGGCACAGTAACATCCGGGCCACGTCCATGGTCTCCCGCTGCCTTCAACTCTTGATTTTGACTCCGTAAAGAGACAAGCTCTCGATAAGTGCTAGTTCAGTTCGTCAAAACGTAATTTATGATGACCAGCTCACCGTTCGATGGCAATCACTATATGAGGACCCTGCCTTTTCAGAATGGAAATCGTTTTCGCTCAACGAGTTTTGATGTTTTAGATTTCAACCCAGCATTTAGAATGTGAGGATCTGAGCCACAGTGCCTCACATTCTAAATGCTGGGTTAATCTCAAACCTTTTCTTATTCAATTGAATGTATTTATTGGTGCATAAAATATATTTGGGACACATTCTGCGTGTATTATGTTACATTTAACAAAAACGTTTACACAGGCAGATCTCAGAAGACGCACGTATCCGTTGTATGATGGGCAATGTAGTGTTTAAGAACAAAAGACGGCATCCAACGCTGCTCCAAGAGCGCACTCGTCTTGACAACATCAGGACCGTTATAATACCTATTACACCTAGCGGTCAAACATGGAAATGGTTCATTAAAAATAAGTGCTGTTTTGTGTAAATTTACAGTGGCGTGATGTTTTGATAGCCATGTAAATCTCGCTAGGACAAGGTGATTTATCAATATATTTTCCTCTATTAGCTGCTAATGTGGCTATCATAGAGAACTACAAATGCCATGATGATCTGGACAAGAGTGCCAAATCGAGGCAAAGGTAAGAATCTATGGGTTAACTATCTAATGTCAGCTAAATGTAGCAATTCATAAATTAGCTACATTTCTTAAAATGGCCAATTCTGTGAACTGTCTTGTGCAAGTTTTAAATGTACACAATACCAGTGAGCGAAGGTGTCAGCTAGGGATGATGTGCAACACCTTGCAGGGATTTATAGTTTTGCATGTCTACTTTGATGCTAATTACCATTTCAAATCAGAGAGTAAATAGGGCTGAATATATTGATAAAAGTAACTTTGCCCGAGAGAGATTTACATGATTATCAGAACGTCACGCAAGGGTAAGCCTATACAAAACAGTCCTTATTTTAAGTCTTTCTAAAATTCCCTATGGGGAAAAATGAATGGTGGAATAACGATTGGAACCATTTACCTGTTGACCGCTAGGTTTTATGGGTATTATGACATCCCACTGTGGGGTTCTATAGCCTACATGACGAAATAATAATAATAATTATTATTGGCCATTTAAAAGCAGATAATGTTTTGTCAAATGGCAGCCAAGTATAAATTATGTCATCAGAATAAGATCCTCGATATTTATTGGTATGGTGCATCAAGTTCATCACCTTGCACTTTTACCACCCTGTAAAATTCATCATAATTTATTTAATCTGTAGCCTAAACTGCATGCTTTCCCAACGAGTCGTAGTGGTAGGACCACACAACATGTCATCGCGTGACTCAAAATTCACTTGAATATGATGGGTATTATATCAATATGTGTGCATAAAAGCTTTTCCGCTGACATGTCTCGCATTATTAATTTAGTGACACAAAAAATATCACACCGTATTTTGTTTTGTCGACATGTGGACAGGAAAATGTAGGCCTGTCACGATTTTTTAAATCTGATATGTAATGTATGACGCGTTCGCATACTAGTCGGAACTAGAAAACTCCGTAATGTCCGACATGGTATCTGGTTGTAGTTATACATGTACCGTGTTCAACGAATCAGCTATTTCCAAGTTTCCTAGTCCGACTACTATTTGAACACGGCATTACTCGCGTTAAAAAAAAAGTTGGATGGAAACGTTGGTGTCATCCAAAAATTGGTTATTAGTGGGTTGATTGTAGTCTAATCGGGTGGACTATTTCTGGTTTGGATATTTTGCTTATCGTAATGGACACGCGTTCCATGTCAGAACTTCCAACTCAGCTCAAGCAGAGGAAATGGCCCTTAGACGTCACTACTTCTTGGTCGTTACCTGATCCTATTGGTGTACCGCAGTACTGCCCTAATGCTATTGGCCGAGAGGAGAACCTCAGGAAAGCTTAGCAAAATCGAGCAGGGTAACAGCGCAACAGAAGACAGCAAGGAGCGGCGAGGGGATGACTGAATGAAAATTCGCCTAGCTACATCGACTGTAGTTTTAGGAAAGTGCCACCCTCCCTTAAATATTTGCTATTGTATAATCAACAAACGTTATATTTAAAACATATCTTGCTAGTAAAATCCTAAAATAGCGAGGATGTTGGTCCCCGCGGGAAGATAATGAAGCGGTTGCGCGTTTTGTTCGTGTGCCTCATTGTAGCTGTCCTTTGCTGGTAAGCCCTTCTTAAATGCTTTTCATTGTGGTAGTAAAGCTAGCTTTAGACTGTCACGTTACGCCGAACAAATGACAGAACTCGAAAGCAGCATTGGAAGCTGTTATACTGATATTATGACCTTGTCCTTTCTTGGTGAGGGATGCTTTTTTTGTCCCTCGAGACATTTTAAGGTAACGCATATGTTGGCTAGCTCACATCGTCAAGGGGGTGTGACTGGCTAGCTAACGGTAACACAAACAGGTGACGTTGGATAACGCCGTGTTGTTGAAAATCATTGTTGCTTAAAAAGAACACTGACAGATGTTTCTAACTCGATATATATTATTCAATCCTCTCACATGTTAAGCGAAGATAGCTGATGGTCTACCCTACTGGCTAACTAGCACATCTGTTTTCTCAACTGTCGTCCATGGCTTGTCGGGCACACCGATAATACACGTTTCTTCTAGTTGGTTTGACAGTTACTGGACATTATGCTTTCCTTCTAATTATATATATCAGCTAGTTATTTTAGGAGGACATCTACTAGTATTTACTATTTTTCATAGGTGGTCCTGGTGCAGTACTTGACTAACATCTATAAATCAGCTATCTAGCTGTAAAACTTTCTAGCCAGTTGCTTGTCTTGAGTTCTTACCAATGCACAGAGGTAACACTGACAGGTGGTGGATTATCACTGGTCGTGGTCCAGCATTGGTTAACCACTAAGAGCCACTGACGCAGCAGCTAACAATACACAGGACTGGTTACAGGTGAATAGATGGTCAGTAGCATGCCAAGTTTCTCAAGATGGGTAGCTACAGATTGGATGCCAAATAATGTGATATAACCATAGATGTTTGGTGTTCGTTACTGGGCATTACAGAAAACCCTCATACAAACAGCCGCCATAGATTTTAACTAACCTGTTCTTGGCGACGCTTTCTTCATTCTCGTTTCGGGGGAAAATTGTATCTCAAATGTCAGTTTACAGTTGCAGGTGGTTCTATGAAAACCAGTGAAAAGAAAGCTATTAAATTCTTGTTTTGCCCCACATCTAGCATTTCGCAGTGTCTTTGCAGGAACCATTCGTTTGTATGTGGCCATGTGTAGAAATAGATGATAGCACGTCACAGTGCGACCAAAACAAAGACCTACACACATAGGTGGCATGTTTCACTGGATACAAAACATTACATTTATCTTTCTGAATTATCTATAGTTGTTGTAAACCCACATGCAACTGGAAACTGACATTTGAGATACAAGTTTCACTGAATCGAGAACGAAGATAGCATTGACAAGAACAGGTTAGTTTAAAAATCTATGGCAGTGGTTTGTATGGGGCTTTCCTGTAATTCCCAGTAATGGACACCAACATTTTAGTTCTATCACATTATCTGGTGTGCAATCTGTAGCTACCAGATAGGCTGAGTGACTAGCATTAGACAACTAGCTAGGGTTGTCACAATACCAGTATTGCAATACCTGATTTCCCATGGCAAAAAGGAAAATGCAAAGCACACAACTCTTTGGTCCTTTAAAAAACATACTGTATGAACAATATTGTGTGCTAGAGCTCGGAAAATAAACATCTGATTCTGGGTGACATCATAAGGCTGCATGTTTCCAACATTAGGACTGTTTTCCCTCAGGAAATTAAGTCTCTTTATTTTTTTGTTTCATTTCCACGATACCACTGAGTATCGTCATACTGGTGTCGTGATAACCCTAACTATACAGCTTGAAAGAGACTACAGCGGCCTCCCGGGTGGCGCAGTGGAACTGCATCACAGTGCTAGCTGTGCCACCAGAGATTCTGGGTCCGAGCCTCACTGTGAATCTATACTGTGCACATTTTTAGCAGTCCAGCAGTACATTTCTTTACACTATAGAAAGGTCCATTATGGTTTTCTATAATGTAAATATGTGACTGCAGTATGCCTCCTATCAGTAAAGTGTTGATTTGAGTATTAGTGCTGTGAGATTGATTGCATGTAGTTAAATAAATGGCTTTACTGTTCTCAAACATGCCTTAGAATTGTAAACAGACAGACGAGATGTATGTAGGGCTGTGGCGGTCCCGAAATTTCATCAGCTAGTGATTGTCAAGCAAATAACTGTCGGTCTCATGGTAATTGACCCTTAATTAGGAAACACATTTAGCATCTCCTGGCCTACAAGCCAGTTTTAAAAAGTCTAATGAATCCATGTAATATACAGTTGAAGATGGAAGTTTACACTTACCTTTGCTGATCTTTGTCGGAATGCACTCCCAGGACTCCCACTTCCACAAGAAATGTTTGTTTTGTTCGATTACGTCCATATTTATGTCCAAATACCTACGTTTTGTTCGCGTCTAGTACACTATTCCAAAGGCACAATGCGCGAGTGCAAAATCCAGACAAAGTCGAGTTCCATTACAGTTTGTAGAAACATGTCAAACGATGTTTACAATCAATCCTTAGGATCCTTTTATAATAAATCTTCAATAATATTCCAACCCGACATTAGCGTATTCATTACAGAGGAAAAAGAAGGAACGGCGCGCCCGCCTGACCTTGCAGTAAACAACTGATTGGCCACAGCCAAGTCCACTTGTTGAAACAGCTCTTATTCAACACCCTTCCAAAATAGAGGCTTCAAACAACTTTCTAAAGACTGTTGACATCTGCTGGAAGCCTTGGGAAGTGCAATCTGGCCCCATAGACACAGCATATTGGATAGGCAATCACTTAAATGAAACTACGAACCTCAGATTTCCCACTTCCTGGTTGGATTTGTCTCAGGTTTTCGCCTGCCATATGAGTTCTGTTATACTCAGACATCATTCAAACAGTTTTAGAAACTTCAGTCTTTTCTATCCAATACTGCTAATAATATGCATATATTAGCTTCTGGGACGGAGTAGCAGGCTGTTTACTCTGGGCACCTTATTCATACAAGCTACTCAATACTGCCCACTTGTCACCAAGATGTTAACAAGAAATTTGTGGAGTGGTTGAAAAAACGAGTTAATGACTCCAACCTAAGTGTATGTAATCTTCCGACTTCAACTGTAGCCTACACCTTCACAATAAATCCATTATTTATTTTAGACATGTCTAAACCAGCATGATATGAAGAAAATGTGGTCTATTTCAGAAGAAAAGAATAGCATACTTTGAGTTCTTATTTGTCTATGCCAAATGGCTGTGGGCTACACTAGTTCATTTCGCAGACAAGATTTGCTTATAATTCCATGGCATTATTTTATAGTATGAAGAAAACAATTTAACAAAGCTGAATGAAATATAAATATTTTCTTTCCGAACGATTTGTGTCAGTCGGTGTGCACATGCGGCTGTTCTGTGTTGAGCAGTTAACAAAGAAATAGGTACTCCTATATGCTTAATTTAATGTTTAACTATAGTTGTTCTACAAACGTAGGGCTATATGTTTATATTTTTACTAAATATTCCAAACATGGTCTGGGACAGTTGTGGGATGCGATAGATCCCAAGTTAATATAACCACAAGCATCAAAAACCTGATTTAAGCAATGAGCCTGACGCAACAGGTGAGAACGTTTAGCTTAGCCTAATAGTTTATCAGTATTTTATTTCTTCACATTGTAAGCGCAGCAATGTGCACATGGTTGTCGGTTATAAGTGCGAATGTTCCATTAGCGGAAAACACCACTATCAAAATTGACTGCAAATGCAATTATGTATGTAATGCTTTTATTATAAAGGTGCATTTTTATTGTGAAAATTATCTTCCCCAACCTGAAACTCACTCCAGTGTGTATGCATGTTAGCCTGTTCGGCTCTACACCCGTTGTAAAGCAGATTAATGTGCTTGATTTAAAGAAGTTTTTTGGCCACTTTAGTTGTCATACAAACCTTGAGGTGTGCGGCTATGAATCTTATGCTGGGCATTATACACAAGTGATAATATATAATATTGTTACCCATCAGACTATTCTTGATTTTGTCTTGTCTTTACATATATTATTTAGTCTGTGACATTTGATTTAGATTGGACCATTTTCATGTACCTGTATTGAAACGGGGCAGCAGGGAAAAGTACATGTCATCTATTCACTTAAATAGCAAATGGAGGACTTTTTTTTTCTTATGCCTGTGGTTTATTTTCATACCAGCTAGGTAGGCTATACTCCTGTTGTAAATATAATTCATGTGCTTAATTATGAAAGTTGAGAAATAAATATAGTAGGCCTAGTCTATAGAAAGCTGATGGGATCCTATTTTTTTTATTTATTAGCGGCCATCACTGTTTTCTAGTCTTTAGAAATGTTGCACAGCATGATCTGATGGGCTCTCATTAAGTGTTTGATTAGATTTTAAAATACATTTGCATTGATGTCAGTGATTAGAGGGACAATAGAGTGCAGAGTACCAGACAGTTAGCATGTTTGGTATTCTACTAATGACCATCAGCTGCATCAGAGCTTGGAAAAGCCTAATTAAGGTGACTGAATTGGTCATGTGGAATTTGACTGCCATCATGACTCGTGACCGCCGGTGTGGCGAAAATACGGTCACTGCAACAGCCTTAGTTGTATGTATGACTCAGGAGTTAAAAGGCTTTCATAGTTCTGCGCTTGCGTCAAAGTGAGTGAAGTTTGTAACTTGTGGCTCCAATCCCCCCTAAGGTGTGAGGTTAGACTATAAGAAACAGACGTGAAAGGGTATGGCTGTGGGTTTTATCTTGGGAGAATCTCAATTGTGTGCTCTCTGCGTCGTCTCTCCTTGCGACTTTCTTAAAACCCATTGGATGAGAGAGCCAGAGGTCCATCCTCCAATGAGTTGTGAGAAGGTGGAGAGGGTACGCGAGAAGTAGGATATGCAATTTGAGATTCTCTCCTTGTGTATATACTAGAGGTCGATCGATTTCTGATTTTTCAACGCCGATACCGATTATTGGAGGACCAAGTCAGGAACCAATACACGCAGTCAGTCAGGAAAGCAGGAAAGCAAAGGCCAGCTTCTTCAGGCAGAAATTTGCATCCTGTAGCTCTAACTCCAAAAAGTTCTGGGACACTGTGAAGTCCATGGAGAACAAGAGCACCTCCTCCCAGCTGCCCACTGCACTGAGGCTAGGTAACACGGTCACCACCGATAAATCCATGATTATCGAAAACTTCAAGCATTTCTCAACGGCTGGCCATGCATTCCTCCTGGCTACTCCAACCTCGGCCAACAGCTCTGCCCCCACCCCCCCCGCAGCTACTCGCCCAAGCCTCTCCAGGTTCTCCTTTACCCAAATCCAGATAGCAGATGTTCTGAAAGAGCTGCAAAACCTGGACCCGTACAAATCAGCTGGGCTTGACAATCTGGACCCTCTATTTCTGAAACTATCCGCCGCCATTGTCGCAACCCCTGTTACCAGCCTGTTCAACCTCTCTTTCATATCGTCTGAGATCCCCAAGGATTGGAAAGATGCCACAGTCATTCCCCTCTTCAAAGGGGGAGACACCCTGGACCCAAACTGTTAGGCAGGGCAGGATGGATATAGGTCTGTCTAAGGTCTTCGAAAGCCAAGTCAACAAACAGGTCACTGACCATCTCGAATCCCACCGTACCTTCTCCGCTGTCCAATCTGGTTTCTGAGCCGGTCACGGGTGCACCTCAGCCACGCTCAAGGTACTAAACGATATCATAACCGCCATCGATAAAAGACAGTACTGTGCAGCCGTCTTCATCGACCTGGCCAAGGCTTTCGACTCTGTCAATCACCATATTCTTAGCGGCAGACTCAGTAGCCTCGGTTTTTCTGATAACTGCCTTGCCTGGTTCACCAACTACTTTGCAGACAGAGCTCAGTGTGTCAAATCGGAGGGCATGCTGTCCGGTCCTCTGGCAGTCTATGGGGGTGCCACAGGGTTCAATTCTCGGGCCGACTCTTTTCTCTGTATATATCAATCATGTTGCTCTTGCTGCGGGCGATTCCCTGATCCACCTCTACGCAGACGACACCATTCTGTATACTTCTTGCCCTTCCTTGGACACTGTGCTATCTAACCTCCAAATGAGCTTCATTGCCATACAACACTCCTTCCGTGGCCTCCAACTGCTCTTAAATGCTAGTAAAACCAAATGCATGCTTTTCAACCGTTCGCTGCCTGCACCTGCACGCCCGACTTGCATCACCACCCTGGATGGTTCCGACCTAAAATATGTGGACATCTATACCTAAGTACCTAGGTGTCTGGCTAGACTGTAAACTCTCCTTCCAGACTCATATCAAACATCTCCAATCTAAAATCAAATTTAGAGTCGGCTTTCTATTCGCAACAAAGCCTCCTTCACTCACCCCGCCAAACTTACCCTAGTAAAACTGACTATCCTACCGATACTCGACTTCGGAGATGTCATCTACAAAATAGCTTCCAATACTCTACTCAGCAAACTGGATGCAGTTTATCACAGTGCCATCCGTTTTGTTACTAAAGCACCTTATACCACCCACCACTGCGACCTGTATGCTCTAGTCGGCTGGCCCTCGCTACATATTCGTCGCCAGACCCACTGGCTCCAGGTCATCTACAAGTCCATGCTAGGTAAAGCTCCGCCTTATGTCAGTTCACTGGTCACGATGGCAACACCCACCCGTAGCACGCGCTCCAGCAGGTGTATCTCACTGATGATCCCTAAAGCCAACACCTCATTTGGCCGCCTTTCCTTCCAGTTCTCTGCTGCCTGTGACTGGAACGAATTGCAAAAATCGCTGAAGTTGGAGACTTACCTCCCTCACCAACTTCAACCATCTGCTATCTGAGCAGTTAACTGATCGCTGCAGCTGTACATAGTCTATTGGTAAATAGCCCACCCAATTTTACCTACCTCATCCCCATACTGTTTTTATTTATTTACTTTTCTGCTCTTTTACACACCAATATCTCTACCTGTACATGACCATCTGATCATTTATCACTCCAGTGTTAATCTGCAAAATTGTAATTATTCGCCTACCTCCTCATGCCTTTTGCACACAATGTATATACTCTTTTTTTTTTCTACTGTGTTATTGACTTGTTAATTGTTTACTCCATGTGTAACTATGTGTTGTCTGTTCACACTGCTATGCTTTATCTTGGCCAGGGCGCAGTTGCAAATGAGAACTTGTTCTCAACTAGCCTACCTGGTTAAATAAAGGTAAAACAAATCAAATAAAAGCTGATACCGATTAATCGACCAATTCTTCTATCTATATATATATATATATTTATTTATTTATTTGTAATAACGACAATTTCAACAATACTGAATATACACTTTTATTTGAACCTAATATAATAAATAAATAATGAAACATGCTCAATTTGGTTTAAATAATGCAAGAACAGTGTTGAAGGTAAAAGTGCAATATGCCATGTAAAAAAGCTAACATTTAAGTTACTTTCTCAGAACATGAGAACAATATTCCCAGTAAAGAAATATTAGGTTGCAGTTATTATAGGAATTATGACGTATCGACTGTTTCTCTCTATACCATTTGTATTTCGTATACCTTTGACTATTGGATGTTCTTATAGGCACTTTAGTATTGGCAGCCTAATCTCAGGAGTTGACAGGCTTGAAGTCATAAACAGCGCTGTGAATCAAGCATTGGCAAACGCAGTAAAGTTTGAATGAATGCTTACGAGCCTGCTGCTGCCTACCACCGCTCAGTAGACTGCTCTATCAAATATCAAGTCATAGACTTAATTATAATATAATTATCACAGAAATCCGATCCTTTGGTCATTAAAATGGTCAAATCCGGAAACTATCATTTCGAAAACAAAACGTATATTCTTTCAGTGAAATACGGAACCGTTTCGTATTTTATCTAACGGGTGGCAAGTCTAAATATTGCTGTTAAATTGCACAACCTTCAATATTATGTCATTAATTATGTAAAATATTTTGGCAAATTAATTTGCTATGAGCCAGGCAGGCCAAGCTGTTGCATATACCCTGACTCTGCGTGCAATGCAAGAGAAGTGACACAATTTCCCTAGTTAATATTGCCTGCTAACATTCATTTCTTTAAACTAAATATCTAGGTTTAAAAAATGTATACTTTTGTGTATTGATTTAAGAAAGGCAAAAGATGTTTATGGTTAGATACATTCGTGCAACGATTGTGCTTGTTTCGCAAATGCGCCTTTGTTAAATCATCACCCGTTTGGCGAAGTAGGCTGTGATTTGATGATTAAATTAACAGGCCCCGCATTGATTATATGCAACGCAGGACAAGCTAGTTAACCTAGTAATATCATCAACCATTTGTAGCTAACTAGTGATTGTGAAGATTGATAGTTTTTAATAAGAAGTTTAATGCTAGCTAGCAACTTACCCTGGCTCCTTGCTGCACTCGCGTAACAGGTGGTCAGCCTGCCACGCAGTTTCCTCGTGGAATGCAATGTAATCGGCCATAATCGGTTTACCCGATTACCGATTGTTATGCAAACTTGAAATCGGACCCAATTAATCGGCCAAGCCAATTTAATCGGTCGACCTCTAGGAACCTCTAGTCCTGTTCTTGTAGAGTTGAACTTCTACTGTTTTATTTTGGAAATTACAGCCCACACTATTGCTAGAGAGGTGCCTTTACACTGTACTGTCTCAGATTGACTTAGTCTTTCCATCTCTACCTGTCTTCATACCAGCTCAAGCACCTATTGGTAAGAAGAATTGAATCATTTGTATGAAATCATGTGCCATTCCTTTGTCCCATGTATTGTCGTGAGCCTTTCAAGCTTCAGCGGATTAGTTTTAGGCCGTTGAGTTTTAACTGCTGATGTTTTATTTATCATGACATAGCTGACACAGTTTGTTCATTAATAAATAAAACACAGAAATCTGCTGCTGAGTTTTCAGCCAAGTGTGATGACATCTGAGAAGCCTTGCCAATGGCAAACTGAGATTATATAGCTTTAAATGTAATTTATTAAGTTCTGTACCATTTAGTTAGGTTCCTAGATTGAATTTAGTAATAAACTAATTGGTTAGTTGAGCTAGTTTCTTATTCTGTTATCCTGATTCCCACCTAACTTGTCTTTTGAGCCTGTGGTCTATTTTGGTACACAGCTCTGGTCTCTCACATTTACAGTGCATTTTAAGACCCCTGAGTATCCTAATCATGTTATGGAAAAATAATTATTAAATGAGGGGGTATATTAGAATTTTATGGATTTTAATCATCTTTCCAGGTGAGTTTGATGCAAATATTCACCATCTCCCTCCCATACAGTAGGTCATATCCATTAGGCATTATCCATTAGGCATACTCAACCTGACTCATTTATTTACATTCATCTGAATTTCTTCATTTGTTAGTGATTATGGTGTGTTCTGGTAAAGCCTGGGGAGTTTTGAGTTTGTGTGAAATAGGATGTGAGAACGATAGAGGATATGTTTTTATTGTTATATTTGGCTCCACTCTTTCTGTTCTACCATGTCCTACCCAATCCTCTCTGTACTGAATGTCTGTGGCGAGGAGGAGCAGGCATGTCGTTGCCAATGTCAGTCAGCCCAGAGGGAAGTGAAGGGGTTAACTGTTTCCAGCCCTCTGCCCTGGCCTCCCTGCCTGCCTGAACACAGAGACAAGAAGGGAGAGTGCAACATAAAGGCAGCAGTAGGCCTAATGCAGTGTGCACCAACCTTTTCTGAGTCAAGATCACGTTCTAAGTCAAAATGCAAGCCGAGATCTACCTCTACGATGTTTTTTGTTGCATGACTTAAACATGCGTCTATGCAACATTTAACATGTTGAAAACAGTACTGTAGCAATGAGGTTTGTGCAGTATCCTATATGTCCAATACGTTATCACTGCATATTGCAGGGCTAGACATTAACGCTTGCCCTGGACAAGTTGGGGAAAAAATATAATTGTTAGACAAGAATATAGATATGTTATCCAAATGGACTACATTTTTTAAATAATCATGAAAAAATCACAATCAAACAATTAGGCTACTCAGATCAGAATTGGATCAGTGTCCTGCAGATTAAATGTGTTTCACATTTTCCTCCCAATCTCTGCAGAGCGCATCAGAGTATAGTATTGTAGGTCTGCATTGACCGGCACGAGAGAGGTCTTTCAATTATGCAGCGACCCTACAGTAACTGCGTGTGCACATTTGTTGATATTCATTGCTAGTTAGTGAGTTATTTGCCCATTTTATAATTTTTGGTCACCAATGAAAGTCCTGGAAAAGTAATGTTGTGCGCATCCCATACCACATTGTAAAAAAAAATGAGCTGCTCTATAGGCCCTTGTTAAGCTGACTGGTTTGTTTGAGCAGGGTTGGACAACCAGTATCTCTCCAGATGGAGGGTTGAAGGACCATGTGTTTTATACAGTAGCCCATCAGTGCAGTATTTTACTTTGGGGTGGGGTTAACTGCCTGGCTCAAGATCACAATGGCAGGAGATACTGTATAATACATGGGGTCAGAGACCAGCAGCCTTCCATTGCCAAAACCAGTAATGATAATGAATGTTCTTTTGTTAAGCGGTTTCTTGCATCATACAACACCATTTTCCGTCACATTTTTGGCCCAAGTTGTTAATTAATTTTTTTTTTTTTTTGGGGGGGGCTTTCAGACAAGAGAAACATCAGTCCTACTCGTCCAAAAGTGGCTTAGAAAGTATACTCAAGCCCTGTATTGCCTTTGCTTGAATTGTTCTACAAATGCATTGTTATTCAGACCATTTCATATACAGTGGGGCAAAAAAGTATTTAGTCAGCCACCAATTGTGCAAGTTCTCCCACTTAAAAAGATGAGAGGCCTGTAATTTTCATCATAGGTACACTTCAACTATGACAGACAAAATGAGAGAAAAAAATCCAGAAAATCACATTGTAGGATTTTTAATGAATTTATTTGCAAATTATGGTGGAAAATAAGTATTTGGTCACCTACAAACAAGCAAGATTTCTGGCTCTCACAGACCTGTAACTTTTTTAAGAGGCAGACTGGGCGCTGCTCTGGTCGTACATCTTGTTTTCTGCACATTGGCCCTCTGCTCAAGATAGGACTATAAGAAGGGAGATCATTATTTGCAGTATATTGTGATCCCCGCATGCACACTACATGTGTTTTGTTGTTTGAATTTCTCTTATTTAGACATACACTAGTAATACCAGGAGAAGAATACTCTTCCAAGGCAGATTGGGTTCCCAGTTTGGTGGGTGCCTGCTTTCACTATCCCACAGCAAACCTAATTACACACATTCTTGCTGGAATGATTACTAATGCAAACCCTTTAGCGTGCGACTATTGGCTTGTCACCCCTCTGTGCCAATTCTCACACCTCTGGCATGGAAAGAACAGGCAGCACAGCAGATGGGGGAAGAATCCAATGGCCAGAAAGTTTTTACCATAGCAGGGAGTTTGTAGGAGTTGTGCTTACCTCAAGTGAGTTTGTGTTGGAGCTAGGGGGCCTGGTAATGGTGAAGTGTGTTTCTATATGTGAAGGCCTGTCTCCCGTGGGGATTCTCGTCACATTTCACCTAACAAACCAGTAAGGCCCCACCATCAAGTCGCCCTGGAAATGCTTCCTGGAGCTGTGAGTCAGCTCATTCACCCTCCATCTTATTGACTTTGCATTGTTACTCACACACTGTGCTGTTTTACATTTCTACTAATGCTTCTATGGCTATGTTTTCATGAATGGTAAATCAAGACCTGAAATGGCTGCGTGGACTTGTTATTGATATTCTTTAAGTTTAAAAAAAATCAAATAAAAAGTTAAGTTTATTTTGTAAATATTTTCTTAACTCTTTCTTGAACTGTATTGTTGGTTAAGTGCTTGTAAGTAAGCATTTCACGGTAAGGTCTACTACACCTGTTGTATTCAACCCATGTGAAAATGTGATTTGATTTGAATACCGTAGCACCCTCTTGATTTTCTCTACATTGTATGGCAGTGAGTGAACACCCTGCAGTCTATTCTTGGCTTATTCTTTTTTTCTTCTTTCTATTCTGTTCTTTCACTTTAGATTCCTACACATTGTGATATCTCATTTGGGCAGACGCAGTGAACCGTGTGTGAGGGAGAGAATCTCGTTCTCCTCAATCTTTCAGATGATCATGTAGACTATCATCACTAATAAGATAATGACCAGTTCAACCTTTGTGGTTCCAGGTGGGAACCTGGGGTCTTAATACAAAAGAACCTCTAGCTCAATTGATTGGAACATGTGGTAGGCTTATGCAAGTTGCAACCTTGGTTGTGGATGTGATTTCCGCACTGGCCACACAAACACAACTGAACCTCACACATTTGCTGGATAAAACATAAAATGACCCTTCAGGCAAAGTTGTGATGTTGACAGTAACGGTATGACAACACCGGTATATCCCAGGCCCGGCTCAGCCAACCAGTTTAATTTCTTATCTATGGGCTGAGCTCTGCTGTGCTGTATGGCTGTTTCCATCCTCGTGGCCGCCTCCTATATCAGGTTTACCCTCTATGCCCCTTGGTGTTGGAACACCTGCCTTATCGTATCTATATGGTGGAGTTTTCAGTCAATACTTCAATTAATAGTTACTAAACCAACTGATCATATCCACAGGTTTAGCAAATATATAGTTCAGATACCCTGACCTGTTCACTGTGATTACTATTATTTGACCATGCTGGTCATTTATGAACATCTTGTCCATGTTCTGTTATAATCTCCACCCGGCACAGCCAGAAGAGAACTGGCCACCCCTCAGCCTGGTTTCTTCCTAGGTTTTGGCCTTTCTAGGGTGTTTTTCCTAGCCACTGTGCTTCTACACCTGCATTGCTTGCTGTTTGGGGTTTTAGGCTGGGTTTCTGTACAGAACTTTGATATATCAGCTGATGTAAGAAGGGCTATATAAATACATTTGATTAGATAGGCCTAACCTTCAGAAGGAATATGACTTTGCCCCCAGGTGTATCCGTGTCACAGGCTATAGCCTTGGGCCTAGAACTTATCAGTGACACATTGCTGAGGGGATTCCATGCTTTCTGAAGAGCAGCAGAGCTGACCCAAGCTAAGAACAACTCTTTACTGTTCAAGGGCCTATAGGGCGCCTCCCTTCCTTATATGCACGCACACGAGCAACGCAACAGTAAGTTTAGACCAGCAGTGTGTGAGTAGAGGGCCTTCGTAAAAGATGTGTATGTGCAGTGCTTTACAGAGCGACCATTTTACTCGCATATGCACCAAAATGTTTAGCTGTGCAACCTAAAATGTACATTTAGGAGCACCAGTGCATCTAGAAAAATGTAAGGATTCTGTGTTTTTCATAGTGCTCCTAAATTTGTGTGCCTACATTTTTCAACTTAGGTGCACATATGCTCCTTGTAAAAAATGAATAATAATTGGAGAGCCAGTTTGGCAGGTAGTCCTGTTCCATAAGCTGCTCCTCATATAATGACCCCTAGCAGTGGTCTGGCGTTTCAGACCAGTACACAGGCAGCTGTTGGGGAGACATGGAGCCAGAATGGCTTTAGTTGACCATGCAGCTCTTCTAGCCATGGGGATGGAAAGGGAAGGGAAGGCCACGGATCCCATGGGCCTAGCTAGCTGTGTGTTAGAAGGATCCTTGCTTTAGAAATCCATTAGCTCACCACCAGCTCCCTCTCACTAAGCTTGCTCGTCTTTATTATCCTGTCTAGTCCCAATAAGTATGGTGATTTATGATCCATGTGTCGGTACACCTGAGCCTCTCAATTCAATTCAAGGGCTTTATTGGCATGGGGAAATGTATGTTAACATTGCCAAATCAAGTGAAGTAGATAAAACAAAAAAATGAACAGCAAACATTACACTCACAGAAGTTCCAAAATAATAGATTTCAAATGTCATATGTCTATATACAGCATTGTAACAATGTGCGAATAGTTAAAGTAAAAAAGGGAAAATAAATAAACATAAATATGGGTTGTATTTACAATGGTGTTTGACTGGTTGCCCTTTTCTTGTGGCAACGGGTCACAAATCTTGCTGCTGTGATGGCACACTGGTATTTCACCCAGTAGATATGGGTGTTTATCAAAATCGGGTTTGTTTTCTAATTCTTGTGGATCTGTGTAATCTGAGGGAAATATGTGTCTCTAATATGGTCATACATTTGGTAGGAGGTTAGGAAGTGCAGCTCAGTTTCCACCTCCATTTTGTGGGCAGTGTGCAAATAGGCAGATCTGGCTCTCAAGAGAAGACGGGCTATGGCCGCCTTTCTCAATAGCATGGCTATGCTCACTGAGTCTGTACATAGTCAAAGTTTTCCTTCAATTTGGGTCAGTCAGTGTGGTCAGGTATTCTGACACTATGTACTCTCTGTTTAGGGCCAAATAGCATTCTAGTTTGCTCAGTTTTTTTGTTAATTACTTGACACATTGGTAAGCATTATCCTTTTAGTTTTGTCATGATTTGGTTGAGTCTAATTGTGTTGCTGACCTGGGGGTCTGTTTGTGTTTGTGAACCGAGCATCAGGACCAGCTTGCTTAGGGGACTCTTCTCCAGGTTCATCTCTCTGTAGGTGATGGCTTTATCATGGGAGGTTTGGGAATCGCTTCCTTTTCGGTGGTTGTAGAATTGAATTGCTCTTTTCTGGATTTTGATAATTAGCAGTATCGGCCTAATTCTGCTCTGCATGCATTATTTGGTGTTTTACGTTGTACACGGAGGATATGTTTGTAGAATTCTGCATGCAGTCTCTCAATTTGGTGTTTTCCCCATTTTGTGAATTCTTGGTTGGTGAGCGAATCCCAGACCTCACGCAAATTTGACATCATTTTACATTCTTGTATATTTTTCCCCCAACACCACTTCCCATCAATTTGTATAGTAGACCCTCATGTCAAATTGATTCAGGCTTTTTTTTAAATCAACAAAGCATGAGAAGCTAGTTATTGAGGTCAAATTTATCTTCACTTTTGTGGATTGGGGTGATCAGTCTTTGTTCCAAATATTGGGGAAGATGCCAGAGCTAAGGATGATGTTAAAGAGTTTAAGTATAGCCAATTGTAATTTGTGGTCTGTATATTTTATCATTTAATTTAGGATACCATCAACACCACAGGCCTTTTTGGGGTTGGAGGGTTTGTATTTAGTCATGTAGTTCATTCAAGGTTATTGGAGAATCCAGTGGGTTCTGGTAGTCTTTAGTAGTTGATTCTAAGATTTGTATTTGATCATGTATATGCTTTTCCTGTTTGTGCTTTGTTATAGAGCCAAAAATATTGGATAGATAACTCTGTTGTTTAGTGTTTTACAATGTTCCCAGAAGTGATTAGAGTCTATGGATTCTTCAATTACATTGAGCTGATTTCTGACGTGCTGTTCCTTCTTTTTCTGTAGTGAAGGCATAGGCTCAGGTCTTCTGGGTCTCTATGTTTTTGGTTGGATAAGTTTCTCAATTTCTTTCTTAGGTTTTTGCATTCTTCATCAAACCATTTTGTCATTGTTGTTAATTTTCTTAGTTTTTCTGTTTGAAATTTTGAGATTTGATAAGGGAAGCTGAGAGATCAATTATACTGTTTTGATTTTCTACTGCCAAGTTTACACCTTCACTATTACAGTGGAACATTTTGTCCAGGAAGTTGCTTAAAAGGGATTTGAATTTGTTTCCTAATTGTTTTTTGGTAGGTTTCCACAACGACATTCCTTCCATCTATAGCATTTCTTAATATTATTCAGTTCCATGATTGAGTATTGCTCTGTTCAAGTAGACTGTGATTTTGATGTGATCTGATAGGGTGTAAGTGGGCTGACTGTGAATGCTTTGAGACTGAGTTGAGATCAGTGATGTAGTAGTCTACAGTACTACTGCCAAGAGATGAGCTTTAGGCGCACCTACCGTAGGATTCCCCTCAAAGCCTACCATTGACTCTATGCATACAGAGCTGCAGGAGTTGTGACCCGTTTATGTTGTCGTAGTTGTGCCTAGGGGGGCATATGGGGGAGGGAATGCTGTCATCTCCAGGTAGGTGTTTGTCCCCCTGTGTGTTGAGGGTGTCAGGTTCTTGTCCAGTTCTGTCATGTAGGTCAAAGACTAGTTCATGTCCCTGGGCCTGGAAATGATTAATTTCCCCCTCCATGATGGAGAAGCTGTCTTCAATAAAGTATGGGGATTCTAGTGGGGGAATATAGCTAGGTCTGTTGAGATTTCCTTTTAAATTGCTAGCCACATTTTTCCTGTTTTGATTCATTTAATAGAGTGAGTCAGGTCTGCTGACTCACTCTATTAAATTTGCACACCCCCTGAGTCCCTTCCCTGTTTTATTCCTGGTAGTTTGGTGGATGGGACTACCAGTTCTCTGTAACCTAGAGGGAAACCAGTGGGTCCATCTCCTCTATACCATCTTTCTTGGAGGATGACAATGTCTGTATTTCTGATTTATTTGGTGACGTCCAGGTTCCTGCTCTTTAGGCCAGAGGCAGATGACCTCAGGCCTGGGATATTCCAGGATGAGATAGGGAAGGCTTTGTGCTCAATTCAGTGTCTGTTGGTCGTGTGGTTTGTCCTCAGGCCAGTAAGTGTGAGCAGAGCCTGCTGAGCATCTGGTACATGCCATTGGCTTGGGCTAGTGTAAGAGTGGGGGTTGGGCCTGTTTGCCTGCTCGTGGCCTGGGCGTATCTGACTTCAATGTTGAGGCCCTCTTTGCAGGAGTGGGAGCATTGGGGTGGGCTGGAAGGGCATAGTTCTGATCTGTGGGGGCCTAAATGGGGTTGTGGGCATGGTTGACTTGGGGGGATGTTGGGATGTGGATGTGGTCTGGATGTATTTTCCCCCTGTGGTGTCTTTGCTATGTCACATTGCTGTGTCACATGGTTTTATCACTTGCTATTAGGGATGCACGATATATCGGTGAGCATTTCGGAATCGGACGATATTAGTTAAAAATTCCAGCATCGGCCCGATGTCAAAGCTGACATGCATGCCTATATAACGTAGGTAGATGACGTAATGACGCCACGAAAAATACAGCGCTTCACAAAACAAAAGCAGAAAAATACTAAGCACACACAACAACTAAACAAGTTCTAGTCAAGCATTTGAAAGAGTAAGAACATTTCAGCGAGACAACTCAAAGACCAAATCCATTAACGCCAAGATAATGGATTTCATTGCCTTTGACAATAAACCGTTCTTTCGTTGGTCGAGCACCCGTACACACTACCAAGTAGGCGCTATTTTTCAGATGTTGCCCCACGGAGTTGCACAGTATTGTTGAAACGCACAACCATGAGCTACTTGGGATGGGCGTCACTGCTACTAGATTCACAACTGACATTTGGGCCAGCGATATCAGCCCCATGAGCATGCTGAGTCTGACAGCACAGTGGGTTGACCAGGATTTCGTACTGGGGAAAGTCTTATTTCATGCTCATGAATGTGCTGATTGTCATACCGCTGCTGCCATTTCAATGGCATTTGAGAACATGTTGGAAACATGAACACACTCCTAGCACCATTCAAACAACTGACTCAAAAAATAAGCTCATCAACTGCGTCTGCAGCAGACGTGATACCCTCTGACATGGCATTGAAACACCTGCTCAACAAAACTGCTGACAGACCGTGGTGTTAACTTACAAAAGTAGAAGGCTGTGAACAAGCAATTCGGTGGCATTCTCTGAGCCTCTTTACTGTGTCGCCACCATACTCGATGCTAGGTACAATGACCGCTACTTTGCTGCAGACAAACTGGGTTCACGTGAAATGTTACATACACAGCTGGACATGATGAAAACGGACACCGTGACAGTGGGCACCGAGGAAGAGAGGCCACTGACAGACAGCTGAAACTTCACTGCTTGACTTGTATGATGAAATTCTGGTTGATAATGAAACGACTGAACAACGAAACAGCAAGTAAGTGAAAGAAATAGGTTTTGATTATGTTTTACTGGTAATGGGGACATGTGTAAATGCCAACAAAATAATGTTTTGTGTGTGTAACCTTTATTTAACTGGGCAAGTCAGTTGAGAACACATTCTTATTTACAATGCCGACCAAATCCGGATGACGCTGGGCCAATTGTGTGCCGCCCTATGGGACTCTCAATCACAGCCGGATGTGATACAGCCTGGATTCGAAACCAAGGACCATAGTGATGCCTCTTGCACTGAGATGCAGTTCCTTAAACCAATGTGTCCGTGTAACTATTTATCTGTACTAGAATGCTTAAAATGGCGCTAAAATGTTAGGTACCAGTTTTTTGGGCAAGGAAAATATTGGACATCGGTAGTGGCCAAAAATGTGATATTGGTGCATCCCTAATTGCTATGGAATCTGTGAAAATAAAGACCATTCCACCCCAAAATGTATGGCTTGGAAGCTTAACACATTTTGAAGTGTTGAAGTGATATTTCAGCCGTTGTCGGAAGATGAAGTATTGGAGCCCAAAGAACATGTTGGCCATGATGATGACATAGCCTCATTCAGACATCTGCAGTTCATTAGTTATGTCCTCATGGCACAGTCTTAATTGTCTGACATACTGCTGCAGAAAGAGTGTTGACTCACATTAGTGCAGGGAACACACACACACACCAGTGTACAGGTAATGTCCCAAAGCATGGCTCAGAATTTGCGTCATCAAATGCATATGCGGTGAGCCAGCTGTGCCCAACCCTCTCCATCTCGTAGCCGTTTTGACAGTGCTGTATAAAGAAGCATAATATCCTGTATGTTATCCTAATCACTTTATTGTCATTAGGTAATGCCAGTGTGTGAAGTCATATTTTAGCTGTAAAATGCCAT
Organism: Oncorhynchus tshawytscha; assembly: GCF_018296145.1. Classification (NCBI taxonomy): domain Eukaryota; kingdom Metazoa; phylum Chordata; class Actinopteri; order Salmoniformes; family Salmonidae; genus Oncorhynchus; species Oncorhynchus tshawytscha. The sequence goes on along the minus strand of NC_056433.1, from coordinate 63,137,408 downwards.
TTCCTTGTTTGGAGTATAGAGAATTGAGACTCAGAAGGGAGAGTTTGGTCTGGTTTAAAGGGAATTCCCGTTGGAAAGTTGTTTTAAAGGTTGCTGCTACTGAAATGGCATTAGTCATGCAGACATGCTTCTCTTCCTTTTCCACTGTTCTCTGTGACATCTGCGCTCTCTCCCCACCCATCTTTCTGATGGAAGGTACAGCAGAAGGCTTGGTCTGTTTCCATCTAGTTAGTTATGAATGGCAACAATCAGAACTCATTGTTGTATTTGTTCTCAGGCCCCTTGTACTCATCCCTGCTTGTTTGTTTAGGTAATGTGGGGTTTGACCAAATCCGATTTTGGTACAGTTAATCGAAATGGAGGAACAACTACACTCAGTGGCCATCTAGTGCCTCCAGAACAGCCTTAAGTCTTCGAGTCATGGAAATGTTGCTCAACTGATATTAAGGGACCCAACGTGTGCCAGGGAAACATTCCCCACACCATTACACCACCGCCACCAGCCTGTGCTGTTGACACCAGTTAGGATGGGGCCATGAACTCTTGCTGCTTATGCGAAATCCTGACTCTGCCATCAGCGTGACGCAAGAGGAACCCGGATTTATCATACCAGGCGATGTTTTTCCACTCCTCAATTGTCCAGTGTTGGTGATCGTCTGCCCCCTGGAGCCACCTCTTCTTGTTTTTAGCTGATAGGAACCCAGTGTGGTTGTCTGCTGCAATAACCCATCCGTGACAAGGACCGACGAGTTGTGCATTCCAGGATGCTGTTCTTCACACTACTATTGTACTGCGCAGTGGTCTGCCTGTTGGCTTGCACGATTCTTGCCATTGTCCTTCGACCTCTCAACAATTTAATGTTGTTTTTTACTGTAGTGTGTGGAAATCCCAGTAGACTGGCTTTTTCTGGAATACTGGAACCGGCGCACCTGGCATCGACTATCATACCACGCTCAGTTGTTTTACCCATTCTGTTTAAAGTAACAGAAACTAAATGCCTCTGCCCGTTTGCCGGCTATATTTAGCAAGCCACGGCCACGTGACTCACTGTCTGTAGGAGTGAACCATTTTTGTGAACAGGATGGTGTACCCAATAAACTGGCCACGGAGGCTAATATCGATAAGGATAATATTAATCATGAATGTGAATGCTGGTTTCAACAAGCGTCTGGGAAAAGCTTTAACTCATTCAAACGAGTCGTGATAAACTCATCTATGACTCTGAATTCAACTCTGATCACGTTTTTCTTCATTCCATCCATTGCCTGTTATTATTAGTGGTGTGGGAAAAATCGATAGTTGCCTCTGTCTGGGTGAGGGTGAGACGGGGCCAGGGTGCCCATTCTGGCCAAAGCCCCCTGCTATATAATGACATATTAGTCTACCCGTCATTCAGTCCCAGAGTCCATTCTGAGTAGGTGGGGGCGACAAGGACTGGTCCGGGAGCTGAGTTTCTTGGACAATGTTGTTTTTTGTTCTCTCCCTCCCCCTCGTTGTTTTTGTACGTTATAAGCATTCAGCAACACTATGCCAGGAGTACCAAGTCGTCTGGAGCTGGGGGTCCACAGGCAGTACTAGTGACAGTACAGCAACTTCACTTGTTTTTGTGAACCATGTGGCTGTCTGAAGTCTGTTTTCTGAAAGTATAGTTTTCAAAATACTAAATTAACTCTGTTTTCGTGTACCATTCAAATTCAGTGTTGCCCCTCCCCCACTCTTTTCAGCACCAACTGTTTACCACAGCTAGCTCTAAACCAGCCACTCACCTCCATGTCTCTCACTGTATCTGTACATCTTTGTGTGTGTGTAGGAGGGAACTCTCCAACAGCTGTGCATTATCCATGTTCTTTCTGTACATTGTGTACTTTCAGCTAATTATTATTATTATTATTATATATATTTTTAAATGTAACCTTTTATTTAACTAAGCAAGTCAGTTAAGACAAATTCTTATTTACAATGACGGCCTCCCCCGGCGACGCTGGGCTAATTGTGAGCCGCCCTATGGGACTCCAAATCACGGTTGGATGTGATACAGCCTGGAATCGAACTAGGGACTGTAGTGACGCCTCTTGCACTGAGATGCAGTGCCTTAGACTGCTGCACCACTCGAGGGCCCAATAAATTAAGGCATTGCTTAGAGGAAATGCATACACAAAGATCCGTCGAGTCATCTCATCCTGCTTCCCTATAGCTTGTAGAGATGTACAGTGCCAGTCAAAAGTTTGGACACACCTAATCATTCCAGGGTTTTTCTATATTTTTACTATTTTCTACATTATAGAATAATAGTGAAGACATCAAAACTATGAAATAACACATATGGACTCATGCAGTAACCAACAAAGTGTTAAACAAATAATAATATATAATTTATATTTGAGATTCTTCAAAGTAGCCACCCTTTGCCTTGATGACAGCGTTGCATTTATTTCCTTAATGCGTTTGAGCCAATCAGTTGTGTTTTGACAAGGTAGGGGTGGTATACAGAAGATTTTGTAAAAGACCAAGTCCATATTATGGCAAGAACAGCTCAAATAAGCATAGAGAAATGACAGTACATCATTCATTTAAGACATGAAGGTCAGTCAATCCTGAACATTTAAAGAACTTTGAAAGTTTCTTCAAGTGCAGTTGCAAAAACCATCAAGCGATATGATGAAGCTTGGCTCTCATGAGGACAGCCACAGGAAAGGAGTTACCTCTGCTGCAGAGGATATGTTTTATTAGAGTTACCAGCCTCAGAAATTGCAGCACAAATAAATGCTTCAGAGTTCAAGTAACAGACACCTCAACATGAACTTTTCAGTAGAGACTTCATGGACTTCATGGCCTTCATGGTCAAATTGCTACAAAGAAACCACTAATAAATGACACCAATAAGAAGAAGAGACTTGCTTGGGCCAAGACACATGAGCAATAGACATTAAACCGGATGAAATCTGTCCTTTTTGTCTGACTCGAAATTTGAAGTTTTTTAGTTCCAACCGCCGTGTCTTTGTGAGACGCAGAGTAGGTGAATGGATGATCTCCGCATGTGTGGTTCCCACCGTGAAGCATGGAGGAGGAGGTGTTATGATAATTTATGTTTACCTTTATTTAACTAGGCAAGTCAGTTAAGAACAAATTCTTATTTTCAATGAAGGCCTAGGAACAGTGGGTTAACTGCCTGTTCAGGGGCAGAACGACAGATTTGTACCTTGTCAGCTCAGGGATTTGAACTTGCAACCTTCCGGCTGCTAGTCCAACGCTCTAACCACTAGTGCTTTGCTGGTGGCACTGTCAGTGATTTGTTTAGAATCCAAGGCACACTTAACCAGCATGGCTACCACAGCATTCTGCAGCAATACACCATCCCATCTGGTTTGTGCTTAGTGGGACTATCATTTGTTTTTCAACAGGACAATGACCCAAAACACACTTCCAGGCTGTGTAAGGGCTATTTGACCAAGGAGAGTGGAGTGCTGCATCAGGTGACCTGGCCTCCACAATCACTCGACCTCACCCCAATTTGAGATAGTTTGGGATGAGTTGGACCGCAGAGTGAAGGAAAATCAGCCAACAAGTGCTCAGCAAATGTCAGAGCTCTTTCAAAACTGTTGGAAAAGCAGTACAGGTGAAGCTGGTTGAGAGAATGCAATAAGTGTGCAAATCTGTCATCAAGGCTAAGGGTGGCTACTTTGAATAATTTCAATATGAAATATGTTTTGATTTAACACTTTTTTTGGTTACATGATTCCATAATGTGTTATTTCATAGTTTTGATGTCATTACAATTATTCTACAATGTAGAAAGTAGTTAAATTGAAGAAAAAAAACTTGAATGAGTAGGAGTGTCCCAACTTTTGACTGGTACTGTATATTTGTTATAGAGTTGATTTACAAAGACCTTCTCCCCACCCTGCTTTTCTATTGCAACTAAAGTACTGTCTAGGAACGACACAGCTTTACATATCTAAACCTTAACGTTATATGGAGACTATACAGAAAGAGCCTCAACCCGTCCAACCGGCTTTCAGCTTGTAACAGGAAACAACCTGTTTATCTCTACATAGATGTCTGTAGCCTATGTAGAGTTTAAACAGACAACCGCAAGCCTCTTGCTCTGACTTGCTGTATGTATGTGAAGCTGTACATAAACATATTGCAAACATATGTAGGGCTGTGACGGTCTTGGAATTTGAGGTTATGGTAATTGGCCAGGCCGATGTACACAGTCATCGACAACCTATTTATTTACTGGCAAGCAATGAAAACGTGCATCGCTTAAACGAAAGTACTCATCAATTCTACACCGCTGCTCAGGCATCAGACAGTTGGAAAGAGGAGGAGATGAAGATGTTTAATTGACAGACTAAAATTAGCAAAACAATTTCTTATAATCATCAGTAAACACTATAGTTTATCTACATGTTTATCTACAAGTTAATTAAACAAAAAAAATAAATAGGCCTATTTAAACAGTTTTGACAGTTATCTTTTTTCATGACGGTCTTCATAATTGTCAATTACAGTTATTCAATTACCATCACAGCCCTAAATAATGTATATTGTTATTGGGGCCTCTTGTATGTACAGTATTATAGAGTAGGAAAATCAATAGTTACATATTTTTAATATTATTTTTGGACAATATTGTTATCGTTTTTCGACTCCAAGTATCGTATTTATTGGTTGCTACTAGGGATGCACTATATAGCGGTAAACATATCGGATTTGGCCAGTTGTTAGGTAAAACTGCCAACATTGGTATCGGCCCGATATCTTTTTTTGCACACCGTTGTTAAACTAATGTCAAAGCTGACGTGCAATACCTTTATAACGTAGGTACATGACGCAATGTCAAATTTTGCACTACACGTGCAACACAGCATTCCTAACTTGGCCCACACTGTCTGCTGTGTGGATCGGGCAGTCAACAAGTCGAACATTCATTTGAAAGAGTAAAAAAATGTCAGCAAGACAACTCAAAGGTGAAATCCATTAACTCCAAGCTTTACCTTAGGTTTAGGGATCAATGAAATGGGGTGTCAGTCTACTCAATACCCAATATATTTTTTTACAACATCCTCCTCAGAATTATCAGACTCAAACATCCACGCAGTATTGTTTTTCCTCAGGAATAGTGTTGACAATAAATGTTGCTCAAATCAGTTGTTTCAGAGTCCCGCAATAAGAGCTACGACGTTAATATTCTCTGGGTGTCAACAAGTAGACTGATACCCCATGTCATTGATCCACAATCCATAGGTAAGGCTGTACAGTGAAATAAGTATACCCCCAATGCAATTCTAAAGTACAATACATCCAGTGGGATTTCAATAGATTTTTGTAAAATTAACAAATTGTCTTTTGTTGATTTTTATCCTATATTCCAACCTCTTTTTAGCATGATCTATTCAATTATGGCATAATTCTGCTATTTGTATTCATTTGCATCACTGTCAATGACACTTTTATTTTGAATGCTAACCGCAAAGTCCTCTACTGTGGCTAATTCCTATTGTGGCTAGCTTCACATAGATGGGTCCAACCACCATTAATCAAATAAGAACTCTCTTTTAAATTAGGGATATTTTAGATGACACCAAGCTATATAGTTAGCTAGCTAACTATAGCTACTGAAACAGATTATTACCAGCATCATAGCATACGTATCGTTGTGATATATGAAATACAAGTGATGGTGTAATCAATGTGTAATAACTACATAAAATCAATGTATGCGTTCAATTATTATGTGATGTTGTAACTATGTCGACGATAAATACACACCAGACACAACGTATGATAGGTCAAGAGGACTCGAACTAACGATCAATGGAAATAGTGTTTTTTTTTCTGTAATAGGGAAATATTGATCAACAGGTTCAGAGACATGGGTGGAATATGTCTTCTGAAATAGGATACTTGTTATTTGACAAATTTTATTGCAAGGAATTCTAATTAGTCAACCACAGGCTAGGGCTGGGTTATAAAACTACATGCTCTCCCTTTGTTCTGGGGAGAGAAACACTGGAGAGCATCACTGAGGACAGGGGAGAATGGCCATCTACCTCCCAGTATGATTTGTCCTCTTTGAATAAACCTGTTTTCCTCCTGATTTGCTTTGGAGTTTGTTATTGAAGAATAACATAAATTGATAACATTTGGTGCTGTGACCCGGATTAATTGGTCTGAACAACAACTCAACTGTGTTGATTCAGAAGAAAGAGGCTGAGCGCAACACACTTTGGGAGAGTCAACTCTTAATTTGCTCATTGATGGCATAATTGCTGGGTGAGTCAAGACTAATATAATTTTAAAAGAACCAAATCAAGTTTAAACAGGACATGCAATGAGTGATGTGTATAAGGATTCAAGTCCATTGTTCTACTACAGACTTCCTTAGTTCTCTATGAAAAGGTTTGAGGCCTTTGTTTTTGTTCTCTATTATAGGGGTTTAAGTCCTCTGCTAAAAGGTTAGGGTCCTTTCTCTTTTTGTGAAACCTTTTTGCATAGAAGTGAGTTGCTAGTTGAGTAGCAATTTTTCCAGTGTGGTTAATGTAACTCTTCAACAATCTTTTTGAAGTGAACATATGTTTTATGGGTAGCCAGGCCCTACAGAGACATTTTGTGTTCTAGAAGAAGTGAGTCCTTAAAAGGGGATATATGTGTGTGATAAATACACAACGCAGAAAGAGTACGAGAGGTCAAGAGGACGAGAACTATCGATCAATGGAAAGTGTTTTTTTCTGTGATAGGGAAATATTTATCAATGTCGGCCAAACCCGGACGACGCTGGGCCAATTGTGCGCTGCCTTGTGGGACTGAAAATCACAGCCGGCTGTGATACAGCCTGGATTCAAACCAGGGACTGTAGTGACGCCTCTTGCACTGAGATGCAGTGCCTTAGACCGCTGCGTCAGTGTGTGTGTGTGTTAACTATTTAACTGTACTAGAATGCTTAAGGCCGCTAAAATGAAATATAGGTTAAAAAAATGCAAGGAAAATATCGGTATAGGCCCAAAATGTCATATCGGTGCCTCAGTAATTGCTACTGTATGTAGCTTTAGCTAGAGCAAGTCGGCTGTTCCTCCGCCAAAATAATGAGCCAACATGTTTTCAGTTATTTTATTTCCCTAATTGATCAAAACTTGTTTTCTCATGCTCTCTCTTGTATCTCTGAAGCAGACATATAGTGAGCAATATGTTTGGAACGTCATCGCAACTAAATTGCAGTATGAAATCGCAATACATATTGTATCGGCACCCAAACAGTGGTATCGCGATGTCCCTGGCAATGCCCAGCCCTATTATAGTGTGTATAGGCGCTCTACAGTAGAAGAGTCTGTGTGTAGTACAGGAAGGGCTTGGAATTGTGGAATTGCCAGGGTCCTCATTATACAGTAAGATATTATCACGATACTTAGGTGCTGATACAGGGTTTCCGTTAGCTGGTAGTAGCTGGCTTTTGGCCTATTAAAAATGGAAAAGCTGATAAATACAATTTGCGCCGGCCAGTTGTCCAGGTGAAGAAACAACAAGGTAAAATCCAATTGAGATTATTCATTGATTTGAAATACCAGTCTATAGAAATGCATTTGACTGGTCATGCTTATCAGACTTAAGGTTAATTCGCAATTAAATTGCAGTGTCCGTAGGCTACAGTATACTTGGTATGCATCTTATTTATCACACCTGTACCGCAAACAGCCTTTGTGCGGAAAATCTGTCAGACAGCGCGAGAGCTGCTGCAGCATCTCAAACTGCAATGAAAGGCAGGCTTCATCAGCACCACCTCTTTGCAGTGAGCTGGAGGCAGAAGGCTATACATTTTTAAAACATATACTTAATTGTTGGAAACATGAAAGTTTGAATACATATTATGAGACATGTCTTACCTTGCTTCAAAGTAGCCTATTAGATATTTTCGTCTGTCACATTAAACCGCTCGTATGTGCAGTGCCCTTTTGACAGCAAAGTTTTCCGTTAATGGCATTATGGAACGAACATTCGCGCGTAGCCTACTGCCTTGTTCGCATTGTTGTGCTTATAATGTGAATAAATAGTTTATCAACATTTTAAGCTAAATGTTCAGATCTGTTGCATCATTGCTTTTTAATGTTTTCTATATGTAGCCTAGGCCTACTGGTTGTATGAATTTGGAAGCCATCATCCCACAACTGTCCCCGTCTGTTTGGAATAGGCTATTTCTTTCTCGACAAGCTGACCAATGGAATAAGTTAACTTTTCTACTATGGGGTATATTTGGCAATTGACAGGCTAGTGATTTTGCTGTTCGGTACTTGTCTTGTTGGCTGAGGAAAAGTACATGTGGACAGTTATGCACATATGAATTCGGTAAGAAGGACCACACGTCGTTACATTCTCGGGGGGCAATGCAAATAGTCTGGGTAGCCATTTGATTAGCTGTTCAGGAGTCTCATTGGCTTGGGGGTAGAATCCTGGATGGCAGGAAGCTTGGCCCTGGTGATGTACTGGACCTTGCGCTCTACCCGCTGTAGTGCAGCATGGTTTGTTAAGAGGTGGCCATTTTGGAATGAGATGTTCGACGAGCAGGTGTCCGCATACTTTTGGTTATGGGTGGGCTATTGTCTGACTCCTATTAACTGATTAACTGTTGGGCTGAATAAGTTTCTAAAAAGGTAAATATTTCGGGTGCGTACAGCTTGTGCGTGATGTAGCTTGCCTGGCTTTCAGAGTCTGCGCTTCAGTGTATTTCATTAGTTCCAATGTGCCTAGCAAGTTGTCTGACTGAGAACACATTGTTCTCTATGAAACTTGGCAAGAGAAGAATGGGGGATCGAGGAAAAACGTTTAAGCCAATCAATTCATTACTGAATAGGTGACCATGACAGGGAGGGCTTGAGCCAGGACAAAGGGCTTAACACCAAGTTAAACCGCCTACCTGACTAGCCTGTCTTGTCAGCTCAATACTTTCCCAATCCCTTCAAATAGGTCCCGGTGTTTTGTCTTGTTCTGGCCATGTGGTCAGGAAGACTCTTGTCCCTAATTCATTGATGGGAAGAGTGCCTTCCTAGAAGGAGGAATTGGCGGCCTCAGCTCAAATGTTTGTAGTACCAAAAAGTCTTGGGGCGCCGTGTTCAAAAGGCATATACAGTGGGGCAAAAAAGTATTTAGTCAGCCACCAATTGTGCAAGTTCTCCCACTTAAAAAGATGAGAGGCCTGTAATTTTCATCATAGGTACACTTCAACCATGACAGACAAAATGAGAAAAAAAATCCAGAAAATCACATTGTAGGATTTTTAAAATGAATTTATTTGCAAATTATGGTGGAAAATAAGTGCCCCACTGTACATGAACGCTGACGATCCTAACCTAATACATACAGTTGAAGTTTGCATACACTTAGGTTGGAGTCATTAAAACTCGTTTTTCAACCACTCCACCAATTTCTTGTTAACAAACTGGTTTTGGCAAGTCGGTTAGGACATGTACTTTGTGCACGACACAAGTAATTTTTTCAAAAATAGTTTACAGATTATTTAACTTAATTCACGGTATCACAATTCCAGTTAGTCAAAAGTTTACATGCACAAGTTGACTGTGCCTTGAAACAGCTTGGAAAATTCTAGAAAATGGTGTCATGGCTTTAGAAGCCTCCGATAGGCTAATTGACATAATTTGAGTCAATTGGAAGTGTACCTGTGGATGTATTTCAAGGCCTACCTTCAAACTCAGTGCCTCTTTGCTTGACATCATGGGAAAATCAAAAGAAATCAGCCAAGACCTCAGAAAATAACTTGTAGACCTCCAAGTCTGGTTCATCCTGGGGAGCGATTTCCAAATGCCTGAAGGTACCACGTTCATCTGTACAAACAATAGTATGCCAGTATAAACACCATGGGACCACGCAGCCGTCATACCGCTCAGGAAGAAGACGCGTTCTATCTCGTAGAGTGCAAATCAATCCCAGAACAACAGCAAAGGACCTTGTGAAGATGCTGGAGGAAACCGGTACAAAAGTATCTATATCCAGAGTAAAACGAGTCCTATATCAACATAACCTGAAAGGCCACTTAGCAAGGAAGAAGCTACTGCTCCAAAACCGCCATAAAAAAGCCAGACTACGGTTTGCAACTGCACGTGGGGACAAAGATTGTACTTTTTGGGGAAATGTCCTCTGGTCCGATGAAACAAAAATAGAACTGTTTGGCCATAATGACCATCGTTATGTTTGGAGGGAAAAGGGGAGGCTTGCAAGCCAAAGAACACCATCCCAACCGTGAAGCACGGGGGTGGCAGCATCATGTTGTGGGGGTGCTTTGCTGCAGGAGGGAATGGTGCACTTCACAAAATAGATGGCATCATGATGCAGAAAAATGATGAGGATATATTGAAGCAACATCTGAAGACATCAGTCAAAAAGTTAAAGCTTGGTCGCAAATGGGTCTTCCAAATGGACAAATACCCCAAGCATACTTCCAAAGTTGTGGCAAAATGGCTAAAGGACAACAAAGTCAAGTTATTGGAGTGGCCATCACAAAGCCCTGACCTCAATCCTATAGAACATTTGTAGGCAGAACTGAAAAAGCGTGTAAGGAGGCCTTCAAACCTGAATGTTACACCAGCTCTGTCAGGAGGAATGGGCCAAAATTCACCCAACTTACTGTGGGAAGCTTGTGGAAGGCTACCCGAAACGTTGGACCCAAGTTAAACAATTTAAAGGCAATGCTACCAAATACGAATTGAATGTATGTAAACTTCTGACCCACTGGAAATGTGATTAAAGAAATAAAAGCTGAAATGAATCATTCTCTCTATTCTGACATTTCACATTCTTAAAATAAAGTGGTGATCCTAACTGACCTAAGACAGGGATTTTTACTAGGAGTAAATGTCAGGAATTGTGAAAAACTGAAAAACTTAAATGTATTTGGCCAAGGTATGTTTTTTTAAATTTTTTACCTTTTTATTTTACTAGGCAAGTCAGTTAAGAACAAATTCTTATTTTCAATGACTGCCTAGGAACAGTGGGTTAACTGTTCTGTTCAGGGGCAGAACGACCGAACTTCCGGTTACTAGTCCAACGCTCTAACCACTAGGCTACCCTGCCGCCCCACCTCTGACTTCCACTGTAACTTAGAGTACTTAGAGTATTTCAGTGAGAGTGGGTTTTTCCTTTTTATAACAATTCCCTCCTGCCACAATTCCCTCCTGCCACTAGGGTGTTTACAATATAGTATCAGAGCTGATAAGAGCTGTTGATGTTGATAAGACTGTGGCAGTCACTGGTTTGTTTCCTCTCATGTTGATACTCTGGCAATACCTATCCCAGTAGGGCATGACAGGGTGAGGGTGCGCGGGCCTGTGCCCCAGTAGCATGTAATGGCATCTTCTGACAGAGATATGGCTTTTGTGCATTCAAGGCTGTCCCTGAGTCTAGTTTTTTTTTCTCATTCCCTCCCTTGGGTTGTGCTGTAGGGTTGGCAGTACCTCTGTGTTTTATACTCTTGAGGTATACAGAAGTCTGTAGGAGTAGAGAATAAATGTTGTTGACTGGACAATAATGTGGTTGCCTTTAATTACAGATGTCGGAAAGGCTTATTCTCCCTAAACCACAAAATAACCGTTTTGGTAGAGACTGCTCTGTGATCTCCTCCTTTGTCACTGAACAGAAGTCTGCAATGTGAGTTTTGTTGTTAACCTCTCTGTCTCTGACATGATTCAAGACCCAGAACTGTTTCCTAACATGCTTGATACCCATGCACGCGCATGCAGGCACACACACCACAGCAGCTCTTGTTGTTCAACTGTAGTCATTGATGGATGGATTTGTACCACAGTAGCAGAGTTGAATCACTGATAGAACACAGTGATCAACTGGACACTAGTATTGCACCTTGCCTATGCCGCTGGGCCATCACTCAGCCATGTACTTTTTGTACATATTCTCATTCACCCCTTTTTAGATTTCTGTGTATTAGGTGGTTGTTGGGAATTGTTAGATTATTTGTGAGATATTCCTGCACTGTTGGAACAAGAAGCACAAGCATTTTGCTACACTCACATTAACATCTGCTAACTATTTATGTGACCAATAAAATTTGATTTGAAGGAGATTGGTGACTCTAGCACCGTTCTGTATTGCTAGAGCACACACTATGTAGCTACTGTACTCAGTTCTACCACCGTTCTGTATTGCTAGAGCACACACTATGTAGCTACTGTATTCAGTTCTACCACCGTTCTGTATGGCTAGAGCACACACTATGTAGCTACTGTACTCAGTTCTACCACCGTTCTGTATGGCTAGAGCACACACTATGTAGCTACTGTACTCAGTTCTACCACCGTTCTGTATGGCTAGAGCACACACTATGTAGCTACTGTATTCAGTTCTACCACCGTTCTGTATGGCTAGAGCACACACTATGTAGCTACTGTATTCCGTTTTACCACCGTTCTGTATGGCTAGAGCACACACTATGTAGCTACTGTATTCAGTTCTGCTGCTACAGCCTCTACATGATGTCTCAGACCCCCTGGCACTCCTCTGGCCATGCTGGAGCGACAGCCAAAACACAAAAGATCCATGATGCCCCATATTTTGGTATTGACATCCTGCCCTCTTGCTCAGCCTCCAGCCCAGTGATGGTGATTATTTGCGATCCGCAGGCTTTGGTAATGCTGTCCTCTGTTACTGCATGCAGACAGGACATAGCACAGAACACACACATACACACCAAAGCAGTCTGGTTAAAAAAATAAACACACAACCATACAGTATACACACACTATAGTGTACGCACAGAACACACACACACACACACAGAGAGCCTGGTCCGTTAAGAGCTCGGACCCCCCCCTATGCGCTGACGGAATGACTTTGTCTGCTTGGCCGAGGCTGCCCTACTTTAGCAGCCCTGCTGGCATACCGCCTGCCCTGCACATGTGGCTCTCCCTCCCTCTCTTGCTCTCTCTGTCTACATTTCAATCTTTATATATCGATTTTATGCCTCTACCTCAAATTTTCTGTCTCTCTTGGACTCTCACCCCCACTCTCCATCCCTCGGTCAGCCCTTTAGTTCCCTTCTATAATCGGTAATCCTGTTTGTCTTCGGCTGTTGTTGGGTTTGTAGATGTGCTACATGGAGTAGTAGAGTTTTGTGTTGATCTTTAGTAAGTGGCTGAGCTCAGGGAGAAACAGACAGCTCATGACACTTTGCACTTCTCTTTCTGGCCTCCAAGTTTCCAGGCTTTTGATATCTCTAGGCTTTGGAGACTTGGCAATGACCGAGGTAAGGTCCTTTGTCATCTTATTTTGTTGTCCATTAAGGAACTCCAATGCTGGAGTGGAAAAATATGGTTTGTTTATTGAAAAGCCATCGACATTGTAGTATTGTTCCCTACTGCCTCTGATGCACCACTCTGCCTTGCACAACCCACTGAACCCAGAGTCAGCCATATCTAATCTAGGTCTAGGTCCAACATCACAAGACTCCTCTCCAGCTTCAGGGCCACACACACACACACACACACACACACGTGAATATTAACAGAGCAGTTCCAAATGTCAGACCCCAGACTAGTAACTATGCTATTCAATATGTATGACTTCCAACTATAGTAACTGTATTTCTCTAAAATGGTATTCATAGAAATGTTAGCTAACAATGGCTGAACTACATGTCAGGAGTGCTTTGGAGGCCTAAAGATTCTGCTGTTCTGCTTTTTCTATTTGCTAACCTAAACCCCATCACAGCCATTAGATTCCATTCAAACTTCTACAGCAGCATCAAAAATTAACCCACTCCATAACCCAACCCATTACCCAATCCAGCCCAAAGAGTGTTCTACCAGCCGCACCAGTGATAGATATTCTCCATCCACACACCCTGAAATAACTCCCTCACTGCCAGCTAATGGATGCTCTATTATCCCTATCCCCCTCTCCATTTTATATTAGCTATCTCTCCCTCCATCTACCTGCTAGCTGGTGGCTCCCTTCTCTCTTTCTATGCAGACCCTGTCAAATGAGAATAGGAGTGTCTGTATCAGTAAAGAGCTTAGCTGTGAGTAAATAAGCCTGCTGTGCAACCCTACTGTATCTCATGCTTTAGTTAGCTGACACTGTTAATTAAGAGCTATCAGATGAAGGTATTTAGTAGCAGCTAGTAGGCCATTCAGGGCCTGCACAGAGCTACACCAGGCTACTGGGACTGCCTTACATCAACGTCAGCAGCACCTGCTGTGATGGCAGACAGAATGAGTTACCGGTAGGGCTGTGACGGTAATTGAATAACCATGTAACCAATGGTTATGGATAAAGACCGTCATGAAAATAAAATAACCTTCTAAACCGTTTAACTAGGCTTATGTACTTTTTTGGGAAAAAATGTTAACTTTATTTTCATGTAGATAAACTTAACCTAAGAGTGGTTGTTTGTCTACAATATGTTTACTAATGATTATAAGCAATTGTTTTGATAACTTAGTCTGTGTTGAGCTGTCAACATTTCATCCTCTTTCTGTCGTTTGATGCTGGAGCAGCTAATCCACTGGACACGTAGGTGTTGAAGCAGTAGCCTATAGGCACTTCAGTAAAAACATTGATATGTGGACTTTATTTTATACGGGGGGTGGTCATTGCTTGCTTGTAAGTAAGTAAATAAATAAATCTGTCTTTTAAAAAAGGGTTGGATGTGACCATTTAATTCTTCAACATCAATCGTCATGGTGGTTTTGTCTCTGAGGCCTGTAATTCCTAATGTTTTGTCAAATGGGCAATATGCCAATCCTCCAACCTGGCATGGTATAATTGGACACGGAATATTTTCTTAATTTATAGAGTAATCAACGTTGATAAATAGGATGTGGACATGTTGGGTGTATTTGTTTCTATTTGAATTACTTTCAATTTCATCTTCATACTATAGCATAGCTGTCTTTGCTCTTAATTTTGTCCTTGTCAATTCATTATCTCATAGGCTTTATGAAAGTAGGCCTAGGTATTCAAATAAGGAAAGGAGATTTTTGCTGTTGTCTGACATATGCTGGTAGCCTGTCTAGATTCCATCACTTTAATAAATATCAAATACCCCTGTCATGGTTTAGTATTGTAAAAGGCCTATTTTTCAGTAGCTTAGGCTTAATTATTTATCTCAACACGGTGTCCTCTGTTTGAAGAACATATGCCAAAGCCATCGAATGACCGCAGCAGTAGGGTTTCTGACATTGTGACTATTTCAGGAAGTGGGAGAAAACCCATTTGGACGTTGAATGGTTTTGTGCGTTGAAATAGGATCCATATTTTAAAAAATATTAATAATTATATGCAGAAAAGCCAACAGACAAGGACAATGTAGGCATATCTTTATTTAATAATATTTTAATAATGTGTCATACCGAAAATGCGACGAATCCTCTCCAACCTGGCATTTCTTAATTTGTAGATTCATATTTATAAAGCAAAAATAATAAAAGCCCATGATTGATGTTTAATGGCTTGTTTTATTAAGAAGTATATCGATGTTAGTGTTCAAACAGAATTGTGACCTCCCAACAGTAACATGCATTTAAACAAAACGGACACATTCAATACATTACAAAAAATACATGAAGAAAGAAAGGAAAAACCAGTAACGAAGTGGAATGCAATAAACTGTCCTTGGGTTTGGGCACCTGTGCTTGTATGAGTGTTGTCATGCAGTGAGGTGTGTGTGTACAGAGGGAGGGAGGAAGATCAGTGTGGTGTTCCTATACCTTCATCAGAAACGCTGGTAGGGTTATCTGGGAAGGTTGGAGCTGGGAATACAGGTCTTCGGTTAGTATTCATAAAGGGAACTGTGTTACTCATGTCTGGCACAACTGTGAGCTCACACACAACGCTGTGTGCCATCACGTCAGGACAAACACCCTCCCTGATCATCATTTGTCACAAACACCCTCCCTGATCTATCAGAACCACATCAGGACTTTCTCTGAACAAATGACTAGATCAGACTGGACTGGGTCAGAGAGATGTGGCTGGTGTTGGGTGGGAATGTCAGGGTAAGGTTAGGTAAAGCATGGATTGTTATCTTAATGCAGGGAGATTCATCTTCCCTCCACATTCTAATGGATCTCTATTGTTATGGTGGACCGGACACAGGCTTTGTGTGTTTTGAATGCAGTCTGTTGGTACAATGGGCTATGCCCTGTAGTCCCATCTCTCTCTCTCTCTCTCCCTCTCCCTCTCCCTCTCCCTCTGGCCCTTTGTATGTCCTTAAACCCAACAGGAAATATCAAGGGATTTGGCTGGCCATAACTGGTGTTTGTGTGTTAATGCACCCACTCTCGTCTCTGAGGCGGGCAGGGAAACCACTGACGTGGTTCTGGATCTGATCTGTCTGCTCAACCACAATGCCAAACCCTTTCTAAACGATGTCTGTCATTTGTCCGAATGTGGGGTCCAATCACAAATCACCTCTTATTGCATCCCAATACTCTGAAGTAGCTTGATGCTTCCTCTTCCGTCTCCTTCCCTTCATCTACACTGAACTGTGTGAATTGGACAAATTGAACAGATCCCACGAGGCATTCGACTTATCTGTCCTGTAGTTTCAGATCAATTCAGGGTTTGCTTTGCAGTAGTTCCAGACCCCCACTGTGTGTGTTTTCCACCACAAGCTATGACTGTATGAGCAGGTTTTCTGTCTACCTGTTGACTAGGCCCCCTGTGAAGAGTAGAAAACAGACAGAGATGGAGAGGGAAAAAAGGGCAGGAGGAGGCTTGAACTGTCAATGTGCTGAGTCAGTGGAGCCTGAGGCTCTTCCCTCTTTACCGACATTGACTGACTACAGGAACACTATTCCACTCCCTCCCCCTCTAGTCTCTCTATTAATCGTGTTCCTCTCCCTTCTCTAGTCTTCTTTAATCACGTTCCTCTCCCCCTCTCTAGTCTCAATCGCGTTCCTCTAGTTTCTCTTTCCCTGCTCCTGCTCCAGGGTGTCGTTTCCGCTAGATAGGATCATCTCTCCAATCCTAAACTTAACCATTAGTGGGGAAAATGCCAAACTGACCCGAGATCAGTGTCTCTATAGTGGCAACTTCAACACACACCTCTCATTCCCCCCTTCCCACTCTCTTGTCTGCAGGGTCCTCCTCTCCACTTGTTAAATAATGACCAGAACTAGGTCACATTCCTCCCCTAAAGCTGCTCCTTCTAGCAGAGGTAACTTTTCTGCCCCTCTTTTTGCTTCTCTTCCTTTAAGGGAAGGAATGTTACCAGACTAGAAGCTGTTAGGCTCATCTCAGTTCTACACACCTGGCCTCTTCATTAGTCAGTCAGCCTCCCTGTAAAACTGGACTTTGTTCAACACTATGATTCACACATTGTGTAGAGAAGAGCTGTGTCCACACTAGTGCTGTATGCTGCAGTGGATGATCAGACTTCAACACCCACTGGCACACTCATGCACACACAAGGGTAAACAATTGTAGCAGATTGAGTGGGAAAGTCCTGCATTTTTGCCCTTTGTCCCGCAACTAAACAATCATTTCCCGCATTTTATCAACCTCTACTAATTTAGGGGAAAAAAGGGAGATTTGTCCCGTATTTCAGTCAGACATTTAAACCTATCTCTTGCAGTCACGTTGCGCTTCTGAAAATGTATATCGTAAGGATGTGGTACTGGTGACATTAAACACTTCTCCAGTCGTTGAGATCTGATATTCTGCTCAGTGCAACACGAGACGTAGGCCTATTGTTAAACACAGGTTTTCTTGGCCAAATATTCCAAGATTTTCATCAAACATGTGTTACCTCGTTTCTGCATCACAAACTTTAGCAAATTTTGCAAGAGGCAAAAGTGTAGGCTACCTGTGGTTATAAGAGCTACTCCGGGGGTGTAATGCTGCCAGAGTACACCGGAGTCGCTCTATCACTTCATTTAGTAAAGTTAGATCAAAGCTGAAGCAATGTCTTGAAGATCACACAATGATTAATTTAGTGTTCTACGTAACTGAACCAAATATAATAGCACACGTGGCTGTTACACTAAAAACACTATCTTTAGTAATTTCTTATGAGATTTTAGGATGGTTAGTTTAATAGTCCCCCAAAAAATGTCTCGTTGCCAAAACTCAACAGCGTGCGCCACTAGGTAGAATTTTTTAAATGAAGTGTGCCTAACTTAGTGTTTTGAGGGTATTGAAAATATAACATTTTCTTGAGACCATATGTGTGGGCATAGGCAGATGTTGCAATTAGAGGATGCATTTTATGCATTTTCTAGAATTATATTCAATAGGCAAAATCTCATCAGATTTTATTGGTCACATACACATGGTTAGCAGATGTTAATGTGAGTGTAGCGAAATGCTTGTGCTTCTAGTTCCATAAGTGCAGTAATATCTAACAAGTAATCTAACAATTTCCCAACAACTACCTAATACACACACATCTAAAGGGGTGAATATGTACATGTATGGATGAGCGATGACCTAACGGCATAGGCAAGGTGCAATAGAAAAAGAACACAGCTTACATTACTCATATGTGTATACTATGTAAACATTATTAAAGTGACGAGTGATCAATTTATTAAAGTGGTAGTGATTGGGTCTCAATGGACAGCAGCCCCTCTCTGTTAGTGATGGCTGTTTAGCAGTCTGATGGCCTTGAGATAGAAGCTGTTCTTCAGTCTCTCGGTCCCAGCTTTGATGCACCTGTACTGACCTTGCCTTGTGGATGGTAGCAGTGTGAACAGGCAGTGGCTTGGGTGGTTGTTGTCCTTGATGGAGGCAACAGGGGAAAGAGCCTCTGATCCACCAAGTCCCTTCCACCAGGTGGCTGATGCGATATGTTGGCATGACTGCTGTATTGTATCTCTGTCCCAAAGCCCTTGCTTGGAAGTGTACTTCGCCAGACTGCCAAGAACCTTGCCTTCATCCAGGCCCGAGGTGGCAAGACACGGTAGTGATGACACCATAGGCCTTGTTGATCTCTGCACCAGACAGGATGCTTTTGGTTGGAGGGCGAAGGACATTCTGAAATCTCTTCCAATACACATTGCCTGTGAGCTTCAGAGGTCAACCAGTTGCATACACAGCTCGAGCAAGACATTCATCAGCATTTCTCTGACTACGTTCTTCCATTCTGTCAAAAACTTCTGATTCCAGGAGGACCATGAGCTGTTGCTATCGATAAGGTGTCTGATTTCATTATTTTCACCTTGAATAGAAGTAGAGGGACTTTAGTCAGAGGTTGCTTGTTGTGAGCACTGAGTGAACTCTGTGCACTTGGCCAGATGATTCTGCATCTTTGTTGCATTCTTCACATATGATTTGGCACAGTATTTGCACATGTACACAGTTTTTCCTTACACACATCAGATAGTGCTCGTGGCATTTTCATGTAAAGATTAGGGATTGAAATAGTTTTAAAAAACACAACTAATACAATTCCATGTACAGATAAATAGTTAAGCAATTCCATTGAAATTGGGGACAGTTTAACCAAAATACAGTGCCTTGCGAAAGTATTCGGCCCCCTTGAACTTTGCGACCTTTTGCCACATTTCAGGCTTCAAACATAAAGATATAAAACTGTATTTTTTTGTGAAGAATCAACAACAAGTGGGACACAATCATGAAGTGGAAGTTCACGAAGTTCAAACTTTTTTAACAAATCAAAAACTGAAAAATTGGTCATGCAAAATTATTCAGCCCCCTTAAGTTAATACTTTAGCGTCACCTTTTGCTGCGATTACAGCTGTAAGACGCTTGGGGTATGTCTCTATCAGTTTTGCACATCGAGAGACTGAAATTTTTTCCCATTCCTCCTTGCAAAACAGCTCGAGCTCAGTGAGGTTGGATGGAGAGCATTTGTGAACAGCAGTTTTCAGTTCTTTCCACAGATTCTCGATTGGATTCAGGTCTGGACTTTGACTTGGCCATTCTAACACCTGGATATGTTTATTTTTGAACCATTCCATTGTAGATTTTGCTTTATGTTTTGGATCATTGTCTTGTTGGAAGACAAATCTCCGTCCCAGTCTCAGGTCTTTTGCAGACTCCATCAGGTTTTCTTCCAGAATGGTCCTGTATTTGGCTCCATCCATCTTCCCATCAATTTTAACCATCTTCCCTGTCCCTGCTGAAGAAAAGCAGGCCCAAACCATGATGCTGCCACCACCATGTTTGACAGTGGGGATGAGCTGTGTTGCTTTTACGCCAAACATAACGTTTTGCATTGATGCCAAAAAGTTCAATTTTGGTTTCATCTGACCAGAGCACCTTCTTCCACATGTTTGGTGTGTCTCCCAGGTGGCTTGTGGCAAACTTTAAACGACACTTTTTATGGATATCTTTAAGAAATGGCTTTCTTCTTGCCACTCTTCCATAAAGGCCAGATTTGTGCAATATACGACTGATTGTTGTCCTATGGACAGAGTCTCCCACCTCAGCTGTAGATCTCTGCAGTTCATCCAGAGTGATCATGGGCCTCTTGGCTGTATCTCTGATCAGTCTTCTCCTTGTATGAGCTGAAAGTTTCGAGGGACGGCCAGGTCTTGGTAGATTTGCAGTGGTCTGATACTCCTTCAATTTCAATATTATCGCTTGCACAGTGCTCCTTGGGATGTTTAAAGCATGGGAAATCTTTTTGTATCCAAATCCGGCTTTAAACTTCTTCACAACAGTATCTCGGACCTGCCTGGTGTGTTCCTTGTTCTTCATGATGCTCTCTGCGCTTTTAACGGACCTCTGAGACTATCACAGTGCAGGTGCATTTATACGGAGACTTGATTACACACAGGTGGATTGTATTTATCATCATTAGTCATTTAGGTCAATATTGGATCATTCAGAGATCCTCACTGAACTTCTGGAGAGAGTTTGCTGCACTGAAAGTAAAGGGGCTGAATAATTTTGCACGCCCAATTTTTCAGTTTTTGATTTGTTAAAAAGTTTGAAATATCCAATAAATGTCGTTCCACTTCATGATTGTGTCCCACTTGTTGTTGATTCTTCACAAAAAAATACAGTTTTATATCTTTATGTTTGAAGCCTGAAATGTGGCAAAAGGTCGCAAAGTTCAGGGGGGGGGCGAATACTTTCGCAAGGCACTGTATGCCAGAAGACCTAGAATTGCCTTGTGTATCCCACAAGAAAGGTTCACTGTTTTAAGCTAACTTTTTTTGATTAATTTAGGCAAAGTTCCCGGGCTTAACTTCCCATGGAAAATTTACAGACATTTTCTGACCCTTTGCAACCCTAGTAGGTGCAACATAAGACAAAAAAAGACAAAAGTTTGAATGAGAGGACTAACTGGTGTACACACACCTCTAGTGTCCACAGTTCCAAGGTAATTTCAATGCACTATAACATGCTTTTTTGAGCTCTCCTAGCTGTGCCGTTGAGGAGTTGCAGCAGGCACACTAGTAGTTTTGTTTGGAACACAGTCCTGGATCCCCTCCATCACACAATTACTGTTTACATAATCCAAAAACAGCCCATTTTGTAAATCGCAATCTGGGTCAGGTGGGCTTAATTTGAAAGCTTGTTCTTTTGCCAATGTGACTAGTTAAAAAGTAAATAATAAAATACGAACTTAGTGTTAGGTTTTCACAAGGCAATTCAAATAAACAGTTTGTAATGTTGGTGCACATAGAAAAGAGTCATGAGTGCATTCAGGTGTGTGTTCGTAGGCACATTTTCTTCACCAAAGACAAATAGGATCATTATGTTCAGGATAACCCAGAGTTTGTCATCTTGTAACTCTACACCAAAAATGGTGAATAAAAACTTTGACACTGTATGTGACATGAGTTATTACATGGAAATGTGAAGTCCACATTTGGACTCTGGTGTTTTAGCTTGCTTGTATAACATCAAAGCGGTATTTATTAGAATCCTCAACGTCTCATATTCCAAAATACATCAAGTCCTTTTAATTTACAGCATTTCCCTCACTCAGACAAAAACGTTTGTCGATTACCCCGAGGGGTGAGGGAAACTTCTTGTCGCATGCGGTGCTCAAGTTCAGAACGGCAGTCCAGTCAAAACCCATACAGCGCCTGAGTTCTGACGTCGTTTAGGCTACCGCATATTACTGTACAGCCACTGCGTTTCAATGTAGGCGCTTATCAGTGCCCAAATCTACAATGTTCAACCCGTATACAGGTACGAGTGTATGAATAGTTTAAGAAGTATCGTGTGAACCTAAATTGTCGGTTTTTCTTCTGTGTAATGTCTGAAATATCAGCCGACCACTTGGTTCCTCAGCATGTGATGATTGCAGCTGTCTAAGAGAACTCCCATCAAGGAGAGAGGTGAGTGCGCGTGTGAAGTTTTATAGAAATGCAAGGCTTCTGGGATCAGAGGCCGTTTTTATGGGGATTATTGTAATTGAGTTGTAACTGTCAATCCAGTTGTAAATGGTTCTGGTGTCAATCATCTCTCTGTGGATCCTGTCCAGTTCCTCAGACACGTTGTGACATAAACACTCCTACCATCACCACTGTATTCACCGTGGCAGAAGTTAAATTCACAACAAGGTCTAGGCTAGCTTATAGGCCCGTGCAGATGGGTGTAGAAGCCTAGTATTTTTGGCTAAAAGCTATGTAAGGGTAAATGGCAGAGCCTTCAGTTCAAAGGGTTTTTAAGTCTAAGCTGAACTTCTTCTACCCACTACAAGCCCTTCATAGTAATGTTACCTCATGGTATTTCTCTCTGCTGGTTGACGTGCCCAATTCCAAATCAACCCCTGATTGGCTAGGTGGAATTTGTGCCATATTACTCATACCTCTTAGATCTACAGAGCACGGAGTAGAGGGGGTAGGAATAGGGGTTGATGTGGGATTGGACAATATACTCAAACCCACTTGTCACTCTTTCCATGGAGGGTTGAGTGTCTGCGGGTTTTCGCTCCACCCTTGTACTTGATTCATTAATTAAATGCAACATGTAATGTGTTGGTCCCATGTTTCATGAGCTGAAATAAAACATCCCAGAAATGTTTGATGTGCACAAAGTGTATTTCTCTCATATTTTGAAAACAAATCTGTTTACAGCCCTGTTAGTGAGCATTTCCCCTTTGGCAAGATAATCTAGCCACCTGACAGGTGTGACATCAAGAAACTGATTACCCTTACATCATTACACAGGTGCACATTGTGCTGGGGACAATTAAAGGCCACTCTAAAATTTGCAGTTGTCACACAACACAATGCCACATGTCTCAAGTTGAGGGAGCGTGCAATTGGCATGCTGACTGCAGGAATGTCCACCAGAGCTGTTGCCAAATAATTGAATATTAATTTCTCTCCAATAAGCCACCTCCAACGTCGTTTAAGAGAATTTGGCTGTATGTCCAACCGCACACCATGTGTAACCACAACAGCCTAGGGATCTCCACATCTGGGTTCTTCACCTGTGGGATCATCTGAGACGGTTTATGAAACGTTGGGTTTGCACAACCGATGAATTTATACACAAACTGTCAAACTTTCTCAGGGAAGCTCATCTGTATGCTCATCGTTCTCCGCCAGGGTCTTGACCTGACTGCAGCTCGGCTTCGTAACAGACTTAGGTGGGCAAATGCTCACCTTCGATGGTTGATGGCACCCTGGAGAAGTGTCCTCTTCACAGATGAATCCCGTTTTCAACTGGGCAGATGGCAGATGTGTGTGGGTGAGCCGTTTGCTGATGTCAACATTGTGAACAGAGCACCCTATGGTGGTGGTGGGGTTATGGTATGGGCAGACATAAGCTACGGACAACGAACACCATTGCATTTTATCGATGGCAATTTGAATGCACAGAGATACCGTGATGAGATCTTGAGGCTCATTGTCGCGTCTTTCATCCATCGCTATCACCTTATGTTTCAGCATGATAATGCATGGCCCCATGTCACAATGATCTGTACACAATTCCTTGAAGCTGACAATGTCCCAGTTCTTCCATGACCTGCATACTCAACAGACATGTCACCTATTGAGCATGTTTGGGATGTACTTTATTGACGTGTAGGACACCGGATTCCAGTTCCCGCCAATATCCAGCAACTTCGCACAGCCAATGAAGAGTGGTGCCACAATCAACAACCTGAACAGCTCTTTACGAAGGAGGCAATGTGGTCACACCACATACATACTGACTGATTTTCAGATTTTTATTTAAGTTATCTGTGACCAGATGAATTTCTGTATTCCCAGACATGTGAAATCCATAGATTACGACTTAGTCAATTGAAATAAATTCATTATTTTCCCTATATGAACTGTAACTCATTTAAATTCTTTGAAATTGCTGAATGTTGGAGATTTTATTTTGTTCAGTGTCGTAAGGAACTCCTGTCACCTGGTTGTCTAGGTCTTTAATTGAACAGAAAAAACAAAAGCCCGCGGACACTAGGCCCTCTGTGGAATGAGTTTGACACCCCTGCTCTAACCCATAGGCCTGTCAATATAGGCTTACCCTCACCACCCCTGGTTGCACATCAACCATGCTCCCACCCTCGCATATGTGACATTTGAAGCAGTACATAGTTCAAAGCTATGGCGCTAAGTTTAGCTGTGGCAGTATCCACCCTACAGCTCATTATGGTCTGATTTTGTATGCTGCCTCTTACATTTACCTACCCACACTGCCATATACAGTTGAAGTATACATACCTTAGCCAAATACATTTGAACTCAGTAAAAATGTCCTGTCTTAGGCCAGTCAGGATCACCACTTTATTTTAAGAATGTGAAATGTCAGAATAATAGTAGTGATTTTTTTCCCCCCAGCTTTTATTTCTTTAATCACATTCCCAGTGGGTCTGAAGTTTACATACACTCAATTAGTATTTGGTAGCATTGCCTTTAAATTGTTAAACTGGGTCAAACATTTCGGGTAGCCTTCCACAGTAAGTTGGGTAGATTTTGGCCCGTTCCTCCTGACAGAGCTGGTGTAACTGAGTCAGGTTTGTAGGCCTCCTTGCTCGCACACGCCTTTTCAGTTCTGCCCACACATTTTCTATGGGATTGAGGTGAGGGCTTTGTGATGGCCACTCCAAATACCTTGACTTTGTTGTCCTTAAGCCATTTTTCCACAACTTTGGAAGTATGATCGGGGTCATTGTCCATTTGGAAGACCCATTTGCGACCAAGCTTTAACTTCCTGACTGATGTCTTGAGATGTTGCTTCAATATATCCCCATCATTTTTCTGCATCGTGATGCCATCTATTTTGTGAAGTGCACCAGTCCCTCCTGCAGCAAAGCACCCCCACAACATGTTGCTGCCACCCCCGTGCTTCACGGTTGGGATGGTGTTCTTCGGCTTGCAAGCGTCCCCATTTTCCTCCAAACATAACGATGGTCATTATGGCCAAACTGTTCTCTTTTTGTTTTATCAGACCAGAGGACATTTATCCAAAAAGTACGATCTTTGTCGTGCAGTTGCGAACCATGTGCAGTTGCAAACCATATTCTGGCTTTTTTATTTCGGTTTTGGAGCAGTGGCTTCGTCCTTGCTAAGCGGCCTTTCAGGTTATGTCCATATAGGACTTGTTTTACTGTGGATATAGATACTTTTGTACCGGTTTCCTCCAGCATCTTCACAAGGTCCTTTGCTGTTGTTCTGAGAATGATTTGCGCTTTTCGCACCAAAGTACGTTAATCTCTAAGAGACAGAATGCGTCTACTTCCTGAGCGGTATGAAGGCTGCGTGGTCCCATGGTGTTTATACTTGCGTACTATTGTTTGTACAGATGAACGTGGTAATTGCTCCCCAGGATGAACCAGACTTGGAGGTCTACAAGTTATTTTCTGAGGTCTTGGCTGATTTCTTTAGATTTTCCCATGATGTCAAGCAGAGAGGCACTGAGTTTGAAGGTAGGCCCTTGAAATACATCCACATGTACACCTCCAATTGACTCAAATGATGTCAATTTGCCTATCAGAAGCTTCTAAAGCCATGGCATCATTTTCTGGAATTTCCAAGCCGTTTAAAGGCACATTCAACTTGTGTATGGAAACTTCTGGCCCACTGGAATTGTGATTCAGTGAATTACACAATTGTTGGGAAAATTACTTGTGTCATGCACAAAGTACATGTCCTAACCGACTTGCCAAAACTATAGTTTGGTAACAAGAAACTTGTGGAGTGGTTGAAAAACAAGTTTTAATGACTCCACCCTAAGTGTATGTAAACTTCCGAATTCAACTGTGGGGCCGTCAGGTTAGAGCTGGATGTTTGTACAAAGTGGTGATGCTTTGTGATTAGGCCCTCATTGCAACATCGTCAGCACTGGATGATTAGATGCATGGATCATGTGTTCTGTAGATGAGGAAAGGGACATGTATGGTGTGCGTCAGTCAAGATAAAGAGTGAAATCAAATGTATTTAGAAATCCCTTTTTACATCAGCCCATGTCACAGTGCTATACAGAAACCCAGCCTAAAACCCAAAACAGCAAGCAATGCAGCTGTAGAAGCACAGTGGCTAGATTAGATTTGGTTTTAGAAAGGCAGGAACCTTGGAAGAAACTAGGCTCTGAGGGGTGGTCAGTCCTCTTATGGCTGTGCCAGGTGGATATTCTAACAGTACATGGCCAAGATGTTCAAACATTCACAGATGAACAGCAGGGTCAAATAAAAATAATAATCACAGTGGTTGTAGACGGTGCAACAGGTCAGCACCGCAGCAGTAAATGTAAATTGGTTTTTCATGCCGATCATTCAGAGTTAGAGACAGCAGGTGCGGTGGAGAGAGAGAGAGTCTCAAACAGCAGGTCCAGGACAAGGTAGAATGTCCGGTGAACAGGTGAGGGTTCCATAGCCGCAGGCAGAACAATTGAAACTGGAGCAGCAGCATGACCAGGTGGAATGGGGACAGCAAGGAGTCATCAGGCCAGGTAGTCCTGAGGCATGGTCCCAGGGCTCAGGTCCTTGGGGAAAGAGAATTAGAGGGAGAATACTTAAATTCACACAGGACACCGGATAAGAAAGGATAATTACATCAGATATAACAGACTGGCTCTAGGTCCCCGACACAAACTACTGCAGTATAGATGCTGGAGGCTGAGACGAGGTGTCGGAAGACACTGTGGCCCCGTCCGACGATACCCCCGGACAGGGCCAACCAGGCAGGATATAACCCCACCCACTTTGCCAAAGCACAGCCCCCACACTACTATAGGGATATCAGCAAACCACCAACTTACTACCGTGAGACGAGGCTAAGTACAGCCCATGAAGATCTCCTCCCGCACGGCACGAACCCGAGGGGGCGCCAACCCGGACAGGAAGAATCCTGTCAGTGACACAACCCATTCAAGTGACCCAAGCCAGTGACTAAGAGGGGAACCAGCCAGGCAGACAGCAATGTCGGTTCGTCGCTCCAATGCCTTTCCGTTCACCTTCGCACCACTGGGCAAGACTACACTCAATCAAAGGACCCACTGAAGAGATTAGTCTTCAGTAAAGACTTAAAGGTTGAGAACGAGTCTGCGTCTCTCACATGGATAGGCAGACCATCCCATAAAAATTGAGCTCTATAGGAGAAAGCCCTGCCTCCAGTTGTTTGCTTAGACATTCCAGGGGCAATAAGGAGGCCTGCGTCTTGTGACCGTATGTACGACAAGACCAAATCGTAGAGAGATAGGTAGGCGCAAGCCCATGTAATGTTTTGTAGGTTAGCAGTAAAACCTTGAAATCAGCCCTAGCCTTAACTGGAATCCAGTGTAGAGAGGCTAGCACTTGAGTAATATGATAAAAAATGCTGGTTCTAGCCAAGATTCTAGCAGTCATATTTAGCACTAACTGAAGCTTATTTAGTGCTTTATCCTGGTAGCCGGAAAGAAAAGCATTGCAGTCGTCTAATCTAGAAGTGACAAAAGCATGGATTAGCTTTTCTGCATAGTTTTTGGTCTAAATGCTTTTGATTTTTGCAATGTTACGAAAATGGAAAAGCTGTCCTTGAAAATATTTTTGAGTTGGTCAAAAGAGAGATCAGGGTCCAGATTAATGCAGAGGTCCTTCAGTTTTTTTTTTTTTTTTTTTTTTTTTTTTTTTTAGACGATTGTACAACCAAGATTAATTGTCAGATCCAACAGAAGATCTCTTTGTTTCTTGGGACCTAAAACTAGCATCTCTGTCTGTGTTTAAAGTTAAAGAATGTACAGACTTATGTTATGCTCTATATTGATTAGCCTAGAGCATCTATTCCCAAACTGGGGTACGCGCAATTAAAAATGCAATTCACATTTGTAAATATTTTTTTATTCACATTTTCAAACAGTCCATTTTTATTTTCCAACGGGGCTATACATTTGGGTGAGTTTTTTCTCTCTCGACTGAGTAGCCTCGTTTCACTGCCAAAAATAAAATGAGACCATCTAGTGTTCAGCAAAATAACACAATGTCAAATACAGGTAGCCTAGTCAAATAATTAACATCCAATCACATCAAACATTACTCTCTCACGGGAATTCCACTACCGGTCCATATGTAGCCAAAAGTAGCTGCTGCTCATGTTGGTATCTACTGATGGCGCAAAAGCCATGACAGGGAGACATAGTGGAGTGGTAACGCGTGTGCAAGCAGTTGCTCCCGATGCCACTTGGGTACACTGCAGAATCCACCGAGAGGCTCTTGCTGCCAAGGGAATGCCTGACAGATTGAAAGATGTTCTTGACACTACAGAAAATGCAGAAAATGGTTAACTTTGTTAAAGCAAGGCCCCTGAACTCTCGTGTGTTTTCTGCATTATGCAATGATATGGACAGCGACCATGTAAGGCTTTTACGTTGGTTATCAAGGGGCAAAGTATTGACCCGTTTTTTAAAAATTGAGACCAATTTAAAGTTTTCTTTACTGACCATTAATTTCCACTTGTCTGACCGCTTGCATGATGACTAGTTTCTCACACAACTGGCCTGTCTGGGTGAAGTTTTTTCTCACCTGAATGATCTGAATCTAGGATTACATGGACTTTCTGCAACTATATTCAATGTGCGGGAAGAACTGAGGCTTTGATTTAAGAAGTTGGAGCTCTTCTCTGTCTGCATTAACAAGAACAACACACAGGTCTTTCCATTTTATTATTTTTTTGTGTGAAAATGAACCCAAGCTTACGGACAATGTCAAATGTGATATAGCGACGCACCTGAGTGAGTTGGGTGTGCAATTATGCAGGCAGCCAAAGCGGATGACACTGTCGTGTCTTTGGCTATACCGGATTAAGTGATATGACATATGCTATTCAATAAAATAATTCCTCTGTAATTAATATTACCTGATTTTAAGCTAATCAGGTAAATAATTAACTAGAAAGTCAGGGCTGTTATCTTCCAAATAAACTCTTAATCTTTTACATCAATAGCAGTCAATATTAAATTGTCACCTTGTTTCAGTCTCATCTGAAAGTTGTCAATTCTTGGTTATCTTCATGAACCCTGGCTAACAAGTTGAATCAGCAATACAAAATTTGGTTTAATTATTTATTTACTAAATACCTAACTAATCACACAATTACATATACACAGAATGCAAATTATGTCATAAAGAAAACGTCCCTGGTGGACAGAGCCGACATGACGGCTGGCTCCACAAAGGGGTTTGGGTTTGAGTGAAAAAGCAGGAAGACTGAGGAACAAAGGGAATAAGCTGTGCTATCGTAAATACAGTATCTTATGCATTCTAAATTACCGCCCATTTGGAAAAGGAAAATGCAATATTTACTCTGAGCTGCGCTTCAATAGGTTGATTGTAGGTGGAAGGCCGTGTTGCCCAACAGAGATCTTCCTTGTCCTTTGAAGAGTGTCTCTGGTGGTAAACTGGTAATGTTGTAATATCGTCGTTGTGTGGTAGATTGGATACGTCGTTCGTCCTTTCCTAGCCCATGTTTACAGCTGCTGTTGCTAACTCAACGGCTAGGATGTCTCACTTCTTTAGTGAATATGAGTTCAAAGTTCATACTATTCGCAACCAAAGCTCACGCTGAGTTTGTCTAAGTTCTGTAGTTCACATATTAGTCCTTTTAACGTATGGACCGTCGTCGGAACTGAAAGTGACATTTTTGTCAAGGGCTTTATATAGGAGGGGAGAGAAGGGCGAGTTTAGAACCAATGTCTCTTCACAAGAGCGGGCCACTGAGTGAGCAGAGCTTTAACCTTAATTTCTCATTTGGAAGCTAAAATTACATTTAATCTTTTCACAAATAGTTTTAAATTGCACAATTCCATGTGAATCTGATAACTAGAATGTGTAGACTTTCCAAGATACAGTTTATATCGTCCTGTCATCAGTCATAATGTCTCATGCGCCAACTGATCTGGCATCGTATTCATTGAGTACCAACGCATATTTTCAACTGGTTGGATTACCGAAATATAGTTCCTTTCCCCCCACCTTTTGATGTTCCCAGACTCTCTATGTTTACAAAGGCTATTCAAGAGTCCTTCTGTAGAGTCAAGAGAGGAAAGGGAGAAAGGTATTTATGGGGGGTCCTAAACCTTACCCACTGGCCAACGTCATGACAACACAAACAACTGGATTATTCCTTTCATGCCCTGCCTTCAGTCCACTTGCCGATATCTGAACAAGAGAGCCTCATCGAAATAGCAACAAGCGGTTCTGTGAATTTAATTTCATCAGAAGCCACTGCCAGATTTCTGGATTGGGCTGCACTCTGAGTATCCTGCCTTGGCAAATCGCGCTGTTAAGACACTGAGGCCCTTTGCTACTATGAACCTATGTAAGAGTGGATTCTTGGCCCTCACAAGCATGAAAACTAAATACAGGCACAGACTGTGTGGAAAAAGATTTAAGACTGAGACTCTCCAATACAACCCAACATTGCAGAGTTATGTCAAATCAAATTTATTTATATAGCCCTTAGTACATCAGCCGATATCTCAAAGTGCTGTACAGAAACCCAGCCTAAAACCCCAAACAGCAAGCAATGCAGGTGTAGAAGCACGGTGGCTAGGAAAAATTCACTAGAAAGGCCAAACCCTAGGAAGAAACTTAGAGGAACCAGGCTATGAGTGGTGGCCAGTCCTCTTCTGGCTGTGCCTGGTTTCAAGCACACTCTTCTCATTAACCTGTGAGTTATTCAGTTTTTCGATGAACAAATAAGGTTTTATATGTACGATGATTAAATAAGGAGCAACATTATTGATTATTATTATTTGTGCCCTGGTCCTATAAGAGCGCTTTGTCACTTCCCACGAGCAGGTTTGTGACAAACACTTACACACACAATACTAAATGTATTGTGTGTGTGGCAGGCTTACAATGATGGGTACGCAGCTGGAGGTTGAATGTTTGAAGGTGTACGGGACTATAAAAGTTTGGGAACCACTGGTCTAGAAGATCAGAGTCCTTAACTTCACCATGGTAAACAACACACACAATGACCTGCCATCAAACTAATAGGCTAAAACATAGTCCAGATTGTGTGTGGCCTGACAGTGATGTCTGAGTGGTTAAGGTGAAGCTCTCAGGTTTCAGAGCAAGGGGTGTCTGTGTGAGGTGACAATTGCAGCGTCTAGCTGTTGTTTAGATGCATACTGGGCTTCAAAGACCAGGCCCGAGGGAAAAGTACATTGTGTAAAAACCATTTAATTAAAGTGTGTGTGAGGCTGAACATTGTGGACATGTTCAGGCAGGCCCCACGCTCATTGAGCCCTAACACACACACACACACACCCCAGGGACCCTCCCTCCCTTTCCTGCCACATCACCTCGGCCTTTACCCCTCTGATCAGATAAACACAAAAAAACCCTGCTCTACTTCTCTTTTTGTTCACCTGTTTATCTCGATGTTGTGCTCTTATGTAATATTAGACCTTTCCAGACTTTCTCTCTAGTACTAAGACCAAAAGGAATCCAGTGGCAGGGACGGCATTGGCAGGGCAGTTCTACAGTAGTTTGGTTCAGTGTTCAGCAAGCCCAGTCCTGTTCCTGTAAGGCAGCGGTGGCAAAGTTTGCATGGGGGTGGGGGACTTTGTAAAGCTGTCATCAAGGGTGGCTACACTTTTAAAAATTTGGTTACTACACTATTCCTTCTGTGTTAGTTAATAGTTCTGATGTCTTCACTATTATTCTATAATGTAGAAAATAGTCAAAATAAAGAAAAACCCTGGAATGAGTAAGTGTCCAAACTTTTGACTGGTGCTGCATGCATGCATAATTATTTTTCCACGCATGACAGCGTTGGTACCCCAGCTGTATTGTTCATTGTGTGTTACTGAGCCTGTCTCTGTCTTCCAGGTACCCCAGAAGTCATGTGTGTTGTTCAGAGCACAACTCGTCAGGTCCAGGTGTGTCTAGTGGAGACAGCAGCCCCCCAGAGCATCTTCACGACCATGAGCATGCGCAGTACCACAGGACGGACCTCAAGGTGAGGAGTTGTCTAAAGCACAAACGGACTGGACCACCAGGCTAATAATCCACTACTACATCTAGAATCAGTTACTTACTATGGGGTTTCAGCCAGAAAGGATCATGATCAGACCTGAGTTAACTAATTGTTTGCACGGTGACCCACCTAAAGCGTTTATTTTCCTCTGACCTACCAGTTCAACAAAGCCATGAGTGTGAATATGTTAAGGGAGGGGGAGAGGGTTGTGTAGTCCTATATGTGGGGTCATGCTTGACCTCCGGTGAAAGACAGAGGAGGTAAGGCCGTAATGAGTTTGGGATTTAGCCTAGGAAGTGGAGGAGAGGTGTTTGTATGTGTTCCTGACCTCTGGCTAGAGGTGAGTGGGGGTGGTATTTGGCTGAAGAGTTATGCAATACTTAACATTGGTGGTTGTTGTGCATTAGATTGTTGACTAGACCTCCTCCCAGCCCCTATTTCTGGCCCCTAGGCTGAGAGCAGGTCCGCTTACCCGGCCATAGTGTCTTCCTGAGACTATGATAAAGGTAATGTATCTATGCCCTGGCCAGGTCAGACCAGGGGCAGGCCACGGTTCACTCAGCTTTCCCCCAGACCCCATTAGGCCTCACTCAGACTTTGTTTTGACAGTATTAGGCAAATAAAGACTAATCCCTCTTGAACTGTCTCAGCCCATATTCACACACAACTCTGAACTGGGGGCCTGAGGGAGATGGGTGGGGGGCTGCCTTGTCAACACATATTTAGTCCTCGGGCATGTAAGTACAAGCCTGCTGCATGCTGGCATACTGTCAATGTACACATGGCAAACAGGCCTGTCTGTACTGTCGGAGCAGTGCTGTCAGTCCCTTATAGCCTTTTGTTCTGTCCCTCAGTCTAACAAAGAACTGTTTCTCAGCCTGAGACACTCACTCATTCTCCTGTTTTTTGGTGTTCTTCTATCATTCTGTCATGTCTTCTGGCGAAAGAGGCTAGCCTACTTCAGTTTACCATAGTGTCTGTAGAATTAAAACTTCCTATTCGAAGTGTCTGTGTGTGCGCCATGTTCTAACGGCGCGTGCGCCTGTTCCCCAGATGGAGTCCCCGAGGACACACGCACACTCCTCCTACGACGTGGGACTGGAGACAGAGAGGGCTGCACTAGAGGAGCCCAACACACACAACACTGAACAGGTAACAGACACACACACACACACACACACACCGACGGAGCGAATTGAACTGATGTGTGTGTTTTCCAGACTGTGAATCAGGAGGAGCCTGTAGTGGTAGAGGTCTGGTCAGCCCCAGAACCACACGCTGATCCTGAACCCCCCGCTGCTGCTGCTGAGCCAAGCACACAAATGACACAGCCTCACACACACACCCACCCAGAGCCCGATACACAACTCCCTCCCCTCCAGGACCAGGCAACTCCACCCTCCTCCACCCCATCGCCCAGCGATGACCTAGCCCAGGACCAAGCCTCCACAGACCCCCCAGCCCCGGCCGAGACCCGCAGTGATGCCCTGGCAGAACCCAGCCCAGCCCCGGCCACAGAAGACCCACAACACACACCTACCTCTACCTCTCACACCCCTGCTCCAGCCCCAGCCAGGTAATACTGCTTCATTCTATAGCTAGGTGACTCCTGATATCTCCAGGAGTGAGGACTATAATTGTCTTAATCTGTTTTTGACTAGTACTTTCTTTTTGCTAGCTAGGGCCACCTACTTCAAGTGCTCCCGGTCTTCCTAATAGCCCACTTGGTGTGTGTGAAATGCTGACTGCTCATAACTTGAAGATAGTTATTGACACATCAACCAGGATTAAGGGGCAGGAAGGGCCCACATCACTCGCTCACTTGAATATCTTCCCTAGTTACTTTTCAGATCTAATTTTGCTCTTTTGTAGCTTTGGCAACTATGTGTGTGTTCTCTCAGTTCGCTCCTCTCCATGTAGGCTTTAAAGACGCTCCCCAAACCTTGGCTGCAACCCAACTCATTTAGTGTACCCTGCGAGAACAATATGGAATTCCTGGTCTCCGGCAGCGTTTTGGAACTTCCGAGTTAATCTCAGCCTATGCTGCCCTGACGAAGACCCAGACGAATACATGGATTACCCCAGAGAACACTACTACTCCAGCTGCTCTCCATCTGACTACGTTTTCTCTCATAGTCCAAGAGCATCTGGTCGTCGCGGTGGTGGCACAGGGCTATTTTCTCCCTCTCTCACCTGTCCATCTCCTCATTTGAATTCCATGCTGTCACTGTCACTTGTCCACTCAAGCTTAACATTGTCATCTATCACCTGCCAGGTGCCGTTAGGGAGTTCTTCAATGAGTTTGACACCTTGACAAGCTTATTGCCCGACGATGGCTCACCACTCTTCGTACTTGGTGACTTCAACCTCCTGACATCTGCCTTTGATTCACTTCTTTACAACTCTTTCATTCCCCTTCTTGCCTGTTTTGACCTCACACTTTCCCAGTCCCCTCTTACTCACAAGGCAGGCAATACGCTTGACCTCATCTTTATTAGAGGCTGCTTTCCTTCTAATGTCACTGTAACCTCTCCAGGTCTCTGATCACTACTTTGTTTCCTTTTCTGTCTCCCTTTCCTCCAACCTTAACCACTCAGCCTCTACCCAGATGGTCATGGGCCGTCACAATCTTTACTCTCACTCTCACTCCTCTCCTCTTCTATCATCTCTCCCTTCTGATAATTCCTTCTCCCTCCTGTCTCCTGACTCTGCCTCTTTGACCCTACTATCCTCCCTTTCTGCTTCTTATGACTCGTATTGTCCTCTTCCCCCGACCGGCTCGGCTCTCCCCTCCTGCTCCGAGTAACTCATTGCGAGCTTACAGGGCTGTGGCCAGCTGAGTGAAAACTTTCGGAGGACCTATTGTCCTTTTCACTCCCTCCTCTCTACCTTCTCTTCTCCTGTCTACTGCTAAAGCCACTTTCTATCACTCTAAATGTCAAGCTTCTGCCTTCTCCCTCCTTAATCCTCCTCCCTCTCTGCGGGTGACTTTGTCAATCACTTTGAAAAGGTTGATGACATTTGCTGCTCATTCACTCAGCTTATTAAGTCCACTGGTCCCACTCCCCTACGCCTTGATCACATTCTCCCCTCTCTCTGCAGAGGAAATCTTGTGATTAGTGAGGTCCGGCCGCCCGACAACGTTCCTACTCAACCCCATCCCCTTCTCCAGACCATCTCTGGAGACCTTCTCCCATTCCTCACTTCCCTCGTCAACTCATCCCTGACCACTGGCTGCATTTCCCTGACTTCAAAATGGCCCGAGTCGCTTCCCTCCTCAAGAAACAAACACACTTTAACGTCAAATCCTACAGACCGGTATCACTTCATGATTCTCTTTCCAAAACACTTGAGGGTGCTGTCTCTGAACAACTCTCTCACTATCTCTCTCAAAATGATCTTCTTGACCCTAACCAGCTTCAAGACGGGTCACTCAACCGAGACTGCTCTTCTCTGTGACAGAGGCTCTCCTCACTGCCAAAGCTGACTCTCTCTCTTCTGTTCTCATCCTCCTAGATCTATCTGCTGCCTTCGACACTGTGAACCATCAGATCCTCCTCTCCACCCTCAGGGCTGGGTGTTTCAGGCTCTGCACTTTCTTGGATTGCATCCTACCGGGCAGGTTGCTCCTACCAGGTGACATGGAGAGGACCTGTGTCTGCACCACAGTCTCCTCACTACTGGTGTCCCCCAGGTCTCTTGGTCCTTTCCTCTTCTCTCTCTACACCAAGTCCCTCGGCTCTGTCATATCCTCACATGGTCTCTCCTATCATTGCTATGCGGATGACACTCACCTACTTTTCGGCTTCCCCCTTCTGACACCCAGAAGGCAACATGCATCTCTGCAAGCCTGGCAGTTATCTCCGCTTGGATGTCGGTCCACCACCCTAAGCTCCACCTTGACAAGACGTAGCTGCTCTTCCTCCCGGGGAAGGGCTGCCTGCTCCAAGAACTCTCCATCACTTTTGACAACTCCACGGTGTCCTCATCAAAGCAGTGACCCGCTCCTGCAGGTTCATGCTCTACAACATCCGTAGAGTACAACCCTTCCTCATACAGGAAGCCGCGCAGGTCCTAATCCAGGCACTTGTCATCTCCCGCCTGGAATACTGCAACTCTGTTGGCTGGGGTCCCCACTTGTGCCATCAAACCCATGCAACGTATCCAGAACACTGCAGCCCGCCTGGTGTTCTACCTTCCCAAGTTCTCTCATGTCACCCGGCTCCACCCGGCTCCTCCCATGTCACCCGGCTCCTCCCATGTCACCCGGCTCCTCCCATGTCACCCGGCTCCTTCCTCACACTCCACTGGCTTCCAGTAGAAGCTCACATCCACTACAAGACCATGGTACTTACCTACAGAGCAGCAAGGGGAACTGCACCTCCCTACCTTCAGGCTCTGCTCAAACCCTACACCCCAACCCGAGCACTCCGCTCTGCCACCTTTGGTCTCTTGGCCCTCCCACCCCTACAGGAGGGCAGCTCCCACTCAACCCAGTACAAGCTCTTCTCTGTCCAGTGTCTCCCTGAAGCTAGGACAGCAGAGTCCCTGCCCATCTTCTGAAAACATCTGAAACACTACCTCTTCAAAGAGTACCTTAAATAATCCCCTTGCACCCTCTCCTCAAAAAGCCTTTAGTGAATGAACACTTGCACTTGACTCTTTTCCCCTTTACTAGCTCTGACTTTGCTGAGAGTACATTTTTCTTCAATGAAGTAGCTTACTAACTCTATGTGGTTGTCCCACTATCTATCTTAAGATGAGTGCACTGCTAAATGACTAAAATGAGAAATGTGTATTGTACGTGTGATGTATATGAGATGTTCTGTTAATATAGCAGAATTATGGGTCCACGACAACTTCCTCTTTGGTATAAATGAAGTATTTATCGTATCGTAAGAGGTGGTGTCACTAGTCAACCTCTGATGTACATTGCTATTTAACTGATATTGCCTTTGGGCTGAAATAGTTTTTTGTTGTCGAGTTTTTCACGTAATTATAATTTTAAAAATTAAAATGCCCCTTTATACACGGTAGGAATGTTATTGAAATAAAATACTGTGGATCCAGATTGTTTCTCCTTTCAACCCCTCTAACCCGCTCTTCTGTCCTCCACTCGCCTTCTCTCCCTCTCCCCCATAGTGGTGATGCTGACCTAGTGGAGAGCCAGTCAGAGCAGGATCAAATTCAGGCTGGTTCTGATTCTGATGTCCAAGCATCTGTCAGCCCAGAGGACCCAGACCAGGACCAAGGTCTACCAGAGCTGGACCTGGGGGGAAACACCTCCCACAGGCACCAAGACACCGACCAAGACCAGCAGGTGAGAGGGAGTCCTACAACCTATTCCTCAGTGTTTCAGAGAGTAGACCGTTAGTTATGCCACTGACTGTAAATGTAATGGGAGTGTAGAGGTTTACGTGTGAGCATTGGGGGGAGGAGCTACACACAGCTTGGCAGCCAATCCTGCAAAATCCTTCATTCAGTAAATGAACCCTCTGCTCCCTCTGCCTTTCTCTTACTTGGAGGAGGGATGGAAGGGAGGGAGTGAGCGAGAGAATGGAAGAAGAGGGTGGGAGTGAGAGAAGAAGAGGGTCAGCCTTTGTTTGTAGATGGTGATGAATTAAAAGCCCTGTCCAGTATTGGTACAGAGCTGTTCTGTTCTCCAACTACATTGGCTGCAGACAGACAGAGCTGAACCGGATTGGCCCGTATCTGTGTGTTAATGAACAGCCTTTGCCATTTGGTGGCTTTGTCGACCGTTCTGGGGTCTTATCAAGTGATTGTGTAATATATAAATTGTATGACGTGTCTGTATGACGTGTCTGTATGACGTGTCTGTATGACGTGTGTCTCTATACCTGTCAAGGCAGTGGATCAGGTGGATGCCAGTGATGCCAGCGCTATTGAGACGGACCCCTCAGTGCCCAGTAAGGAGGACATCCCAACCTTCGACGAGTGGAAGAAACAAGTCATGGAGGTGGAGAAAGAGAAGAGTAAGAAACACACACAGGGACACAGTTCCCATCATTAATATCATGTTCAGGAGAAGCTCAGTGACCATGAAGAAGGCATGATGGTCGCAACAGTCATTTTTCAGACAAACTAGTGCAGAGACCTCACAAATCTCTTTCCTCCTTTCAACTCACTTGATCTCTTTCTCTCTTCCCTCCATCTTCCTCCTTCCCTCTTCTTTCTCTCTATCCCTCAGTTTCTCCCCTCTTGCCTTTCATTCTTGAATCTCTTCCCTCTGAATGAGGGCAGTATGGGTACTGGACCGTGTGTGTGTGTGTGTGTTGTCAACCTCTCACCCTCCTCCTCTGAGGCAGCACTCTTTCTCCACCGTCATGAATGGCCCGGTCTACTGGAGCAGAAGGACACAGACCAACAGACATGCATGAGTTCACACACACTCTCAAACTGCACGCCACATGCACTGCACACACACACACACACACACAAAAATACTTCCAGATTGCGTACAGTAACCTCACACTCTTAGATCATAGACAGCGTGGCAGGGTCAGTTAACCCATTGTGTTATTATCCGCTGGGCTAGAAACTGGACCTTGTGTAGATCTCCTGTCCTCAGCGTCACCATCACAGACCAGACAGACACATTTATAAACAGATGGCGTGACGGTGGTAATTGTGTACTACGTCATCCATTTCATATGTTTTCTTTTTTTTTTAATTTGTACACTATGTTACGGATTTGGAAGTGTTTAAGGTCCCGGACTGCATCTTTCTCACACACACACGTTTTGTTCTATCCTCGTGGGGACTTAAAATCCTATTTTCCCTAACCTAACTCCTAAACCTCTAACCACTAACCCCTTAAAGGCTCTGCATGTTCAATCTGACTTCTGACGAGGCCGTACAGCATTTACTGCCATGCAGCCTCCACAGACGTCAGGGTTTCATCCTTATTGCGCTGAACAGAGCTGTTGTCAAGGAAGTGCGTTTGTGTTTATACAAGATATACCATCCCCACCTGCCGTCAACCAATCATGTCAATGTGGAGTTATACGGAGTCCTCCACATAGTTAAAACATTTGAGAGGAGCACAGCAATGCGGTACGGAGCTTGATTTGGCCTCTGCATGCCCCCAGAAGCTCGGCAATTGCGTCACACCCTCCATATGAAGTTTCCGACCACATTTTCGGATCGAGCATAAATAGGGTTTTACCCTAGTAGTAACCCTAAACTTAACCCCTAAAGCTTAAAATAGCCTTTGTTGAAATGGGAAATTTCCCCACGGGAGAATTTTACTTTTTTTTTACTATCCTTGTGGGGACTTTTGGGGGATTTTAGGTCCCCTCAAGGATAGAAGAACCAACCCACACACACACCTCTTAACCCCCCTGTCTTCTCCAGCTCTGTCCCTCCATACCTCTTCAAGTGGAAGCCCCCCTGTGAAGAAGGTACAGAAGAACTTTAAAAACAACTATGCTTCTGTGGAGTGTGGCGCTAAGATACTGTCAGCTAACACAGAGGCCAAGGTAACACACAAGTCTTTATGTTCTTAGAACTGTAAGAATCCGTCCATTGACTCATTATGTGTCTCATATTTGCCATTTTGTTCTCTCTATCCTCTCTGGTTTCCAGAGTACATCTGCTATCCTCATGGAGAATATGGACCTGTACATGCTGAACCCCTGCAGCATCAAGATCTGGTGAGTCACACACACATTCGAGGGGCGTGCTGATGCAGGAGACGTTGTCATTTTTGCTTCAGTTAAGATTGTGCAAGAGGGATACACCGTTCGAAACAATCATGAGAATAAATAAAGGTGTCAGATTTTCAATCTAGTCATCTCTCGTTGTTTAATTTTGTGGACATTTTGCCCTTCTACCTCTTTCTCCTGGTCCTGGCTGCTCTCTGTGGAGCTGCAGCGTGACAATGGGTTACTCAGTGTTCTGCTTTGCTGTTTCCTCCAGAAACACACACGCACACATTGTCCCCTCAGCACGTGTGACCCCAACTGCCAACCATCTGCCCAGGCAGAGGTCAAGGGGAGAGCAGGCAGCTGGAAATGATCTCACATTACCATTCCTCATCTACCTCTCTATTCCTCTTCCCCTTTTCTCTCTCTAGGTTTGTGATAGAGCTGTGTGAGCCCATCCAGGTGAAACAGTTGGACATCGCTAACTTTGAACTCTTCTCCTCCACACCTAAAGACTTCCTGGTCTCCATCAGCGACAGGTATATGCACACCCTTCCTGTTTCTCTCAGGACACACACACACGCCCCTCTGACCACCCCTCTCGTTCTCTTGCTCTCTCTCAGGTATCCCACCAACAAGTGGTTGAAGTTGGGAACGTTCCACGCCCGTGACGAGCGCACCGTCCAGAGCTTCCCATTGGATGAACAGCTCTACGCCAAATACATCAAGGTACATACTTACACAGTCACACCTACACACACACACACACACACACTGCAAACACCCATACACAGACAAACTGCAGACACACACACCATTTGAATTCTATTTTCTAAGCCCAGGTAAATTCCTCATCACTTCACAACAGGTTTCCTATGTCATCAACATGAGACTGGCTCCCTACTGAAACCTCACATCATATATGTGATTGTGAGGGTGAAAATGTGGAAGGAAATATTCTGAGGGTGTTGATGTATTTCAGCTACCTTTCCTCCCTACTTCTATGTGTAATAAATACAGTACAAATACAGTAAAGAAGTATTGGAAAGTGCCTACTATATTGTAGTCTTTCAACTCTGCTCCTCCTCGCCATCTTCTCTTATCTAACGCTTTAAGTGTTATTACATTTATTTATTTAATTCTTGGGAGATTTTTTTGTGTTGTTGGGTTAATATGAATATGCCACTGTTACCAAATGATGAATTGTAATTTTACAAACTACTGTGTGAATAGGTCCAAAGTTGATTTAGTTTCAAGAAGAACTGAAGCTGATATCAACCTGATATGTCTTGTTCTGATGTGTGTCTGTCTAGGTTGTCTGTGTGTCTGTCTAGGTTGTCTGTCTAGGTTGTCTGTGTGTCTGTCTAGGGTGTCTGTCTAGGGTGTCTGTCTAGGGTGTCTGTCTAGGGTGTCTGTCTAGGGTGTCTGTCTAGGGTGTCTGTCTAGGGTGTCTGTCTGTCTGTCTAGGTGTCTGTCTGTGTCTGTCTAGGGTGTCTGTCTAGGGTGTCTGTCTAGGGTGCCTGTCTAGGGTGCCTGTCTAGGGTGCCTGTCTAGGGTGCCTGTCTAGGGTGCCTGTCTAGGGTGCCTGTCTAGGTGCCTGTCTAGGGTGCCTGTCTAGGGTGCCTGTCTAGGGTGCCTGTCTAGGTTGTCTGTGTGTGTGTGTGGCTACCTCTTCCCTACTCCTCTAAAGTAACTGCTATGAATACTTACAGTGCATTCTGAAACTATTCGGAACCCTTGACTTTTTCTACATTTTGTTATGTTACAGCCTTATTCTAAAATGGATTAAATACAAATAAATCCTCAGCAATCTACACATTATACCCCATAATGACAAAGCGAAAACAGGTTTTTAGACATGTTTGCAAATTTATTACAAATAAAAAACATACCTTATTTACATAACTATTCAGACTCAAAATTGAGCGCAGATGAAATCCTGTTTCCATTGATCATCCTTGAGATGTTTCTACAACTTCATTGGAGTCCACCTGTGGTAAATTCAATTGATTGGCCATGATTTAGAAAGGCACACACCTGTCTATATAAGATCCCACAGTTGACGGTACATGTCAGAGCAAAAACCAAGCCATGAGGTCGAAGGACCCTAAGGTCCCTAAGTGGCCCCCATCATTCTTAAATGGATGATGTTTGGAACCACCAAGACTATTCCAAGAGCTGGCCGTCCGGCCAAACTGTGCAATCGAGGGAGAAGGGCCTTGGTCAGGGAGGTGACTAAGAACCCGATGGTCACTCTGACAGAGCTCTAGAGTTTCTCTGTGGAGATGGGAGAACCTTCCAGAAGGACAACCATCACTGCAGCACTCCACCAATCAGGCCTTTATGGTGTGGCCAGACGGAACCACTCTAAAGTAAAAACCACATAACAGCCCACTTGGAGTTTGCCAAAAGGCACCTACAGACGGTCAGAAACATGATTCTCTGGTCTGATGAAACGAAGACTAAACTCTTTGGTCTGAATGCGAAGTGTCACGTCTGGAGGAAACCTGGCACCATCACTATGATGAAGTTTGGTGGTGGCAGTATCATGCTGTGGGGATGTTTTTCAGTGGTTGGGACTGGCAGGCTAGTCAGGATCGAGGCAAAGATGAAGGGTGCAAAGTACAGAGAGATCCTTCATGAAAACCTGCTCCAGAGCGCTCAGGACCTCAGACTGGGGTGAAGATTCACCTTCCAACAGGACAATGACCCTAAGCACATAGCCAAGACAATGCAGAAGAGGCTTCGAGACAAGTCTCTGAATGTCCTTGAGTGGCCCAGCCAAAGCCCAGACTTGAACCCAATCTAACATCTCTGAAGAGAACTGAAAATGGCTGTGCAGCAACGCTCCCTATCCAACTTGACAGAGCTTGAGAGGATCTGCAGAGAATAATGGGAGGATCTCCCAAATACAGGTATACCAAGATTGTAGCGTCATACCTAAGACTCAAGGCTGTAATTTCTGCCAAAGGTGCTTCAACAAAGTACTGAGTAAAGTGTCTGAATACTTGTGAAAAAATTAAATTCCTGTTTTTTATTTTAATAAATTCCCAAATTTCTATAAACGTGTTTTTCTTTGTCATTATGGGGTATTCTGGGAAGATTGAGGGGGGAAAACAATTTAATCCATTATAGAATAAGGCTGTAATGTAACAAAATGTGGGAAAAGTCTAGGGGTCTGACAACTTTCCGAATGCACTGTATAATACATTTCCCTTTTAATGCTATTTGTACCTTATTTTGCTTCGTATACCTTACCCTTAATTGCTTTATACTTGTAGTCTCTTGTAGAGCAAGCATTCAGTCAACACTGTTATGTTGTCAGGAAATCATTTTACGAAAATGCCAAAAAAAGGACCAGTTGCTTGACTTGCTTGTGGCATGAATCAGCCTTTTCCTGATTTCTCTCCTTTTCCCCTCTCTCTCTCTGTCTCGACCTCTTGCATCAGATGTTCATCAAGTACATAAAGGTTAGCATTCTTCTCTTTTAGAGGCTGTAAATATGCAATGATGCGTTCTATAATGTACCATAATGGGGAGCTTTGGTGGCAGTGCACAGATACTGTAATGCATGACCAAAACCAACTAAAACAAAACACACATTAATAAAAACATATCATCAGCTTGGCAAGTTCTACAACATCACCTTTAATTTAGTATAGACGTTATTGGATGACTAGAATGTTAGTGTTGCTGGGTGGTTTAATTAACTAGGTGTGAGTGCTTTACCAGTGGTTTAACCCTTCCTCTCCCCTTCCCTCCAGGTGGAGCTCATCTCCCACTTTGGATCAGAACACTTCTGTCCCCTCAGCCTCATCAGGTTAGAGATGTATAGAGGGAGGGAAGGAAGGAGTGGTAGAGAGACTGTCATTTCACTTTTTACAGATGCAGTGCTATGAAAAAGTATTTGCCCCCTTATTTTCTGTATTTTTGATCAGATCTTCAACTGAAACCTAATATTAGATAAAGGGAACCTGAGGTTACAAATAACCCCCCAAAAAGTATGCTTATATTATTTATTTAATTAGGTTATCCAGCACCCAATTCCCCTGTGGGAAAATGATTTGCCTCCTTAAACTCTAACTGGTTGTGCCACATAGCTACAATGACTGCAACCAAAT
Source organism: Oncorhynchus tshawytscha (assembly GCF_018296145.1). Taxonomy (NCBI): domain Eukaryota; kingdom Metazoa; phylum Chordata; class Actinopteri; order Salmoniformes; family Salmonidae; genus Oncorhynchus; species Oncorhynchus tshawytscha. The sequence goes on along the minus strand of NC_056433.1, from coordinate 63,093,257 downwards.
GCTTCCTGTAGTTGTTGATCGGTCTCTACCATTGCTTGGAGGGAGTCTGGCCCAATCTTGCATTCAGAACTGCTTTAACTCAGTGACATTTGTGGGTTTTCACGCATGAACTGCTTGTTGCATGCATGAACTGCATTCTCCTGTAGAATTCTCTGATACAGAGCAGAATTCAGGGTTCCATCTATTAACCGGTCTCGGACTGGTGTTCCGCTAGCGGAATATTCACTTACCTTTGATCTCCATCAGAATGCACTCCCAGGAATCGCAGTTCCACAGTAAATGCTTATTTTGTTTGATAATGTCCATCATTTATGTCCAATAGCTTCTTTTGTTAGGGCGTTTGATAAACAAATACAAAAGTGTGATCTGGTCCATTCGGACGAAACGTTCAAAAAGTTATATTACATGTCGAAGATTCTATACTTAGTTTGACAGGTTTCTATCTTTAGGATGATTTTATCATAAATGTTCAATAATGTTCCAACCGGAGAATTCCATTGTCTGTTGAAAAGCAATGAAACGACAGCTACCTCTCAAGTGAAAGCGCGTGACTGAGAACGAGGCTGTAGGCAGACCACTGATTCAAAGAGCTCCCATCCGGTCCCACATCACATGAGAAGCCTGAAACAACATTCTAAAGACGGTTGACATCTAATGGAAGCCTTGGGAAGTACAAAATAACCCATATCCAACTGTGTATTCGATAGGGGTGAGTTCAAAAACTACAAACTTCAGATTTCCCACTTCCTGTTTGGATTTTTTTCTCAGGTTTTTGCCTGCCATATGAGTTCTGTTATACTCCCAGACATCATTCAAACAGTTTTAGAAACTTCAGAGTGTTTTCTATCCAATACTAATAATAATATGCATATATTAGCATCTGGGACTGAGTAGGAGGCAGTTCACTCTGGGCACGCTATTCATCCAAAAGTGAAAATGCTGCCCCCTATCCCAAAGAAGCTAAGGCAAGTCGTCCAGGTCCTGAGGCAGCAAAGCATCACACTACCACCACCACCATGTTTGATAGTTGGTATGAGGCTCTTACTGTGGAATGCAGTGATTGATTTTCACCAGGCATAATGGGACCCATGTAGTCCAAAAAGCACCTGGGTGATCATCCAGACTCTGGATGATCCATAACGTACTATGGACAGATGAGTCAAGCATGGTGTTGGTAGTGTGATGTTTGACAACGCTTTGTTGCAACAGGACCTAGACGACTTGTCTTAATAGAAGGAACCATGAATTCTGCTCTGTATCAGAGAATTCTACAGGAGAATGTCAGGCCATCTGTCTGTGAGCTGAAGCTGAAACGCAGCTATGTCATGCAGCAAGACAATAATCCAAAACACACAATCAAGTCTAATTGGGAATGGCGTAGGCAAAGTCCAGACCTAGTCCCGATTTGACATGTTGTGGCAGGACTTCAAACAAGCAGTTCATTGTTAAAAAAAACACATGTTGCTGTTACAGCAGTTCTGAATGGAAGAGTGGGCCAGAATTCCTCCACAGCGATGTGAGAGATTGATCAACATCTAGCGACGTGAGAGATTGATCAACAACTACAGGAAGTGTTTGATTGGAGTCAATGTAGCCAAAGGTGGCACAACCAGTTAGTGTAAGGGGGCAATTACCTTTTCACACCAGGGCATTGGGTGTTGCTTAACATTGTTTAAGAAATGAATTAAATAAGTATGTAGTTATTGTTATTTGTTCATTCAGGTTCCCTTGATCTAATATTAGGTTTTGGTTGAAGATCTGAAATCAAAAGAAAAACACCCTTTCTGTCCCCTTTTAACTGGAACTAAGTTCACATCCACTTAACTGCTGCTACTCTGTAGATAAACTACATGTTAAGGTGTACATTCTCTCAGTCGATAAGGTTAAAGGGTTGATGTATATATGAATGTGCAGTTACAGTACAGACATGTCCCTGATGTTGAACCTCTCACTCAAACCCACATCCCCTCAGGGCTGGTGTTTGAGTTAGAGAATACTATAGGGAACAGTGTACTCTCAGCAACATGTCAACCCACCTGTCAGTTTTCTGACAAATTTCATGTTAGCCTAAGCATAATTCCTCTCTTTCAGCTGTATATGATAAATGTAACCAGATGTTAGTTTGTGTGTGTGTTATATAACAGTGTGTGTGTGTGTGTTTACAGGGTGTTTGGTACCAGTATGGTGGAGGAATATGAAGAGATTGCAGATTCTCAGTACCCCTCAGAGAGGCTGGAGTACCTTGATGAGGATTATGGTGAGATGGTACACTGTGTTTGATAATCGGTTATGAAAGAGATTGTGTTCTCAATAAAGTACCTGATTAGGTGCATCAAAGCAGGGACCGAGAGACTGAAAAACAGCTTCGAACTCAAGGCCATCGACTGTTAGACAGCAATCACTTACACAGAGAGGCTGCTGCCTACATACAGACTTGAAATCATTGGCTACTTTAATACATGGATCACTAGTCACTTTAATCATGTTTATATATATTGGATCACCCATGTACACTACAGATCACAAGTTTGGGGTCACTTAGAAATGTCCTTGTTTTTGAAAGAAACACACGTTTTTTTTGTCCATTGAAATAGTGTAGACTTTGTTAATGTTGTAAATGACTATTGTAGCTGGAAACGTCTGATTTTTAATGGAATATCTACATAAGCGTACAGAGGCCCATTATCGGCAACCATCACTCCTGTGTTCCAATGGCACGTTGTGTTAGCTAATCCAAGTTGATCCCTTTAAAAGGCTAATTGATCATTAGAAAAACCTTTTGCAGTTGTTAGCATAGCTGAAAACTGTTGTTCTGATTGAAGAAGCAATAAAATTGGCCTGTAGACTAGTTGAGTATCTGGAGCGTCAACATTTGTGGGTTTGATTACAGGCTCAAAATGGCCAGAAACAAATAACTTTCTTCTGAAACTCGTCAGTCTTGTTGCGAGAAATTGCCAAGAAACTGAAAATCTTGTACAACGCTGTGTACTACTCCCTTCACAGAACAGCGCAAACTGGCTCTACCAGAATATAAAGGATTGGGAGGCCCCGGTGCACAACTGAGCCAGAGGACAAGTACATTAGTGTGTCTAGTTTGAGAAACAGATGCCTCACAAGTCCTCAACTGGCAGCTTCATTAAATAGTACCCGCAAAACACCAGTCTCAATGTCAACAGTGAAGAGGCGAATCATGGATGCTGGCCTTCTAGGCAGAGTTGCAAAGAAAAAGCCATATCTCAGACTGGCCAATAAAAAGAAAAGATTGCGATGGACAAAAGAACACAGACACTGGACAGAGGAACTCTGCCTAGAAGGCCAGCATCCCGGAGTCGCCTCTTCACTGTTGATGTGGAGACTGTATTTCTGATCAATTTGATGTTATTTTAATGGACAAAAAATGTGCTTTTTTTTCAAAAGCAGGGACATTACTAAGTGACCCCAAACTTTCGAAAGGTAGTGTATATACTGCATTTTATACCATCTATTGCATTTTGCCTATGCTGCTCTGTCATTGCTCATGCATATGTGTATATATTCTTATTCCATTCCTTTACTTAGATTTGTGTGTATTAGGTAGTTATTGGAAATTGTTAGATATTCCTGCACTGTCGGAACTAGAAGCACAAGCATTTCACTACACTTGCAATAACATCTGCCAACCATGTGTATGTGACCAATAACATTTTATTTGATTTAAATAATCTTTAGATTTTTTTCCCCTTATCTACAGACTACCCTCCTGGGTACCTCCACTCTGAGGACAAGGGGTCCAAAAATCTGCTGGGCTCTGCCACAAGTACGTACGTACACACAGACACACAATCACGTCAGATTGTTTTGAGCCTACAGTGCCTTAAAGGTTTTCACACCCCTTGACCTTTTCCACATTTTGTTGTTACAGCCTGAATTTAAAAGGGATTACGCTGAGATTAGTTTATCACTGGCCTATACACAAATACCCCATAATGTGAAAGTGGAATTATGTTTTTTGAGATTAATTCAAAACTGAAATAAATGTCTTGAGTCAATAAGTATTCAACCCCTTCAAGCCTAAATAAGTTCAGGAGTAAAAATGTGTTTAACAAGTCATGTAATAAATTGCATGGACTCTGTGTGCAGTAATAGTGTTTAATGTGATGTTTGATTGACTACCTCATCTCTACCCCACACATACAATAATATGTAAGGTCCTTCAGTTGAGCAGTGAATTTCAAACACAGAATGGAGCTAAGCACAGGCAAATTCCTAGAGGAAAACCTGGTTCAGTCTGCTTTCTACACTGGGAGATGACTTCATCTTTCATCAGGGCAATAACCTAAAACACAAGGCCACATCTACACTGGAGTCGCTTACCAAGAAGACAGAGAATGTTCGTGAGCAGCAGAGTTACAGTTTTGACTTAAATCTACTTGAAAATCTATGGCAAAACCTGAAAATGGTTGACTGGGAATGCTCAACAAACAATATGACAGAGCTTGAAGAATTTTGAAAATAATAATGGGCAAATGTTGCACAGTCCAGGTGTGGAAAGCTCTTCGAGACTTACCCAGAAAGACTCACAGCTGTCATCGCCACCACGAAGTATTGACTCGGGTGTGTGAATACTTATGTAATTTAGGTATTTCTGTATTTGCTCAAATTTCAAAAATATTTATTCACTTTGTCGTTATGGGGTATTGTGTGTAGATGGGTAAGAAAGAATCCATTTTGAATTCAGGCTGTAACACAATGTGGAATAAGTCAAGGGATATGAATCATTTCTGAAGGAACTGTAGATTCACATGGCACATGATTGCATTAACATGGGTAACTTGATATCCTGGCTGAGCGTCAGTTCTCTATTGTATCTAATCACATCATATAATTGATCTCCAGAATTGGCTCTAAAACAGGTTGTGTTTCTTGGAGAATGGAGAGACTAGAAGCTGCTTTCCTTGAATACATGAAGTCCTGAATGTTCTATCAGTTGCTGTATTCCCACTCACACACACATTCACACACACACAGAGCGGGTTAGCGACTGACGTATATAACTCTGCTACACACACTGGAGCTCCTGTTTCTCCCTGCCTCTATGGGGGAGGGACTGGTATTGCAATGAGGCTGTAATCAGATTGGCTAAGACCCCCCACACACACACACACGTTCAACATTGAGAAAACAGACTGACCCATTCCTACACGACCCCCACCCCAATTCGGTGAGAGAAAACAAGCAGAGACTGGCAGGGTCTTCTGTAGCCAAGCAGAGACTGGCAGGGTCTTCTGTAGCCAAGCAGAGACTGGCAGGGTCTTCTGTAGCCAAGCAGAGACTGGCAGGGTCTTCTGTAGCCAAGCAGAGACTGGCAGGGTCTTCTGTAGCCAAGCAGAGACTGGCAGGGTCTTCTGTAGCCAAGCAGAGACTGGCAGGGTCTTCTGTAGCCAAGCAGAGACTGGCAGGGTCTTCTGTAGCCAAGCAGAGACTGGCAGGGTCTTCTGTGGCAGCCAAGCAGAGACTGGCAGGGTCTTCTGTAGCCAAGCAGAGACTGGCAGGGTCTTCTGTAGCCAAGCAGAGACTGGCAGGGTCTTCTGTAGCCAAGCAGAGACTGGCAGGGTCTTCTGTAGCCAAGCAGAGACTGGCAGGGTCTTCTGTCTGGCAGGGTCTTCTGTAGCCAAGCAGAGACTGGCAGGGTCTTCTGTAGCCAAGCAGAGACTGGCAGGGTCGTCTGTAGCCAAGCAGAGACTGGCAGGGTCGTCTGTAGCCAAGCAGAGACTGGCAGGGTCGTCTGTAGCCAAGCAGAGACTGGCAGGGTCTTCTGTCTGTAGCCAAGCAGAGACTGGCAGGGTCTTCTGTAGCCAAGCAGAGACTGGCAGGGTCTTCTGTAGCCAAGCAGAGACTGGCAGGGTCTTCTGTAGCCAAGCAGAGACTGGCAGGGTCTTCTGTAGCCAAGCAGAGACTGGCAGGGTCTTCTGTAGCCAAGCAGAGACTGGCAGGGTCTTCTGTAAAGCAGAGACTGGCAGGGTCTTCTGTAGCCAAGCAGAGACTGGCAGGGTCTTCTGTAGCCAAGCAGAGACTGGCAGGGTCTTCTGTAGCCAAGCAGAGACTGGCAGGGTCTTCTGTAGCCAAGCAGAGACTGGCAGGGTCTTCTGTAGCCAAGCAGAGACTGGCAGGGTCTTCTGTAGCCAAGCAGAGACTGGCAGGGTCTTCTGTAGCCAAGCAGAGACTGGCTTCTGTAGGGTCTTCTGTAGCCAAGCAGAGACTGGCAGGGTCTTCTCTGGCAGGGTCTTCTGTAGCCAAGCAGAGACTGGCAGGGTCTTCTGTAGCCAAGCAGAGACTGGCAGGGTCTTCTGTAGCCAAGCAGAGACTGGCAGGGTCTTCTGTAGCCAAGCAGAGACTGGCAGGGTCTTCTGTAGCCAAGCAGAGACTGGCAGGGTCTTCTGTAGAGACTGGCAGGGTCTTCTGTAGCCAAGCAGAGACTGGCAGGGTCTTCTGTAGCCAAGCAGAGACTGGCAGGGTCTTCTGTAGCCAAGCAGAGACAGGGTCTTCTGTAGCCAAGCAGAGACTGGCAGGGTCTTCTGTAGCCAAGCAGAGACTGGCAGGGTCTTCTGTAGCCAAGCAGAGACTGGCAGGGTCTTCTGTAGCCAAGCAGAGACTGGCAGGGTCTTCTGTAGCCAAGCAGAGACTGGCAGGGTCTTCTGTAAAGCAGAGACTGGCAGGGTCTTCTGTAGCCAAGCAGAGACTGGCAGGGTCTTCTGTAGCCAAGCAGAGACTCTCTTCTGTAGCCAAGCAGAGACTGGCAGGGTCTTCTGTAGCCAAGCAGAGACTGGCAGGGTCTTCTGTACAGAGACTGGCAGGGTCTTCTGTAGCCAAGCAGAGACTGGCAGGGTCTTCTGTAGCCAAGCAGAGACTGGCAGGGTCTTCTGTAGCCAAGCAGAGACTGGCAGGGTCTTCTGTAGCCAAGCAGAGACTGGCAGGGTCTTCTGTAGCCAAGCAGAGACTGGCAGGGTCTTCTGTAGCCAAGCAGAGACTGGCAGGGTCTTCTGTAGCCAAGCAGAGACTGGCAGGGTCTTCTGTAGCCAAGCAGAGACTGGCAGGGTCTTCTGTAGCCAAGCAGAGACTGGCAGGGTCTTCTGTAGCCAAGCAGAGACTGGCAGGGTCTTCTGTAGCCAAGCAGAGACAGCCAAGCAGAGACTGGCAGGGTCTTCTGTAGCCAAGCAGAGACTGGCAGGGTCTTCTGTAGCCAAGCAGAGACTGGCAGGGTCTTCTGTAGCCAAGCAGAGACTGGCAGGGTCTTCTGTAGCCAAGCAGAGACTGGCAGGGTCTTCTGTAGCCAAGCAGAGACTGGCAGGGTCTTCTGTAGCCAAGCAGAGACTGGCAGGGTCTTCTGTAGCCAAGCAGAGACTGGCAGGGTCTTCTGTAGCCAAGCAGAGACTGGCAGGGTCTTCTGTAGCCAAGCAGAGACTGGCAGGGTCTTCTGTAGCCAAGCAGAGACTGGCAGGGTCTTCTGTAGCCAAGCAGAGACTGGCAGGGTCTTCTTCTGTAGCCAAGCAGAGACTGGCAGGGTCTTCTGTAGCCAAGCAGAGACTGGCAGGGTCTTCTGTAGCCAAGCAGAGACTGGCAAGGGTCTTCTGTAGCCAGAGACTGGCAGGGTCTTCTGTAGCCAAGCAGAGACTGGCAGGGTCTTCTGTAGCCAAGCAGAGACTGGCAGGGTCTTCTGTAGCCAAGCAGAGACTGGCAGGGTCTTCTGTAGCCAAGCAGAGACTGGCAGGGTCTTCTGTAGCCAAGCAGAGACTGGCAGGGTCTTCTGTAGCCAAGCAGAGACTGGCAGGGTCTTCTGTAGCCAAGCAGAGACTGGCAGGGGCTGGAGAGAAGTGTTTGGGTAAGGGAATGGAGAGTGAGGCTGAGGGGAATGCCAAAGGCCTGTGGTTTTACACATTCCTGTGGGGCCTTCACCTATTTTACTATACTACCAGTGAAGGACTATTCATGATGCTCTCTCACTCTCGTGTGTGTGTGTGTGTGTGTGTGTGTGTGTGTGTGTGTGTGTGTGTGTGTGTGTGTGTGTGTGTGTGTGTGTGTGTGTGTGTGTGTGTGTGTGTGTGTGTACTCCCTACAGATGCCATTCTCAACATGGTAAACAACATAGCAGCCAATGTTCTGGGAGGCAAGCCTGAGGGAGGAGCAGAGATAGAAGGTATGGGTTCTTCTCCCCCTTTTTAATTTTAATTTAACTAGGCAAGTCAGTTAAGAACAAACTCTTATTTACAATGACGGCCTACCAAAAGGCCGTCATTCCCTTCTCTCCCCTCCCCTTCTTTCTTCCCCTCTTCTTCTCTCTCTACTCTCCTCCTCTCGTCTCTTTCCTCTCCTATACTCCACTCTTCTCCTCTCACTCCCCCCATCATATACATTCCTTTAAAGGAAATGCTATGTGTTAGATACTGTAAATAACTTGCTGTGGTCACCACTTCTTGGAGCGAGAGGCATGAGGTTTGCTTATGAAGCTTGTGGTGGAATGTTTGTCTCGTGCTAACTAAAGCACTGTGCTGCCCAGGGGATTGTGTCATTAGAGGTATTCTATACATAATAAAGGTCTTAAATATAGCAGCAGGGTTTTATGAGTCTCAGACCCAGGCTATTGCCCCTTCTATTTACTTCACAGAAGAGAAGTTCAACCATCTAGTACAGATTTGTCCTTCGCCCTCTCTTTTCCGAACAAGCACTGTTATTCAACCCTGCTTGTTTAGTAACCACACACGGTCAATGGAAACTATCAAGCAGAACCAACTTATTCATCCACACAACAATAAATGAGTTTCATATTCTACTCGGAGCTCAGCAGGTCTTTGTATGTTCAGTCAAATGTGAGTTGGCAATGCTGGTCCAAAGCCAACAAATTGTGATAGAACTTCAGATGTGTACTTGCATATGGGTTGCTTGTGTTGAGAGGCCCCACACACAGTACATGCCAAGTCAGCTCCAATCTAATGCGTTTATTCATTCTGACTGTCCGTTATGGTTCTGCTTCCTTCCCAGACAATCACGCTAGTCTCATCCTCCTTTCTCTTGCCCAACTCCCCTTTTCCTATTTTATCAGTCTATTCCCTCTCTTCCTCCTTCACTGTACCGCTGGACAGTCTGAGCCCCTCCATCTTGCTTAGATTAAGCTGTTCCGAAACTGGCAGATTATATTTGTCACATGAGCCGAACAGAACAGTTGTAGACCTTACTGTGATATGCTTACTTACGAGTCCTTAACCAACAATGCAGAGTTTTTTTTAAAGTAAGAACAATTTGCTAAATAAAGTAAAGAAGAGTAACACAATAACAATAACTGGACCATATACAAGGGGTATATACAGTTAAGTTGGAAATGTACATACACTTAGGTTGGAGTCATTAAAACTCCACAAACAACCACAAATGTCTTGTTAACAAACTATAGTTTTGGCAAGTCGATTAGGACATCTACTTTGTGCATAACACAAGTAATTTTTCCAACAATTGTTTACAGACAGATTATATCACTTATAATTCACTGTATCACAATTCCAGTGGGTCAAAAGTTTACATACACTAAGTTGACTGTGCCTTTTAAACAGCTTGGAAAATTCCATAAAATGATGGCATGGCTTTAGAAGCTTCTGATAGGCTAATTGACATCATTTGAGTCAATTGGAGGTGTACCTGTGGATGTATTTCAAGGCCAACCTTCAAACTCAGTGCCTCTTTGCTTGACATGGGAAAATCAAAAGAAATCAGCCAAGACCTCAGAAAACAAATTATAGACCTCCACAAGTCTGGTTCATGCTTGGGAGCAATTACCAAACGTCTGAAGGTACCACGTTCATCTGTACAAACAATAGTATGCAAGTATAAACAACATGGGACCACTCAGGAAGGAGAGATGAACGTACTTTGGTGTGAAAAGTACAAATCAATCTCAGAAAAGGACCTTGTGACGATGCCGGTGGAAACCGGTACAAAAGTATTTATATCCACAGTAAAACGAGTCCTATATCGACATAACCTGAAAGAAGGAAGAAGCCACTGCTCCAAAATCGCCATTTAAAAAAGCCAGACTATGGTTTGCAACTGCACATGGGGACAAATATCGTACTTTTTGGAGAAATGTCCTCTGGTCTGATGAAACAAAAATAGATCTCTTTTGCCATAATGACCATTATTATGTTTGGCGGAAAAAAGGGGGAGGCTTGCAAACCGAAGAACACCATCCCAAACGTGAAGCACGGCGGTGGCAGCGTCATGTTGTGTGGATGCTTTACTGCAGGAGGGACTGGTGCACTTCACAAAATAGAAGGCATCATGAGGAAGTAAAATTATGTGGATATATTGAAGCAACATCTCAAGACATCAGTCAGGAAGTTAAAGCTTGGCCGCAAATGGGTCTTCCAAATGGACAACGACCCCAGGCATACTTCCAAAGTTGTGGCAAAATGGCTTAAGGACAACAAAGTCAAGGTATTGGAGTGGCCATCACAAAGCCCTCACCTCAATCCCATAGAAAATGTGTGGGCAGAACTGAAAAATCGTGTGCGAGCAAGGAGGCCTACAAACCTGACTCAATTACACCTTCTCTGTCAGGAGGTGTGATCATCCCTAAAGCCAACACCTCATTTGGCCGCCTTTCGTTCCAGTTCTCTGCTGCCTGTGACTGGAACAAATTGCTGAAGTTGGAGACTTATCTCCCTCACCAACTTTAAACATCTGCTATCTGAGCAGTTAACCGATCGCTGCAGCTGTACATAGTCTATCGGTAAATAGCCCACCCATTTTTACCTACCTCATCCCCATACTGTTTTTATTTATTTACTTTTCTGCTCTTTTGCACATCAATATCTCTACCTGTACATGACCATCTGATCATTTATCACTCCAGTGTTAATCTGCAAAATTGTAATTATCCGCCTACCTCCTCATGCCTTTTGCACACAATGTATATAGACTCTTTTTTTTCTACTGTGTTATTGACTTGTTAATTGTGTACTCCATGTGTAACTCTGTGTTGTCTGTTCACACTGCTATGCTTTATCTTGGCCAGGTCGCAGTTGCAAATGAGAACTTGTTCTCAACTAGCCTACCTGGTTAAATAAAGGTGAAATAAAATGTAAAAAAATAAAAGGAACGGGCCAAAATCCACCCAACTTACTGTGGAAAGCTTGTGGAAGGCTACCTGAAACGTTTGACCCAGTTAAACAATTTAAAGGCAATGCTACCAAATACTAATTGAGTGTATGTAAACTTCTGACCCACTGGGAATGTGATGAAAGAAATAAAAGCTGAAATAAATCACTCTCAACTATTATTCTGACATTTCACATTCTTAAAATAAAGTGGTGATCCTAACTGACCTAAGACAGGGAATTTTTACTATGATTAAATGTCAGGGATTGTGAAAAACTGAGGTTAAATGTATTTGGCTAAGGTGTATGTAAACTTCCGACTTCAACTGTAGCTCCGGTTTGCGGTGTGTGTCCATGTGTATGTGTGTCTGCCTGGAGCTTCAGATGTTGAGTTGGCAGGAGGTTATCAGAGGAACAATAGTTCTGTGTTATATAACACAGCAGCAGGAGGCGAGCTCTGTCTATTAGGACCAGGGGGTCCATGACGCAGAACCAATTACCTCAGGACACCATCTTGCCCTCAGAATATACTGGAATCTAAACACTGTTTTAAACTTGAATTTACCCCTTCATCGTTATAGACACACACCCTTCACTGGGCTGCAGAGAGGCAGCTGATGGTGTTTTTATCTTTTTTCAACCCATAAGGTTGCTGAGGTTTGAGACCAGTTCTAACTGGACCAGCCTGACTTGTTTCTGCTTTAGTTCAGACCACTCTTGTGGTTGTTACACCAAGCATAGATGTTGGCCAAAACAAAGCTGTTTCTGTTCCCAATTTTAACCCGCTGGCAGTGGCAACATACAGTAGAGTGGAGCAGACTGGCCCCAGCTGGACTGGGGTTGGAGATCTCTGCCATGTCCAGTGATAGTTTGTTATCCTGTGAAGGGTTAAATGTAGTAGTTGACATAGATATGATTCTGTGGTAGTTGATGACTTTATCTAAAGCCTGCTGTGTATCTGTGCATGTCTTCCAGCCAACGCATCATCAGAAGCCCAGAACGAGACTGAGGGAAACAAAGATGTGCAGCTCACCCCAACTCCAACCCCCACCACTCCTCCTCCAGCGTGAGTCACTCGCTCTCACTCACTCTCGCCCTCATTCACCTTGCAGTAAGAGTCTAACTTCCCCCCTTCTCTCAGTGTGGAGACAGTGGAGCCAGACGACCCTGGTCCCCAGGAGGACCCTGACTCCCCCCTGCTTCCCCCCTCCCCGGAGAATGGACAGATCGTGACTCTGATGGAGGAGGAGCCCCCACAGTCCACTGTGACTCTGATGGAGGAAGAGGGGGATGATGATGAGGAACAGTGGGAGAGGGAGAGCCAGCTGTACTGTCCACTCTCTTCTGTCTCTTCTCTTTCTTGTGTGGCCACACTGCCAGAGTTGCTACAGCGCTGGTGTGACGCTCACCTCACCAGAGAGAGGCAGCAAGACACACACACCCCTATACAGGTCCCTGTCCCTACCCCCCCACACACACAGGAAGCCCCAACACACACAGAGACGATTCCTGAGCCTGAGACTGCCCCCCAAGCCCAAAATGAGGGGCTACCCCCTTTAGACTCTCAAAATCATACCCTTCACAGCGACACACCCCCGTGGACCCTATCATTTTGCTGGAGCCTAGCCGGACCTTTACCCTGCCCCCCACAGCTTCTCTCAAACCTCCCTCTGCAAACCCACCCCTACCCAGGATGAAGCTCCCCAGCACCCCAGCCAAGAAGACCCTGTCCCCCTCCAGCCCTGCAGGGAGCCCCCGTCCCAGAGACTCAACAGGCCAGCACCCCCACCCCTACTCCCAGCTCCACCGCTCTCCTACACCTACCAACCTCTGAGACAGCCTCCCTGGACATCCCCCCCCCTTGAAGGAGCAACCAGTCCAGCCCCTTCCCACAGCATCTAGACCTGCAGACCTCCCCCTCCCACTGACCTCCCTGTCCCCCCTCAGCCTGACACAAACACAGAGCCACACACACCCAGGGCTGGGGCAGAGAGTGGAGACATCCAGGGTCAGGGGGAGCAGGGAGATGCCTCTGCCCAGCCAGCAGAACACCTGCATGGGGAAGAATCCGTGGAAGACCTACTGCTTAGCGTCCCGGTGACCGCTAACGGACATTTACACCGGACGGCTACAGACTTCTACGCTGAGCTGCAGAGCACAGGGGAGTACATTGGAGGGAATGGAGGGGTGAACGGAGGAGTGAACGTGTATGGCTCCAGTCAGAAGGAGAGTGTGTTCATGAGGTTGAACAACAGGATCAAAGCCCTGGAGATGAACATGTCCCTCAGCAGCAGATACCTGGAGGAACTCAGCCAGAGGTAAGCTGTGTGTGTCTGTCTGTCTTTAACCTAGTAGTTTCCTCTATCACTTGTCCTGTTCAGGCTCTGATTGGCTTGTTGTGTGTTCTAGGTATCGTAAGCAGATGGAGGAGATGCAGAGAGCATTCAACAAGACCATAGTCAAACTGGAGAACACCTCCCGCATCGCTGAAGAACAGGTCTGTTAGACAGTTGCTTCTTGATTGGGTTTGGGTTGGCCGGATGCTTATTCTGGGATGGTTGTTGCAATTGTGTTACATGATTGTTATTGTGTAGTTCAGTGATGGTTGAGTCATTGTTTGGTGTAGGTTGTGTCTGATGGTTCTGGGATGGGTTGGTTCAACTTGGTTGTATTAATGTTGTATTTTGGTTGTGTGATCCCTCAGGACCAGCGGCAGACAGAGTCTATCCAGATGTTACAGGGCCAGCTGGAGAATGTCACCAAGCTGATGATCAACCTCACCATGACTGTCTCACAGCTACAGAGAGAGGTACACACAGCTGAAGACCATGATGCCTTCTGCCCTTACTAACTACACGTATTGAATATCAGATTCAATGTTGGTCTATTTAAATTAGAACTCGCAAAATGTCATGATTGGATGTTAGGAGTTTGTTTCTTCTGATGTCTAAATGTTGTTTCTGTGTTTGTGTTTTCTAGGTGTCTGACCGACAGAGTTACCTGGTGGTGTCTCTAGTCCTGTGTCTCTGTCTGGGCCTGGTGCTCTGCCTGCAGTGCTGCTGGAGTGCCAACACACACACCGTCACACACACTGCAGGCAACCACTACCCCAGCCCCAAGAGGTAAACACAGCAACACACACACCGTCACACACACTGCAGGCAACCACTACCCCAGCCCCAAGAGGTAAACACAGCAACACACACACCGTCACACACACCGCAGGCAACCACTACCCCAGCCCCAAGAGGTAAACACAGCAACACACACACTGCAGGCAACCACTACCCCAGCCCCAAGAGGTAAACACAGCAACACACACACTGCAGGCAACCACTACCCCAGCCCCAAGAGGTAAACACAGCAACACACACACTGCAGGCAACCACTACCCCAGCCCCAAGAGGTAAACACAGCAACACACACACTGCAGGCAACCACTACCCCAGCCCCAAGAGGTAAACACAGCAACACACACACTGCAGGCAACCACTACCCCAGCCCCAAGAGGTAAACACAGCAACACACACACTGCAGGCAACCACTACCCCAGCCCCAAGAGGTAAACACAGCAACACACACACTGCAGGCAACCACTACCCCAGCCCCAAGAGGTAAACACAGCAACACACACACTGCAGGCAACCACTACCCCAGCCCCAAGAGGTAAACACAGCAACACACACACTGCAGGCAACCACTACCCCAGCCCCAAGAGGTAAACACAGCAACACACACACACTGCAGGCAACCACTACCCCAGCCCCAAGAGGTAAACACAGCAACACACACACCGTCACACACACCGCAGGCAACCACTACCCCAGCCCCAAGAGGTAAACACAGCAACACACACACCGTCACACACACCGCAGGCAACCACTACCCCAGCCCCAAGAGGTAAACACAGCAACACACACACCGTCACACACACCGCAGGCAACCACTACCCCAGCCCCAAGAGGTAAACACAGCAACACACACACCGTCACACACACCACAGGCAACCACTACCCCAGCCCCAAGAGGTAAACACAGCAACACACACCGTTGTCTGATCTCCCCACATTATTTAGAAGAGTATTGTTGTTTCTTTTGTAGGTCTGATATAATGTTCCTCTTATTCCAGTTAATGTTTCATATTGAACATTGGATCTCTTCCATGTTGTTCAGTTTAACCCTTACTAACGTTACTGCACTATCCTGTATGTGCCAGGTGTTTCTCCTCCTATGATGATTTGAGTCTGAAGCGGAGGGTATCGTGTCCTCTCCTACGCTCCAAGTCCTTCACCTTTCCTACTTCAGAAGGTGAGTGTGTACACACACCAAGTCACTCTACAGCTTTCTAAGGACGACAAGAGGCCTGCTCATGTGGCCTCTCACTTACACACCCTCCCCCTTTTCCTCTACCCTTCCTGTCTTCTACATCGCTGTTCTGTCCATCCTGTTGCTGCCCTATCACACCCATAGGAGCTGAAGCAGGACTAAAAGACTCAGAAAGCCTGACATGTCCTCCCTGTATAGAGGCCAGCTTCATTATCGACCGCATGACTAGATGCTCTCCCATCTGTGTCCATGCTGCTGAACAGTATGTCTGCTGTAAGGGTACTGGAGCCACATATAAAGACCTTAATTCAGACAGCCGTGTAACATAATTCTCCTCTTTCCCACTCTATTTATCACGTGTCCTTGGGCCAGAGTGCGTGTCCTTGGGCCAGAGTGCGTGTCCTTGGGCCAGAGTGCGTGTCCTTGGGCCAGAGTGCGTGTCCATATAGAGGCTGAACTGAAGGAGACTATAAATAGAACACAATGCTTTTGGCTGGCTCCTGTTACACCACTGCAAGTAGTAACAACTAGAGAACCCTACGTCACCCAGTGTACCTACTAGCTATAGCCTCTTCAGAGGAGCTATAACCTTTATTCTGGGCTGTAGTATGTCAGGGTGTGTAATACTATTTTAATAGTAAATCAGTAGTACTACTTGCAAGGTGGCGTCATGCTTGTAACGTGTGTTCCTGTGTGCCTGCCATCTCATCATTAACATGGCCCTGTTCTCTCCCTGTTCAGTAGGCCCTGACGACCTTTACATTGTTGAACCTTTAAGGTTCTCACCAGAGAAAAAGGTACAGTGTCTCCTGTCCGCCTGCTGTTGTATGGTGGCCCCAGCGGCCATCTTTGTTTGCTTATGGTTTCAGTGGAGTGGGGTGAACTTGCCCCCAGACTAAGGTCAGTTTAGCATCCTCACATCCTAATGGTTAAGAATACTGTAGGGTCTGGGGAGAGTTAAACTGATCCTGGATCTCTGGTTATGGGCGATTTACGAACTTGTTAGGTTAACCACTCCTCTGTTGACACAGACTAGAAGCCCACTGTTAGGGGGACGATGTATGAGCAGGCACAGGGCAGGCTTGGGCAGTGGTTTGGAAGTTGTAACCCACCAATAGATGGCAATAAGCTGCAACCCATAACATGGCTTTGCTCCACTCATGTAGAGATGCTAAGGTTTGGCACTTAACTATCATTTTCTTCAGGCATGCTATTATGGCTGACCCTGTGAAACACAAACATTACTGGACCTATCCAGTGTGTGTGACGACAAAACATTATTATTATAATGCCATTCTACCCACAGTCCCTGCCCTTCCCAGTCCTGTCTGCAACCTCGTACTGAATCAAAATGTCTCCTGTTCTCTATCTTTGAGAGCTTGGTATCTGTCTAGTTTGGTTGTAACCGTGCAGTTTGTCTGGTATAGATGTGGTTAACATGACTTAACATATTTATACATCTCTAAAGTTAGCCCTGTACTCTATCAATCTCTCCATCCTCTCTCTCTCTCTCTCCAGAAGAAACGATGTAAACTGAAGGCAGCATTATCAGCCCCCTCTTCTCCGATGGCTAACGGGGGACTCAAATGCAATGGTCTCCCCCACTCCCTGAATCCCCCTCCTCCTCTAGAAGACATGTCCTGTAAGGAGCTCCCCTTCCCATCAGAGAGTAGCAGCTGTAGCTCCTCCAGCCACTCTGAAGAGTCCTACATCAGCCGAGGCCATCCCCTCTCCTCCCCCCCAGGCCTGTGTAATGGCCACGCTGCCGTGCTCCTCCCATCCAACCTTCCCTCCCTCCCTCTCCCCTCCTCCCTCCCCTCCCTCCCCCTCTCTCTCCCCTCCTCCCTCCCCCTCTCTCTTCCCTCTAAGAGGTCAGTGAAGCGTCGGCGGTCTCGTCAGGGAGATCTGCAGTTCTCCTCCAGACAGACAGGAGGCGCTGCTGTGAACGCTCTGCACAGCCTGCAGCAGCTGATCAAGGGAAACAAGGAGATCAGTGTGGGGACCTTAAGAGCCACGGCAGTCACAGGACACGTCTGATCACACACACATGCACACTTCAGATTGACTCATATACACACACCCTGGTAGCAGACTTGGTTAGGGATGTGTGAAAGGGTGTGGTCTTGCCCCAAAATGGCCACATCTCTGAACCACATCTCCCATGAGCACCCTGCCCACAGTGGAACTCGAACACCATGGTATTAGTCACCTAGCAACAGCCATTCAGAGACCTCTCCACGGTCATGTGCCTTTCTGTCCACTCTAAAGCTTTCACTGATATAAAAAACACTGAAAGGATTGTTCTTTTTATGTTCGGAGCGAGAATAATGGTGGAGAGTGTTACTAGAAAACAGACATTCATTCAGCTGTTTCTACTGGACAAGCACATCAGACCTGGGCATCAGGGGCTTGTACTCCAGCCCTGTGCCCAGAGGAGAGGGCTGAGTGGAGCTCTTACCCAGTACCTTGTGAAAGTACAGTATGAAGCTGTAAGGATGAAATGTGTCGCAGTGAGAGAACTGTGCAGCAGGATTAGCTTCTTCTCCCTCTTTCCTCCTGTCCTCCATTTCCACATTCTGTTTATTTTCTGTGCATTGTTCAGTGCTAGCTAACACTACTGCAGTTGTTCGTATGGGACCAGGGTGTTAACCCTTCACACACAACAGGCCCTCTGTCTCCCTTTCTCAGGCAGTCTAACCTAACGCCACGCAGCTAGCAGAGCTGAATGAAGATACACACCCAATGTGTGCGTGAGCATGCAAGCCTTCCTGTCTCTAGCCCATGTTTATCTAGCTCTGATACAAAGGAACAGGCTCTATACCTCTTGAACTCGTTAACCTAGCTATTCTCCAGTCAGACTTCCTGTGTGCGTTCGTTCGTTCACACAGAGAGCCAGCCAAGAGGAAAGGGATCTTGTACTGTATAGACTGGTTGTTTTTGCACATTGTGACAGGTCAACAGAACCCAGTCAGTTAGGTTTTTATATTGAGCTGTATATGAGCCATGCTGAGAGCTGAATGTTGTGTGTTATTATAGTTGTTGTTAGGAACAGTTTAGTCTGAAGATGTCGGTGTGTTCGAGCACACAAACACCCACTGTTGGTAGAAGTTGCCTCTAGGATCTGCTTTCCTTCCCCCAATTCCTAATATTAACCATTCATATCAACAGTGTAATGCAACACTGACCTTTCGATCAGTGACACAGGGTAGTGTCAGTCTTGCGAGCAGATCCCCTGAGGTCCTGTAGGGGATGCTGTGAGGCCACTTTTATTTATCTAGTTATTTATGTTCTGGCCTCAAAACAACCCTATCATGTAGCCCAGGGGAAACGCATGGTACATGTTACATAGAATAATAATGATTGCAATTAAAACAAAGGTATATGCATTTTACTGTCGCATACTGTATGATTGTCACTGGCTGCCCGACACTAGTTCACCTCTTGTGACCAATATTTGTTTGGGGTTTTCAAAGCTATACGGACAACAAGGTATCATCCACCTTTTGTCTCTGTAAAAGTGGTTTGATCATTTGGTGTTTGCAGAGTTGCCTCCACTGTCACCTGCACACACACCATCGTGTTAATTAGAACCCTACCAGGGAACAGAGGGCTGTAACAGTCCCAATAACTGCTGGGGTCGTATACGAACCAGCTTCACCTCACAAGTTACTGTTATGGGAAGATGAAGTTAAAACAAATGTTTGAAGTCGATTTGTTTGTCTGTCTCTAGATGTCTGTGCAAGGATGTGATTGGAATGGCAAAAGTCAATTTGAATAAGTTGCAGATGTGAAAAATCATCTCAGTGTACTATATATCTGTGCCAGTGGTTAGTATGCCAGTGGTTAGATGGCCTCTGAGCTATGTTGGGTTGGTTGTTGACTGACTGAGAAAGAGACTGGGCCCACTGTATTCTACAAACTACACACACCACACTCCCTCTACAGACCAACCACCCAGGTCCCCTACTCCACACACTGACCTCTGACCCCTACACAGTTCAGGGTTCAGAAAGTGTGAAGAGCTCTCTTTTAGTGCATCTGTTTTAATTGAACCACTTCTGTTCCCATTACCAAGAACAGCACCTTTAACTGGCCACCTGCTATCCTTACTAGCTTGTCATTCATTCATGTGTTATTACTGTGCATTTACCCCACCTCCAATAAGGTAGTGGTTTTCAGAGGAGTCTGAAGGAACTTGTGAACTTAATAAAGGGAATGTTGGGAAAGGGTTTGGAACGCACTGTTTTATCTGATTACAAGTGTTCCACACCCAGTGAATCATGACCGACTTTGTTTTTCTACCCTTTTTGAATGTGTATGATATTATGTGTATGATATTATGTGTATGATATTATGTGTATGCATGCAAGAGTGTTTCTTTGTTCTCTTGATGCGTGTTTGTGAGAGACTCAGCGAAGCCCTAATTTAACACACTGACTAGAGATTGGTACTCATGACCCCCAGGTCTCAGTGTGCACTTTGTTATTATTACTACCTTCAGGCCTTTTGTTTTTCTACACTAAACGCTGTCTGTCAACTGCTTTGCTTCTCTCTTTCTGAGTATTCTGGGAAAGAGCTGCACAGTATTGTGGAACAGGAGTGACAGTAACTACAAAGATGTAGTACCATTAGAAACTGTGAATTTCTAAATAAAACATTTTGTCTTTCACTTGACTGGTTGGAGTCTGTATTCGTTTGTGACATTGCTCCAGGTAAAGGTTGCACAGATCTAGGATCAGTGGAGGTTTATTTATTCTCTACAGATTCCTGCTGTGTTGAAAAGCTCCGCATCACCATCTTATGGTAGAACAGCACACACTGCAAAACACATGACCTGTTCAGATGTTAACCAACTCTTGCTTTTACAAATAGAAAAGGCTATTTGGTATGTAAATTAAACAATCCTACTTTTCTGACCCTGGTATTCTTTGGTTTTGGGCCAATACTAACCTTCATGAGCTGACTGGTGTATTTTTTTTTGTTCTGAGGGGCTTACAGAGCAGTTGTATCCCTCGACACTGTTCCACCGTCGGACTGGAGACCTCCGCTATACACAGAGGACGCAACCTGAGATTGGGGATGTGAGCAGAGTGCAAGAGGGAGAGCGGGGAAAAGACATGCTAAAACCACATCTTCCTTAACTCTGTGTGTCAGTATAGTGTGTGTCCCTACCGCTCCCTCAGTCTCTGTCTACACAGCCACACCCTGCTCCGGTCCTGCCTCTCTCTGGCTGAGCTATGAGGGGTCCCTGCCTGCAGCTAGGGTCAGAGATAGTCAACAGACATTGTCACATTGAGCCGGGGCCAAGCTCCTGCAGTTTATAGGTCCAAAGAGAAAAGTATGACAAACCAAGGTTAGGGTTTGGATTGAACATGAGGCTAGGATTAGAGATGTATTTAGGGTTTGGGTTAAATATAGGACTAGGATTAGAGATGTATTTAGGTTTTGGATTGAACATTAGGCTAGGATTAGAGATGTATTTAGGGTTTGGGTTAAATATAGGACTAGGATTAGAGATGGGTTTGGGTTGAACATTAGGCTAGGATTAGAGATGTATTTAGGGTTTGGGTTGAACATAGGACTAGGATTAGATGTATTTTGGGTTGAACATAGGACTAGGATTGGAGATGTATTTAGTGTTTGGGTTGAACTGGAATGTGGACATGAAGCTAGTTTTAGGATAACCTCAACCATAATCCTAACTGTACCCCACCCCCCACCCAAAAGGCTTTTCAATTCCTAATTTAACCCCTGCTCATAGGATTTAACATTAAAGCCTGTCTGTAGTCCCTAACTCTGTAATCCAAATGAATTTAACTATCCCTAATCCCCTCATCCTATGCTTACCGTGGTCGGTGTGGTTGGTTCTGTCCCTCTGCTTGTCCGGGTGCTGCAGAGGAGAGGTCTGGGTTATTCGTACAGGAGCCAGGCCCATCAGGTGGGGAGTGTAGGGCCAGGGGTAACTCCTCTGGATTGGGTATTGACTATGGACAGATACAGGCATCTCTAGGACGTGTGTGTTATTACCTGTTGATAGACAGGGCAGTCTGCTGGTAGATCTTCCCCGGAATGGTGGAGGAGGGACCACACATGTTCACCATAGACACCTGTACACAGACCTCAATAGTTATGAAACCAGTTAATGATTTTTTGGGAGTTTTAACTGGACTGAATCTACAAAATATGAAACCCCTTAAAGCTTGTTTAATATTTAACATTTTCAGGACCTCACTTCTGGGTAGTGGAAGGATGAGATTTTAGGAGCGACAGCGTTCTTGTTACAGCTCAACGAGTGACAATCCAGCTCATGGTCAAAGACCGTACAGTATGTAAATAAAATGAAGTTTGAAAAAAGGTTCCGAGGAGCCCCGCTTGAAACACAGCCCCCGAGGTAAGACATTAGACAAGCCCCAAAAGGGCGTGGCGAATAATGGTGATTGATAAGGTTAACAATATGGATGTTATTATCGCCTACAAGTGGGATGGATTTCTATTGGAGAAGTTTCTGCTGGGGGGGGCGCTGTAGATCAGGTTTTCCCAAACTCAGTCCTGCCCCCCTCCCACGGAGCACATTTTGGTTTTTGCCCTAGCACTGATTCAAATAACTCATCAAGCTTTGATTATTTGAATGTGTAGTGCTAGGACAAAAACATTCACCCAGGGGGCCCCGGGGCCCAGGACTGAGTTTGGGAAACACTGCTCTAGAAAGATTTCCCTGTTGTCTTGAATGCACTGAAGTCAGAAATATCTAAGTTCCCAGTTTTGTTCGAGGCACCAGTCCTTCGCAGGTCGAATCTGGAAATCCCTTTTTACTGAAATAATGTGTAGTTATAACAGAAATGTAACATGGTCTCTGGGATCTTTTCAGGATAGTTCTGTTGTTGAATGATTACTGAGGAATAATAGAGCTAACAACCATAATCAGCTTTCAAGGCAAACCTGGCAGTGCTTGTCATACATTTTAATGCGATAATGTTGTGCTCTGAAACTATAGTACCAATTTGACTACCCATGTCTCTGTATGATGTGTGTGAGAAGGATGTGGTGCTGGTTGGGGCAGTATAGGGAATATACTAGTTGTGATCTATGGGATTCATCTTTTGCCTATGGTTATTTTTGATATTTATTATTTGAATTTTTTTTGTACCTTTTTTATTTAACTAGGCAAGTCAGTGAAGAATAAATTCTTATTTTCAATGACGGCCGAGGTTAACTGCCTTGTTCAGGGGCAGAACGACAGACACATAACACAAGGTTATGTGTTTGTCCAGTATGGGGCAGACAGTGGGTCGGGGGTGGCCCCAGACAGTGTCCTGGAGGAAGGTGCTATGTGATCGCCAGTCTTTCCCTGATAACTACGTGGACCGCCGCTTCATGGAGGAGCTCAGGAGGAACGAGGGTCTCCACCTATATCGCTGCTGGGCTGTGGTGCAGGAGGCAGGACTGGTGGCACAACATCTCCTTTGTGGCTCTGTTCCTCACTTGCTGGTTGTACATGGAGCAGGTACTGTACACACCTTACAGCTCTAATGACAACCTATTCTCCACATAGCGCACTAACGTGACCAGAACAATATAGTGTAAGTCACATATCTAGGGTTGTAGTCAAACGTTGTGCACTAGAATAGGAAATCTGTTGTGATTTACTTTTAGACTCCTCTACCACATTAGGACATGTCTCAAGTCTAAACCCTATCTTTTTGCTCTCCACCCTGCTGTGGAGCGGCCTGCTCTGTGCCCTGCTTGGCTACTGACTCTACCAAGCACTGGCTCCACGGGAGAATTCAGACAGCCACCAGTGTACACGTTGGTCTGACGTGAAGAGTGCCTCCATCTTCACCTTCGGGTTCTCTCCTGTCCTCAGGTCGTTAAGAGTCCGTCAATACAGACACGGTTACGCCATGACAGCCTTGATGCTGGTGGCCTTCCCCTATACCCAGACCACTCCCCCTCTCTCAATGCTGCCCTGTTCACCTCAATCTGCCTGGCCTCTCCCTTCCCCACCTCGTGGGGCCTGGACTCCTCTCCTTCATACCTTCAGCATGCTCTGCTGGGTCCAGTTTATCAAACTGCAGAGTGACAAGGATAACATACAGGGACCCTGGGATGAGGCCGAGATACAAGAGGACCTGACACACTTTCTATCTACACTGATGGGGAAAGACCAGGGGGAGAGGACTGGTGGGGCAAGCCACACACACACCCTAATCCACTGAGGAGGGTTAACCAATGTTGTCATCCTCAAATACCAGACTGGTAGCATGATTGGCATCCTGAAAACACTTCAGAGAGAAATGTTGCTCCTATTTTAGCAAGGACAAGGAGGGTTTCTCATCTAGAACTAATAATGTTCTTTGCTCAGATTCCAGCACTAGGAAAGGACATTGTTGTTAATTTATTCATTGTACAAAAATGAAAAAAATGTCTAAACATGTGTGTCTAGTAACCAAGGGCTCTGAAGCATGATCGATTGCAAACATGTTGAATTAAGTAGGAAATATTCAACCTGTAATTAACATTTTTGTAGTACTGTCAGTTTTTTTAAAATGCAGCTTTGTTATAAAAGTTGTTTTTATTATACATCATATAGGTTAGTGACAATTAATTCTTTAGAATAGGGCAAACTTTCAAAGGTTTCATGAACTCATAAAAACGTGAGTATGTGTGATGAATTTATTCAGTGGATAGTGTTACTGTTGACTGTGGTTAGACTAGATTGGAAAGGAGAGACCTGATACTAGAAAGGAGAGTCCTGATACTGCCTGTAGACAAGAGCCGTTTCCCAACTTCGGTCCTTGAATAAACCCCAACAGCACATATGTTATAGCCCTGGACAAAAACACCTGATTCAACTAGTCAATGGCTTGCTGATTAGTTGACAAGTAGAATCAGGTGTGCTTGTCTGGTGCCACAACCAAAACGATGTACTGTTAGTGTATTCGTCGGGTACACTAAACTACGTGTATGGAGTACCGTACTAAATCCACTTGATGTCAGCCGTAGGCCTACCTTCACATCGCCTTTCCCGGGCCTGACGCGGTTGGTTCTCGGTTTTGTCCCGGGCTGTGGTCGTTCCTGTGGCTCCATGGTGAGTTGTTTGATCCTCGACTGAGTTCAGCCGTGGATAGTGTCTCTCACCCCCCCACGAGACCACTGAAACAAGGCCAGAATGGTTTTGTCTGGTTTTCACACGAATGTCGTAACAATAGAAGTTAATGATGCTATATTCGCGCACCGACAACATCGAATTCAACACGACCACCAGGCACATAACACTGGGTCGAAAAAAATACTATAAAATTATCTTCAACCTAGACATACGGCAATGTAATAACGTGTAGAAAACACTATTTGCCTAATTAAAGGGTGACATATCATTTCTGTATGGCTTATTATACTAATAGAAGCGTGGCTGGGAGTCTGTCCCTCTCTTTGACGCGCTGATTGGAATTATCCAATCTGTTAATATTTATAGATCTATCAAATAATACAAATCTTCAAGTAAAATGTCCACAACATTGTAGGAAATTAAAACCCTGTTTATTTAAAACCATAGAAACAGTGGTGTATTGTTTTTGTGTATTTACACAAAGCTCACACATGGTAACACACATTCCAGCATTTGTAGACCATATGTACAAAAGGGGAGGGGAAGGGAGTGAAGGTGAGAGGGGAGGGGAAGGGAGTGAAGGTGAGAGGGGAGGGAAGGGAGGGGAGTGAAGGTGAGAGGGGAGGGGAAGGGAGTGAAGGTGAGAGGGGAAGGACAGAAGGAAGGAGAAAGAGGGGAGGGACGGAAGGAAGGAAAAGGGGGAGGGACGGAAGGAAGGAAGGAGAAAGAGGGAGGGACTGAAGGAAGGAAGGAGAAAGGGGGGAAGGAAGGAAGGAAAAGAGGGGAGGGACGGAAGGAAGGAAAAGAGGGGAGGGAAGGAGGAAGAAGGAAGGAAGGAAGGAAGGAAAAAGGGGAGGGAAGGAAGGAAGGAAAAAGGAAGGAAGGAAGGAAGGAAGGAAGGAAAAAGAGGGGAGGAAGGAAGGAAGGAGGGGAGGGAAGGAAGGAAGGAAAAAGAGGGGAGGGAAGGAAGGAAGGAAAAAGGGGGAGGGAAGGAAGGAAGGAAAAGGGGGAGTTAGGAAGGAAGGAAAAAAAAGGAGGAGGGAAAGGAAGGAGAAAGAGGGGAGGGGAGGGAAAGGAGAGGGGGAGGGACGGAAGGAAGGATGAGGAGGGACGGAAGGAAGGAGGGGAGGGACGGAAGGAGAAAGAGGGGAAGGAAGGAAGGAAAAGAGGGGAGGGAAGGAAGGAAGGAAGGAGGGAAAGGAAGGAGGGGGGGAGGGACGCAGGAGGAAGGAGAAAGAGGGGAGGGACGGAAGGAAGGAAGGAGAAAGAGGGGAGGGACGGAAGGAAGGAGAAAGAGGGGAGGGACGGAAGGAAGGAAGGAAAAAGGGGAGGGAAGGAAGGAAGGAAAAAGAGGGGAAAGGAAGGAAGGAAAAAGAGGGAGTTACGGAAGGAAGGAAAAAAAGGAGGGGAGGGACGGAAGGAAGGAGAAAGAGGGGAGGGAGGGACGGAAGGAGAGAGGGGAGGGACGGAAGGAAGGATGAGGGGAGGGACGGAAGGAAGGAGGGGAGGGACGGAAGGAGAAAGAGGGGAGGGACGGAAGGAAGGAGAAAGAGGGGAGGAAGGAAGGAAGGAGAGAGGAGGGAGGAAGGAAGGAGAGAGGGAGGGACGCAAGGAAGGAGAAAGAGGGAGGGACGGAAGGAAGGAAGGAGAAAGAGGGGAGGGACGGAAGGAAGGAGAAAGAGGGGAGGGACGGAAGGAAGGAAGGAGAAAGAGGGGAGGGACAGAAGGGAGGGATGGAGGGAAGGAGAGAGAGCCAGCACACTGTATTACAGATTAGACAGCTCATTGACAAGAGTCTCCAGCAAAATGGTAGATTGTGGGAGTGACTACAGAGGATTCCCCAGGGAGGGAGGTGGAAGGAAAGGGAGAAGGGAGAAGGAAGGAAGGAAGGAAGGAAGGAAGGAAGGAAGGAAGGAAGGAAGGAAGGAAGGAAGGAAGGAAGGGAAGGAGAGCCAGCACACTGTATTACAGATTAGACAGCTCATTGACAAGTTCTGGATAAGAGTCTCCAGCAAAATGGTAGATTGATATGAGTTTAGAATGGGTAGAAATGATCAATATGGCAATGGATTCAACTTGCCCTCTAATAGACTAGTAGAAATAGTCACCACATTGATTACACCTATCCAATCATTTCAGATCTGTCCGGGAGGTAGGGGATAGGAGAAGTGCCTCAGGGTTGTGGGATATGGGTACATTTGGGATTTGGCAAAGAAGTTAAAAAAAGGCATTACAAAAAAAATAGTAATATAATCCATCTGATTGACAGACTGTATGATGTAGTTGTCCTATAAGAGGCATTGTTGTGTTGTGGGGAGGGGTCAGTGCAATGGTTTCGTGGGGACAGCTGGGGGGTGCCTCCTGTAAAGGGACAGAGAAGAGAGACCATTACTGGACTGGCCTGTGCCCCAACAACCAAATGTTCAGCGTGACTGCCGCTTTTGGACGTTAACAAGGCGACACTCCATCTTAACTCCTCCTCCACATTTACTGGATTGGTTGAACAGTACAGAAGAGAACCTCCCAACATTTTTTTTTATTACATTTTTTTCCATCAAGACCCGTATGTAGGGGGATCTTGTTTCAGGCATTTCTACGCCTACTACAGGACACACACGACAGTACATACATCATACACATGTAGTACGTATTTAAAGTATTAGAGTACTCTACAATTCATACAAAGTTTTTATTTTAGTATTAAAACAAAATAATACACTATAGATCTCCTAAAGCAAACAGAGTGCCCTCAGGAGGAAAGTCCTGTTGAGAAATCAGTGAGCATTCCTGCAAGTGCTGACCAGGAAAGATCCCTGTGGAGACAAAGGAATCTTTTGGTGTGTGTGTGTGTACTGGTAGAGTGTTCCTGTGATGTGAAATAGGAGAAAAGGGCTTGTAATTTTCCTGGGATAGAGGTAGAGAAAAAGAGAGGGAGAGTTATAGAGTGAGTTAGGGAGGGGCTTGAGAGGGATGATGGGTGAGGCCCAAAATAACTGTGGAGAGGAAATGAGGCAGAAAGAAAAAGAGCCGGGCCAAAAGCAGGGGAGGAATGAGTGCAGGGAAAGAAGTGGAGGAGAGGGGAGAGAGATATTGCATGCGGAAAAATGGAAAGCAGTAAAACAAATCCATGCCAAGAGAAGTAAAGTTGTGAGAGAGAACGAATGTATACTGGGGTTGATGGGAAAGAGATGAGAAACACATTTTCCAGCTGACCCCCATCCAGTTCAAATAACCTCTGCAGCCCAATGTTTGGCTCTGCACGCGCAGAGGATTCCAACAAATAGCTAATGAATAAAATATCATCACCATGGTTACCTGGGTACATTAGGGGGGGGTCTGATGAGTCCGGTGGGTGGAGACTGGGTGGTATCAGCGTGATTGCTGATTGGTCCATGGGGTGCGGCGCGGGAGGGGACTGGTGGGGCCATGGGGGCGGGGCCTCTGGTGGAGGGCAAGGCTCTAGGAGCAGCGGCTATATGCTTAGAAGCTATAGCTGTAGGACTGGGAGACCTGGAGGAGAATGGGGTTAGAGTTATGGTGTGTGCGTGCATGCATTCATATGTACACGCGTGCGTGTGTGTGTTACCTGCAGCTGGTCCCAGGGGCTCCATGCAGCCAGGAGGAGTCGACAGGAGGAGGTAGAGGAGTAGAGGAGGTGGAGGTAGAGATGTCTCCTATGATGGCCAGAGCCTCTTTCAGGGCAGAGTGAGTCCTCAGCACCTCCTCCCTCCTCTGCTCCTGTTCTGGAGACTCATCCATCAACACACACTTCTCTGCTAGAGAGTAGAGCTGCACCAGGAGATCACTACCAATATACAACTTCACCTGGGGAGGAGAGAGGGAAAAGGAGGAGAGAGAGATGGAGGCACCACACAGAGCCATGGTTGTCTAAACATGTTTGTATATCTGTATCACAACCGTTGTGTCATATGTTGTACATCAGTTGTACAACCTGAGAGTGTACTAGTCTTATAGATCAGATTGCTAGGATAACAATGTGGTTCTGTCCAGGTGTTATGAGATGTGATAAAGATGGTCTGGAACGCCCCCAGAAAGACAGACAGTCTTACGTTATTGATCATGAGGTGCATGATAGTCTTGGGCATGAGGTCTCTGATGGCTTTGTAAACGATGTTCATGTAGGAGTCCACCAGGTTCCGTATGGTCTCTACCTGACGCTCCAACTGAGGGTCCATAGAGAAACTATCACTAGAACCACTACACTCCCCATCCACCTGGTAAGAGGGAGAGGGAGGAGGGAGAGAGGGGGATGGCGAGAGGGAGGGAAAAGAGTGGGGGAGAGAGGTGGCTGTTAGTGGTGTAATTTGTCATGGCTGCTGTAAGGTACAGTATATTGCATTGGCAACATGGAAAGTTCCTTAACCTAATAAAGCTTTTTTGAATTGAATTGATGGACAAAAATGAGTGGGAGAAGAGAAAAGACAGGGGAGATGATGGAAAGGAGACAAGGGGAGGGGGTTAGAGAAGGGGAAAGGAGACAAGGGGAGGGGTTAGAGAAGAGAGAAGGGGAAAGGAGACAAGGGGAGGGGGTTAGAGAAGAGACAAGGGGAAAGGAGACAAGGGGAGGGGGTTAGAGAAGAGAGAAGGGGAAAGGAGACAAGGGGAGGGGGTTAGAGAAGAGAGAAGGGGAAAGGAGACAAGGGGAGGGGGTTAGAGAAGAGAGAAGGGGAAAGGGGAAAGGAGACAAGGGGAGGGGGTTAGAGAAGAGAGAAGGGGCAAGGAGACAAGGGGAGGGGGTTAGAGAAGGGAGAAGAAAGGAGACAAGGGGAGGGGGTTAGAGAAGAGAGAAGGGGCAAGGAGACAAGGGGAGGGGGTTAGAGAAGAGACAAGGGGAAAGGAGACAAGGGGAGGGGTTAGAGAAGAGACAAGGGGAAAGGAGACAAGGGGAGGGGGTTAGAGAAGAGAGAAGGGAAAGGGGAAAGGAGACAAGGGGAGGGGGTTAGAGAAGAGAGAAGGGGCAAGGAGACAAGGGGAGGGGGTTAGAGAAGGGGAAAGGAGACAAGGGGAGGGGGTTAGAGTGGGGAAAGGAGACAAGGGGAGGGGGTTAGAGAAGAGAAAGGGGAAAGGAGACAAGGGGAGGGGGTTAGAGAAGAGGGAAGGGGAAAGGAGACAAGGGGAGGGGTTAGAGAAGAGAGAAGGGGTAAGGAGACAAGGGGGGCGTTAGAGAAGAGAGAAGGGGTAATGAGACAAGGGGAGGGCGTTAGAGAAGAGAGAGGGGGCAATGAGACAAGGGGAGGGGGTTAGAGAAGAGAGAAGGGGCAAGGAGACAAGGGGAGGGGGTTAGAGAAGAGAGAAGGGGCAAGGAGACAAGGGGAGGGGGTTAGAGAAGAGAGAAGGGGCAAGGAGACAAGGGGAGGGGGTTAGAGAAGAGAGAAGGGGCAGAGAAAGGGAGGGGGGTTAGAGAAGAGAGAAGGAGACAAAGGGAGGGGTTAGAGAAGAGGGCAAGGAACAAAGGGAGGGGGTTAGAGAAGGGGCAAGGCGACAAGGGGGGGGGTTAGAGAAGGGGCAAGGAGACAAGGGGAGGGGTTAGAGAAGGGGCAAGGAGACAAGGGGAGGGGGTTAGAGAAGGGGAAAGGAGACAAGGGGAGTGGGTTAGAGAAGGGGAAAGGAGACAAGGGGAGGGGGTTAGAGAAGGGGAAAGGAGAGAAGGGGAAAGGAGACAAGGGGAGGGGGTTAGAGAAGGGAAAGGAGACAAGGGGAGGGGGTTAGAGAAGAGGGAAGGGGAAAGGAGACAAGGGGAGGGGTTAGAGAAGAGGGGCAGAGGGGAGGGGTTAGAGAAGAGAAAAAAGGGGAAAGGAGACAATGGGAAGGGGTTAGAGAAGAAGAAAGGAGACAATGGGAAGGGGTTAGAGAAGAGAAGGGAAAGGAGGGGAGGGGGTTAGAGAAGAGGGAAGGGGAAAGGAGACAAGGGAAGGGGAGTAGTGCTGATTAGAAACAGATCTGCCATTTCTCTGAGTCTACACACACACACACACACACACACACACACACACACACACACAATGACATCACAGCCCAGGAATGCTGCTATGAGCAGCCAACAACAGGAGGGGAGAGCTTGTAGAGGGAACGAGATAGGAGAGAGGAGGGGCAGGGTAGCCAGGCAGAGGACATTTAGGGCAGGTGTAGGATATTGTCAGGGTGAAAAGTTAGGGGTCAGGGTAACAATATTCAGTTACTTTATAGATTATGGTTAGAGGTTAAGGGTCAGATTTAGAGGTCAGGAGATATGACTAGGGTACTCACAGTGACTTTCTCAGGATAGACTCCGGCCCTCAGCAGAGAAGCCTTCCAGCTGTCTTGCTCCTCCTGAGAGCTACACGCCAGCTCCAGGAACCTGTAGTCCTTATACACATTCCTACAATAACATTACAAACGGTCAGCTACGTCATCAAACTACATTTCCCAGCCAGCAGCTTAAAAACACCTATACCCCGCTCCAGGTTCCTATAGTTCTTATATACAGTACCAGTCAAAGTTTGGACACACCTACTCATTCAAGAGCTTTTCTTTAGTTTTACTATTTTCTACACTGTAGAATAATAGTGAAGACATCAAAAACTATGAAATAACATATGGAATCATGTAGTAACCAAAAAAGTGTTAAACAATTCTAAATATATTTTATATTTGAGATTATTCAAAGTAGCCACCCTTTGCATTGATGACAGCTTTGCACACTAGTCACCTGGAATGCATTTCAATTAACAGGTGTGCCTTGTTAAGTTAATTTGTGGAATTTCTTTCCTTCTTAATGCTTTTGAACCAATCAGTTGTGTTGTGACAAGGTAGGGGGGTATACAGAAGATAGCCCTATTTGGTAAAAGACCAAGTCTAAAGTATGGTAAGAACTGACTGAATAAGCAACGAGAAACAACAGTCCATCATTACTTTGCGACATGCGGAAAATTTCACGAACTTTGAAAGTTTCTTCAAGTACAGTCATAAAAACCATCAAGCGCTATGACGAAACTGGCTTTCATGAGGACCACCGCAGGAAAGGAAGACCCAGAGTTACCTCTGCTGCAGAGGATAAGGTCATTACAGTTACCAGCCTCAGAAATTGCAGCCAAAATAAATGCTTCACAGAGTTCAAGTAACAGACACATCAACGTCAGCTGTTGAGGAGAGACTGCGTGCATCAGGCCTTCATGGTTGAATTGCTGCAAAGAAACCACTACTAAAGAACACCAATAAGAAGAAGAGACTTGCTATAGAGAAAAATAAAGAAAAACCCTTGAATGAGTAGGTGTGTCCAATCTTTTGACTGGTACTCTACGTTCTAACAATTATAATAGATACAGTCATATAGTCACCTTCCTTTCCAGGTTTGAGGTTGCATTCCATATGCATACACTTGACTACAACATAGGTCTCACACAGGGCATGCTATGAGTGCTGGAACACACCTATTCACACACAATGAGTCTTTCGCTCTTTCATCTACCCCGTTCTACTTCTCCCCTCCCCCCCCCCAGTCAGGGAGATGCCGCTGCGTCTGACAGTGGCAGGAATCTGGAGCTGTCTAAAGCCCATCTGTTAAAACACACACACATCTGTTAAATATTCTATTGTTCACTCTGTTGTTCCTTTCCTTTTGTTTCTCCCTCTCTCATGTTTTCTAAGCTGCTGATGTTGGTGGTGTGTGTGTGTGTATTTGTCTGTCTCCAAACGAAGTCTGAGTGTTATGGAGAGCAGCCTCACCACATACAGTATCCCATGACATCTCAAGTGTCTGTATGCCAGGCTGGTTGATCCCTTGATGGTAGACCAGATGCTGCTGGAGATGTTGCTAGTCAGATGGCCAGAAGGGGGCTCTCTCACTTCCACTCACTAACTCACTCAATGCGTTACAATGGCTGGATTGTAACCAGTTCCAAATCCCACTTTTTCCTCTCCTTTTTCCTCGCTCAGTTCCGCTGTGTCCAGGGAGTTTTTCTCCTCTTCTCTCCTCTTGAGGAATTTTAGCATCTTTCTCCCTTTACCCTTCCACACTCTCTCTCCCCCTGCCTTCAGATCAGGGACTTTCCTGAGGTTCTGATAAATGTCAGACAGACATACAGAGCACCGGCATCAGCACTCTGGACACAAAAGCATGCACACACACACACACACACAGACAGAGAAGGGGGAACAGGGGGCGCAGTAGGACACGCTTTGACACATTCCTGGCTGATCGCTCCCTCTCCTCCACTCTCACCCCACCCAGCGCTCTTTCTCTTTTCTTTCCCTCCTTGTGGCGATCTGAGAAATAGTTCCCTAACAAGAACAGCCTCGTCTCTGGTCCAGAACTCTGACATTGAATAGCTGCTTAATGAGCCTGCCCTTGGTATACTATGGTCCACACACCCTACCCAGCCAGGTCCAACCCAGCTCAGCCCTAGCCTGCTCAGTCCAGTAACCCACTGCTTCTCTCTGTCATTGAGGAAGTCACAAAGTTAGGGTGTCAAAGTCCTGAACCTCACCCTCCATCTCTTTCAGATATGTCTGTCATAACCTTGTCTCATAAAACACCACTTTAACCACACACACACACACACCTCTGTTCGGTGTTGAAGATGGCGTAGGCATGTTTACTGGACATGAAGCTCTTCTCCACGTCTCTCAGCTTCAGGTTGTCCAATGGTAACATGTACTTCTTCTCTTTCTCCTGGGCAGGGATAGAAGGAGAGAGACAGGGGGAGGGATGGAGGGGGAGAGACGAGGGAGGGATGGAGGCAGGGAGACGGAGGGATGGAGGGAGAGAGACGGAGGGATGGAGAGAGAGACGGGGGGATGGAGGGAGAGAGAGAGATGTGATGGAGAGAGGATAGAAGAAGGGTTCATTCATTGATAGGTCTACTGTTCTGGTCAAAGCAGAAACAGCATGCAGAGAAAATATGCTCTATTATAAACTGGATGGTTCGAGCCCCATTGGCTGACAGCTGTGGTATATCAATCTATTTTTACTGCTGTAATTACATTGGTAACCGGTTTATAATATCAATAAGGCACCTCAGGGGTTTGTAGTATATGGCCAATATACCACGGCTGAGGGCTGTGTCCAGGCAAGTGGTGGAAAAAGTACTCAATTGTCATACTTGAGTAAAAGTAAAGATACCTTCATAGAAAATGACTCAAGTAAAACTGAATGTCACCCAGTAAAATATTTGGTTTTAAATATACTATAAGTATTTGGTTTTATGTATCAAGGTAAATGGAATTGCTAAAATATACTTAAGTATCAAAAGTAAAATAAATAATTTCAAATTCCTTATACTAAGCAAACCAGATGGCACAATTTTCTTGTTATTTTTTTACTGACGGATAGCCAGGGGCACACTCCAACTCAGATAACATTTTCAAACGAAGCATTTGTGTTTCGTGAATCCGCCAGATCAGAGGCAGTAGGGATGACGAGGGATGTTCTCTTGATAAGTGTGTGAATTGGACCACTTTCCTGTCAAAATGTAACGAGTACTTTCGGGTGTCAGAGAAAATGTATGAAGTAAAAGTGACATTATTTTCTTTAGGAATGTAGGGAAGTAAAAGATACATTATTTTCTTTAGGAATGTAGTGAAGTAAAAGTTACATTATTTTATTTAGGAATGTAGTGAAGTAAAAGTTACATTATTTTATTTAGGAATGTAGTGAAGTAAAAGTTACATTATTTTCTTTAGGAATGTAGTGAAGTAAAAGTTACATATTATTTAGGAATGTAGTGAAGTAAAAGTTACATTATTTTCTTTAGGAATGTAGTGAAGTAAAAATGACATTATTTTCTTTAGGAATTTAGTGAAGTAAAAATGACATTATTTTCTTTAGGAATGTAGTGAAGTAAAAGTTGGCAAAAACATAAATAGTAAAGTAAAGAGACCCTCAAACTACTTTAGTACTTTAAAGTACTTTTACACCACTGGTCCAGGCACTCTGCTTTGTGCTTAAGAAAAGCCCTTAGCCGTGGTATATTGACCATATACCCGTATTGCTTAAGTATAGCATGGAGGGAGGTGTCTTATTGGTTTGTTAACATTCTTCTCTGTGGTGGAAACAGCAGAGAAACAGAGCTAGCTAGGATGCATAAAGGGACTGGACTACTCTACATTACATAGTGGAAAATAATGGAGTGAGTGAGAAAAAAGAGAGAATAAAACAGGGAAGGAAAAGTGAGTGAGAGATGAGGAGGAAAGAGAACAAGATAGGGAGGGAAAGAAGCCATCCTACATGTGAAAGTCATTGCTCAAAGTGAAGCTCTAAAACACATTTCTCCATCCCCCTCTTCTCCACCCTTCTCCCCTCGCTCTTCTCCACATTTCTCTCGCCACCCTGCTCCCTTCTCTCTTCTCATCCACCCTTCTCCTCCCCTCTCGCTTATCCTCTCCTCCACTCTACTCCCCCTTCCAGAGGGGCTATTCTCAGGAAACCGCTATAGTAAAAAGTGGAGAGGGAGGATGGTTGGAGAGAAGGGGGAAGATGGAGAAAGAGAGAGGAAAGGGAGAGATGGAGAAAGGGATGAAGATATGGCCTAAAAAGGAGCGCCCCATTGGCCAGGAAAGGTAAAGATGGAAAAAAAAGAGACTGAAAGGTGTAGGTCTGTCTCACACACGCCAGTGTGTGTGTGTTGGTCTCTCCTGAACCCTGCAACTCTTCCTTCATTCCGCTCTATTTTTTACAGAGGGGCCCACTTCCTGTTAGAAAGGCAGAAAAAAATATATAGAGAGAGAGAGGCTGGCGCTCCGACAGACGACAGACATCTGGTACCGCTTGAGAAAGAGAGAGAGAGAAACTGCAGACCACTCCAAAGTTGATTCCCAAGGGTCCCAACAACCCATATATGGCGCCTCAGTCCCTCCCTTCTTCCATCCCTTTCCCCCCTTTTTTCGTTATGCCTTCACTAAGTGCACTGGCAGATCCCCAGTGGTGAGAGTGAATGTGCCACGTCGAGGCTGGATACTCGTTCGCTCGGACGCAGTCCCTCACATCCCCGGCACACACTGGACCGGGCCGGGACGCGACCAGAACAGGACCCAGACCAATAGAAGAGGACAGCCAGTGTGTGTGCGACCCCTCACCCTTCACTCAGGACGAGAAAGGAGAGGAGACATTGAGAATCCTTTAACCAGTTTGTCAATGAAACATTTGGATGGGTGAAAAACAAGATAAAAGAAAGGAATGAGAGAAGATAAAACAGAGAGAGAGGAGACATGAAGAATCTTTCTACTCCTCCAACACTTCAGAGATGAAAAGCAAAGAGAAAGGAACGGAGAGAAAGAAATAGAAGGAGAGAAGAGGGAGAGGAGAGAGTGAGTCCTGTTCCGTCATCCCAGTGTTCAGACTACCTGTTCAGGGTCTTACTGGTGTACAGTAGTCTGCACATTGGTTAGACTGGGCAAGGAATGGCTTCCACCACTCTCTCTCAAAACACACACACACAAGCATATACATACACACACATACATGCGCATTCACACTGGGACTAGATGTATGAGTTGGTCTTTGCTGGTTTGCCTTTTGCTGTCTGCTGCTACAGTACGTTGTTGTTCTGTTTGTGTTTCGAAAGCCTAGAGGCCTGTTATATTTGTAAGTAAGCGGTCAGTATGATAGTGTGTGTGTGTGTGTGTGTGTGTGTGTGTGTGTGTGTGTGTGTGTGTGTGTGTGTGTGTGTGTGTGTGTGTGTGTGTGTGTGTGTGTGTGTGTGTGTGTGTGTGTGTGTGTGTGTCAGGCTGCTCATGGTGGATCATATATCAAAGATGCTCTATCTGAAACTGGGTCTCTCTGCAGACTGACTGTGTGATATAGCAAGCAGACCGGACACAGACAGACACCCTGCTGTGCTGTGGTAAAAGGCTGCAGGTGAGTCTGTAGATTATAATGGTTGGATGCTGTATGGGAATGTGTATGTACAGTGTAATGTGAGTGTATGGGAATGTGCATGTACAGTGTAATGTGAGTGTATGGGAATGTGTATGTACAGTGTAATGTGAGTGTATGGGAATGTGTATGTACAGTGTAATGTGAGTGTATGGGAATGTGTATGTACAGTGTAATGTGAGTGTATGGGAATGTGTATGTACAGTGTAATGTGAGTGTATGGGAATGTGTATGTACAGTGTAATGTGGGTGTATGGGAATGTGTATGTACAGTGTAATGTGAGTGTATGGGAATGTGTATGTACAGTGTAATGTGAGTGTATGGGAATGTGTATGTACAGTGTAATGTGAGTGTATGGGAATGTGTATGTACAGTGTAACGTGAGTGTATGGGAATGTGTATGTACAGTGTAATGTGAGTGTATGGGAATGTGTATGTACAGTGTAATGTGAGTGTATGGGAATGTGTATGTACAGTGTAATGTGAGTGTATGGGAATGTGTATGTACAGTGTAATGTGAGTGTATGGGAATGTGTATGTACAGTGTAATGTGAGTGTATGGGAATGTGTATGTACAGTGTAATGTGAGTGTATGGGTGCTGTATGGGAATGTGTATAAGGTGAGTATGGGCGCAGGTCGTCTGTTTTTCCTCAGGCTGCCCGTCAGGCAGGGAGAGAGGGAAGGAGGAATGTCTGTCTGTTTAATGTTATATAGAGATTATACACTGTTTAGTGTGTGGAGATTAGTGTGTAAACATTGTTTAGATTAAACATATGGATGGGTATCTATACTTGAGAGAGTGTGAGCAGCAAATATGGGAGGGAGTTTGTGTTTGTGCGTGACTGGGTACAGCATGTGTGTTTATGTAAGGAAAATAAGTAACGGTGACCACACTGTCGTGAGACATGATTGAATGAGCTGAAGAAAAAGTAAGAGATCATAAGGGAGAGTGAGAGAGAAAGGGTGTCTGAAGTCTGGTGGTCTGGCTAGGTGATCTGGATGTGTGGAAGAGTTGTGAGTGGGAGTCTGAGGGGGAGAAGGGGGACATGGAAGGGGGGTTGAAGTGAAGAAGCGGCCATGTGGGATTTCTCTAGCTAGATGTTGGAAGCTAAGCGGCTGTTTGGACTAAACCTTGAGTTCTCCAGCCAGGAATGTGTACAGGCCCAAAGAGACTGCCAATCAGAGAGAGGGAGGGAGAGAGGGAAAGGGAAAAGGAGAGAGACCCAGCAAGAGGGGGAATAGGAGGGAGAGAGCAGGAAAGAGAAGGACAGATGGAGGGAATCAGAGAAGAAGGGCCAGAGAAAGAAAGAAAAAGAGAGGAAAAAGGGAGAGATAGGAATGGGGAAAGAAAAAGATAACATTTTGGGGAGGTGGAGAAAGTGGGTTCAAATAGAGGAGACTACGAGAGAGAAGCTTGGCCTGGGCCTGACTCGGGGAGTGTGTCTGAGGCCTACAGTGGTGTTGGGGCAGCATGCTGATGTAGCTGTGATAGTAAGGATCATTTATTACAGTGGACATCCCCCTCATTGAGACAAACACACATACTGTCGGCGCATGGAGAGAGTACAGGGCTCCAACAGTAGTCAACCCTGTTGCCTTTTAGATAAGAGTTCTGATTACTATTTTACCATAGATGATTACCTCTTTCCCAGCATACCTGTAACTACACTGAAGTACAGTCTGTGTAGTAAAGTCTAATATTGTCATGTGTAATATTGTGAAATAGAAGGCAGAGCAAAGGGGCACTAGAACCTCCTGTACCAGCCAGGCTAGTAGTAGTTCTCCTATCAGTAGTGTTGTCAGAGACACTGCTGTTAGAAGAGACTGTGTTATTTAGATCATTGTTGCCATTATACCCCTGTGAAAGGAACGTGATGAGTGACAAAAACATGAATGATTAAGGAGATGTGTGTGTTGGTTTGGCTTGGGGCAGCTCCAGCTGTGTCAGAGTGAACTGCTCCAAATGCCTCAACTCCCAGAGGAGGAAGAGGGGGAGCAGGGGAAGAGTGGGGCTTAGTTGAAGTAGTATTGGTCCTGCTCTGTACTTACATGTGTTCATTTGAGTTGCCTAAGTTACAGGCCAGCCCATCACAAAACACACTGACACACATACACCAACAAACACAGTCTGTGGACCTCATGAGCGAGCAGTGCTGTGCTAGGCTGAGAGAGTGTGTTGTGGTGTGTCTGCCTGTCTACACTTGCTGTGCAGACCTTCCTATCCTGTACAGCAGGCACAGACAGGCAGACAGATGGCAGCCCCGCTGACCCACGGACAAACCACATCGCACCTACAGCTTGACGGACAGCTCCCAGAGCCAATCCCAGCCAGTATACCCCAGACTTCCTGCTTGATGGTGATAACTCAAACCTTAGCTGCCCATGTCTTTCCTACATTCCCTGTATGACACTCTCCCTTCCCCTACTGCAGAAGACAGTAGTATTTGGAGTTATTTTGTAGCTAACAGAAATGTATGTGTAATAAATGTGTGTGTGTTGGTCTGGGGTGCTCAGGTGTGTATTTTGTCCAGCCTCTACTATAGGGCTGGGAATCGCCAGGAACCTCATAAGATATTATTACAATAGTGCCGATACGGTATTGCGATTCTCACGGTTCTGTATGTATTGCGATTCGATACTGTGATTTTATTATGATTCGATGTTCCAAACATATTGCTCACAGTACCTTCAGAAAGTATTCATACCCATTGACTTATTTCACATTGTTGTGTTCCAGCCGGAATTCAAACTTGATTAAATATGTTTGTTTTTTCTCACCCATCTACACACAATACCCCACAATGACAAAGTGAAAACATGTTTTTTGAATTTTTGCCAAATTAAATACAGAAATATCTCATTTATATAAGTATTCAACCCCCTGAATCAATACATGTTAGAATCGTCTTTGGCAGCGATTGCAGCTGTGAGTCTTTCTGGGTAAGTCTCTATGAACTTTTCACACCTGGATTGTACAATATTTGCACATTATTATAAAATAATTCTTCAAGCTATGTCAAGTTGGTTGTTGATTGTTGCTAGACAGCCATTTAAGTCTTGCCATAGATTTTCAAGACAATTTAAGTCAAAACTGTAACAAGGACACTCAGCAACATTCAATGTTGTCTTATTGAACGACTCCAGCGTATATTTGGCCTTGTGCTTCAGGTTATTGTACTTCTGAAAAGGCCCTTGCCGATGACAAGCATACCCATAACATGATTCAGCCACCCATGCTTGAAAATATAAAGAGTAGTACTCAGTGATGTGTTGTATTGGATTTGCCCCCAACATAACACTTTGTATTCAGGACATATAGGTCATATCTTTGCCACATTTTTTTGCATTTTTACTTTAGTGCCTAATTGCAAACAGGATGCATGTTTTGGAATATTTTTTATTCTATTCAGGCTTCCTTTTTTCACTGTCATTTAGGTTAGTATTGTGGAATAACTACAATGTTGTTGATCAACCCTTAGCTTTTTCCTATCACTGCCATTAAACTCCAACTCCTCATGGTTTCCTTCCTCTCCGGCAACAGAGTTAGGAAGGATGCTTGTATCTTCGTAGTGACTGGGTGTACTGATACACCATCCAAAGTGTAATTAATAACTTCACCATGCTCAAAGGGTTATTCAATGTCTGTTTTTTTTCTTTACCCATCTACCAATAGGTTTCCTTCTTTGTGAGACATTGGAAAACCTCCCTGGACTTGTGGTTGAATTTGTGTTTGAAATTCACTGATTGTATGTGTGGGGTACAGAGATCAGGTAAATCATGTTAAACACTATTATTGCACACAGAGTGAGTCCATGCAACTTATTATGTTACTTGTTAAGCAAATTCTTACTCCTGAACTTATTTAGGCTTGAAATAACAAGACATTTCAGCTTTTTATTTTATCTAAAACATAATTCCACTTTGACATTATGGGGTATTGTGTGTTTATCAGTGACCCAAAATCTAAATGTTATCCATTTTAAAGTCAGGTTTGACACAACAAAGTGTAAAAAGTCAAGGGGTGTGAATACTTTCTGAAGGCACTGTATGTCTACTGCAGAGGGACAAGAGAGCCATGAGAACTAGTTTTGATCAGTCATAGAAATTAGTGTTGAAAAATAAATTGGCTCCCTATTTAAAAAGAATATGGAAAACCACCTATGAAGGAAAAGTACTGGAGTTTTTTGGTACAAGTACAGCCAACTAGTGCAAAAATAATATTGCGATATTGTCAAAACGATATCATCAAAAATAATATCCCGATATGTAACTGTGTCGACCCCCCCATCACTACTCTACTAGTAAGCATCAATAGTAAAGCTTTAGCAGCTTCAGTCGTCTCATCATCAGACCAGATCAGTGACTTTGTGCTCACCTCTTCATCCTTGAACCAGGACAGGCTCTCAGCGGTCAGGACGAACCAGTACTCCTTCGCACCGCCCTTGATGATACTGATGTTGTTGACAGTCAGCCAGCCCTTACGGATGACCTGTGAAGAGATCTGAGGTCAGGGGTGATGTCAGGGGAGGGACTGAGAAGAGGTGAAATTGGGAGGGATTAAAAGGATAGTTCACTCAGATTACAAAGTTACCTCATCTCATGGGTACAAAAGACAGTAGGCTATGAAGCCCTTACAGTATGTCAGCTAGCTAAGATCTGGATTGTACTATATGTCTACTTAGCTGCAGCCCAGCATTAGAATTGTTCAGGTAAAACAATGTGTGTGATGAGTCCTGTTAGCAGGTTGTAAATAGAAGAGTCAATATGTGGTCTGGGTGAACTATCCCTCTGAGCTGGGAGGTTTAGAGAGAGAGAGGCAGGTGCTGTGGAGCTTAGCTTGAGAACGAGCGAGATGGTGTGATGTATCTTACATATGGGTCACAGTGTGGGAGAGAGCAGATATACTGCATGCTACATGCATACACAGAGATCCATATACATGCACATAGATTGAGAGAGATGTGTAATGCGTGCACAGAGGATCAGCTGTTGAGACAGAGGATCAGTTAGAAAATTGAAATGTCCCCTCACCCAGTCATTACATCACTAGTGGTCATTTCTGCCAAGTCCTTTACCACATTTCTCTGACCAATACAAAGCTACACAAAGAGTATGAGGTTAACAAACATTAGAAATGATAAAGACATTGACGGTACGCTATGGTAAAATAATACCAAGAAATAGTCCCAGAGAAAAAAAACTGTTGAAGAACTGTGGGAGAGAGAAACTGTGAGCTCAGTGATGAGACTGAGTGAGAGAGCAGTGAAGAGGACAGGAAGGAAGAAAAAGAGCTGACGGCTAAAAGCCGACCGATTTGGACAGAGAATGAAAGAGAGGAGGAAGTGAGAGAAAGGAGGATGAGGCAGTGACACACATACACAAAAACTGATGTAGCTGTCCCTAGTGTTTGTGTTTAGTGAGTGACCAGACAGCTGCGCTTGGATCTGAGAAACCCGAGCCAAGTTTACAACTCAGCGCCATTTTGTGCTGCTCACACACACAGAGAGAGAGGGGAGCAGGCAGAGGGAGTAGGGCCAGAGTGCAGTCTGTGGAAAGACGGTGGTAAAGAGAGCAGTGGAGCTGTGGGTTAGAGAGGTTGGTGAACAGGAGACAACCAGTGAGAGGTACAAACAGTGTCTCAGTAGGAGGCAGCCATGAGTCAGCAGTGAGGGTTTAGCCTTACAGAGACTGGACTACTCATACTATTAGACTGGAGACTGGTTGCACACCCTGTAACAGGAGAAAGGAGAGAACAGGGAGGTTAGAATGGAGCAGACACTGTGTGCCCAGGCAGGTTCACCTGCTCTTCCTACATACAGTAAACCTCCACATCAGCTGACATTCCAGATGTACATTTGTTAACTTCTCATAACACACGTATTAGCATCAGAGAATAAAACCTAAGACATTACCTGAGATACAGTAACTAAGCTATGTGAAACTCACCTGGTTTCCTGCAATGCTCTTCTTATTAGTCTGAGCTCTCCTCTGCTGCGCACTGGGACACACACACACACACACACAGTCACTCTCCCATCAGACAATTTTTCCTCATTTAATCATCATCATGTCCAACCCACATATGATGATGACCAGAAAACATAGACAGGGAGAACTCACTTAGCGAAGCCAATGAAGTCCTCGTGGTTAGTGTTGATGTAGGCCACCTGTACATCAATTAGCAGCAGGACCTGTACAGAGAACACACACACACACCGTCTCTATATTTTATGGTTTGTGTGTGTGTGTGTGTTTTGTGTGTTTGTGTGTGTGTGTGTGTGTGTGTGTGTGTGTGTGTGTGTGTGTGTGTGTGTGTGTGTGTGTGTGTGTGTGTGTGTGTGTGTGTGTGTGAGAGAGAGAGAGCGAGAGACCTGGTCTTTAGCTTGACTCTCTCTGTCCCGGATGTTTGTGGTAACGATTCTCTCCGTCTCCTCTCGCAGTCTTGGATAGGAGCCCAACTAGAGACAAGAAATAACAAGAGATATGATGGTGTTACTGTCACACACACACACACACACAGCAGTAGTTACCTTGGTGGTGCATTGGCGTACAGTGTTGATCAGCTCCTGGATGACCATGTCCACACATTTAATACAGGGACCCTTCAGCTTGATTATCTGTCTCCTCACTATGGCCTCAAACGCCTGGTCTGGAGTAAACAAACCTGTCCTAGATACAGAGAGCCAGACAGACAAAGAGACAGAAATAGGAGTGGTGAAATAGGAGTGGTGACAGAGACCATTGAGCCCAACAAAGCATGTATCCCCTCTGACACACACACCTGATGCCGTGGATGTTCTTGATGGCATAGCTGATCTCCCGCCGCAGTTCCCTCTCATCAAATTCCATCTGAAGATACAAACACGCACACACCCAAGGTAAGACGTGATACACACTGAGCGAAAGCTGGTGAGACACACACACACACCCCAAGGCTGACCTTGACCAGTTCGAAGGGGAAGCGTTCGTGGAATATGCGGTTGATCTTGGCTCCTCCTGACAGTTCTATAGTGTCCACCTGGTCTCCTGAGCCCTCAATACGCTTCTCAAAGTCGGCTGCAAACTGCTGCATCAGCCTGCACACACGTCAATAGAGCATTAGTGTATTATGTTAGTTGTGTGTGTGGTGTGTGTGTGTGTACTAACAGTAGTAGGGCCTTTGTCTTGCGTGCTGGGTCGTCAGCTCTGTAGTGTTTGTACTCCTCAGCCTCTTTATCCAGCGCTAGGAGCTGGCTCTGGAGACAACTGCGGAACACTGGCAGACAGTCTCGGATGTGATTGGTCAGTTGCTGTAGAGAGAGTTAGAGACACACACACAAACAATAAAGAAAAGCTGATTTGAACAGTTATCTGGTCAAAACGTATCAGTGTATGTTCTTGTGTACCTGGTTCAGGACTCTCTGTAGGTAGGGGGTACCCATGCTGTCAGCCATGTGTCTGTATGCAGGGTGAGACAGGAAGAACTTCCTCTCTGCAGCCAGAGCTGCCTTAATGTCCTTTCTCCCATCAATGTCCTTCTGACTACGATTCACCACCCCGATATAACCTGGAGAGGAGAGAGTAAGCTGTATCCATGCATTACACATCACTACATCTGGATGCAGGATTCAGAAGGTCATCTGAGTTCAGCAGGCCAGCAGAGGTTCAAGGCAGTTCAACTCTAAACTCTCTACTGTAACAGCAGTACTAACAGTAGGCTCCATGTATAATGTATTACCTGAAGGATCAAGCATGACCTTGCACCTGGCACAGATTTACCCAGCCAGCCAGCCTAGACCCTGACCCCCCCTCCCCACACACACACACACTCCCAGGTCAGGCTGGCACTGATTGTAATACTGTAACTCAACCCGTGAGCTCAGCATGGCAGGAGGACATCAAGCCTCCATTTCAACACTTACCTCAGCCTGGTCATGGGTGATGTTATTGGAACATTATGGGGAACAATATGGTAATAAAA
This sequence comes from Oncorhynchus tshawytscha, assembly GCF_018296145.1. Lineage (NCBI taxonomy): Eukaryota > Metazoa > Chordata > Actinopteri > Salmoniformes > Salmonidae > Oncorhynchus > Oncorhynchus tshawytscha. The sequence goes on along the minus strand of NC_056433.1, from coordinate 63,048,865 downwards.
GCCCATGTACCTCTGCGTAGTGGCAGTAACCTGTTCTCCAGTATGTGCCGGGCATCCGTTCCCTCGTCCATCAGATCCAACTTAGTGATCACCCCTATGGTCCGCAGGCCTGGTGGAAAACAATGAAAAAGAAAGTCAAACAGTACCCATGTTATATTCACTTCCAATGTACTGAATATTTTCACCATTGAAAAAAGAATGAAGAAAGAATGCTATATCTATGATTTGGACTATGTGAAAAGGTGCTGGGGGAGATGTTCTGTCCTTCTGGTCTCACCCTGAGGGTCCACATCCTTGGCCAGTTTGAGAGCGTCAGAGTTGGCCAGGTCCATGTTAGCTGGAGTCACAGCCAAGACCAGACAGTTGTCTTTACAGATAAACTGCATGATCATGTCCCTCACCTGGGGAACAAATACAATACAACTTTATTTCTGAAAGAAGAAGAAGGGTGGGAGAAATGGTCTTATTAGTTGAATTGTACTGATGTGTCTGACCTGGTACTCTATATCAGCCGGCTGGTCTCCTACAGGCACTTTGGTAATGCCAGGCAGATCCACCAGGGTCAGGTTCAACACTGAGGACAAACAGACACACATATTTATGCATTGAAGCATCCGGTTTAGGTTGAGATGCAGGGTGTGTTACCATGTGGGGAGTGTGTAAGAGTAGTACACTGTGGTGTGTGTACCGTGAGGGGAATAAACTCGTAGGTTGATGGGGACAGGAGAGACGCCCTTATTGGTTCCAGTGAGTCTCACTGTCTCTGCTTCGATCTCCTGGCGAACTTCCTGAAAGTCTGAAAACATCTTCCCCTTACAGTGGAGAAACTCTGCATACTCTACAGAGATAGAGGGGTGGGAGAGAGAGAGATGCAGGGGATCAATGCCCATTTCACACAGACATCAATCAAATATAAATATATTATACCAATCTTCGGACACATACGTCAGGCGTCAGATATCTAGTCTCGTTTGTATATATGACATCATTGCTGTATCTGCACTACACAGATAACAAACCCTGGAGCTTAGGGGAACAGAGCAGTACGATGTGCCTCCTAGTTGTGTACAATTAACAGCGTTCCATAATTGTCCCTGAAGACAGACAGACAGACAGACAGGGAGTCACATATACACAGAGTGACAGAAGTCTAATGTGATGTATCCTACATCACGTGTGTGTGTGTGTGTGTGTGTGTGTGTGTGTGTGTGTGTGTGTGTGTGTGTGTGTGTGTGTGTGTGTGTGTGTGTGTGTGTGTGTGTGTGTGTGTGTGTGTGTGTACCTGTGCTGGCAGAGATGAGCTGGAGGACCAAGGGTCTGCGGGTGACAATGCCAGAACCCCGGGGGAGGAAGTCCCTGAGAGGAGAGGAAGAGAAATGGGATAGAGGAATAGAAGAGTCAGGAGATGAAAGACTGACCCCCTCAGGCATCTCTCTCACTGCTAAACAACAGATACACAGTGTGTCTGTGTATTAGCTCTATAGAGGAAGCTCCACTCTGAGGCACAATGCCAGGGCAGTCAGAGGCTCAGAGCCAATGCACACTTGGCCAAGTCGAGCCAGCACATTTTATCAGAGTCTGAAATACTAGACTGGCTCTCTCAACCTCACCATCTTTACTACTACTGCTACAACACTTATTTGTGGAGGGCTTACATACCGGTCTAGGTTTTTCCAGTGCAGGCAGGGGCATGTTCATTTATGTGTGATGACTAGGACACAGCTAGTGGAGGTTTGTTTTACTTTTAAAAGACAAGAGAAAGATGATATCAAGCACACCATTGGAACCTGAAGCATCTCTAACGTATTACAATAGCTCTACATACAATAGCTCTACATCTCAATGTCAAAACAAGCCCCCACTCAGGCTACAGTATCAAGTACAAAGCAATAATGGGTGGAAAACACGATGACGTATTTATTGTCTTTCATTCCAACTTCAGAGTGCCACCTTTTTCCTGTTGTCCCATTTTGTATTTATTTTACAGCATCCTACCTCCATTTATAATTCAGCTGTGACAACACAACATCCCTGGAGAGAGGAAGGACTGACACTCAGGGCAGGAGATACAGCTGGATTCAGCCTTCAGACATGAAGTCAGTGAGTCAGAGACAGAAAACACTGATAAAGGGGACACATTCTGCCAAGGACACGCTTCAGTGCTGTTGTTAGCCTGTTACTGTGGGCGTGTGTCTGTGTGTCGTACGGCAGCAGAGAGAGTTCTCACCAGGTCAACAGCTCTCCTCCAGGGTCAGTTGAGAGGAAATGAAGTAGAGGCTGCGTCATTCCTGTCTGAAAGAGGTCCTGCTTATATGTCAGTCAGTAAGGAGACATCAAGCATCAGCACACAGAGAGAGGGAAGAAAGGTACACAATGCCCTCTTCAGTTCAGCTCTGTTAGCTCAATGACTGACTGCACATGCTCTAAGGCATACTCTGTTCCCTGACCTCTCTCTGATTCCAGTCCTTCAGCACAGACCCAGTCCTCAGCAGGGAGCCTGCTAGATAAGCCACCAAGTGCTGGTCACTGTCACACAGCCATCACTCTCACACAGCCATCACTCTCACACAGCCATATCAGGCATCAAGTAACCACTTCACTCTCAAATGCCAACATTGGCGGTTAATGCTGTTTAAATAAAAATATATATACACTACCGTTCAAAAGTTTGGGGTCACTTAGAAATGTCCTTGTTTTTGAAAGAAATGCATATTGTTTGTTCATTAAAATAACATCAAATTGATCAGAAATACAGTGTAGACATTGTTAATGTTGTAAATGACTATTGTAGCTGGAAACGGCTGACTTTTTATGGAATATCTACATAGGTGTACAGAGACCCATTATCAGCAACCATCACTCCTGTGTTCCAATGGCACATTGTGTTAGCTAATCCAAGTTTATCATTTTAAAAGGCTAATTGATCATTAGAAAACCCTTTTGCAATTATGTTAGCACAGCTGAAAACTGTTGTTTTGATTAAAGAAGCAATAAAAAAACTGGCCTTCTTTAGACTAGTTGCGTATCTGGAACAACAAAGCCTCCTTCACTCACGCCGCCAAACATACCCTCGTAAAACTGACTATCCTACCAATCCTCGACTTCGGCGATGTCATTTACAAAATAGCTTCCAATACTCTACTCAGCAAACTGGATGCAGTCTATCACAGTGCCATCCGTTTTGTCACCAAAGCCACTTATACCATCCACCACTGCGACCTGTATGCTCTAGTCAGCTGGCCCTCACTACATATTCGTCGCCAGGCCCCAGGTCATCTATAAGTCTATGCTAAATCCTCTGGGGATACTGCGTGTTGACGTCATTTCCGGTCACAACTTGCAGACTTGTTGCAGACTTGTTTTCGAGTTGCTGTGCATTTTGTTGCCAACCTATTTTGCTACCTGACAACTTTACGGTTTTTACTTTTTAATTACCGTTTATATATATATATTTTTCCTCAACTTTTTCACTCCGGACGCTCTATCTGGACACGATTCGTCAGGACCTCCAACAGCCGAAGCTAAGTAGTAACATTAACATGATGCCTTCTAATTGCAGTCGCTGTACTCGCCTTACGGCGAGGATAGCTGTGCTACATGCCCAGCTTCAGACGCAATCGTTAGGCAAGGGTAATTTCAGTGTAGGAAAGGATGAAACAGCGTCTCTGCCACCAGTAAGTACAGATAGTAGTATAAATCCCCTGGCACAGTCCCCGCAGCCGGACAACTTTCTCACGGTTTCTGGAAGGAAATGCTGTAGGAACGCTCAACCGGTGTCGCTCATTCAGCCGACAGAAACTTTCAACCGGTTTTCCCCATTAAGCAGCGAGTCGGAGTCTGAGGCCGAGTCTTCTCTGGTCTCTACTCCTCCCGTTACTACGGGGTCTGAGACGCCGAAGCTTCCCACCATTAGCTCTGACAAATTGAAAACTCTAGTCATTGGCGAATCCATTACCCGCAGTATTAGACTTAAAACGAATCATCCAGCGATCATACACTGTTTACCAGGGGGCAGGGCTACCGACGTTAAGGCTAATCTGAAGATGGTGCTGGCTAAAGCTAAAACTGGCGAGTGTAGAGAGTATAGAGATATTGTTATCCAAGTCGGCACCAACGATGTTAGGATGAAACAGTCAGAGATCACCAAGCGCAACATAGCTTCTGCGTGTAAATCAGCTAGAAAGATGTATCGGCATCGAGTAATTGTCTCTGGCCCCCTCCCAGTTAGGGGGAGTGATGAGCTCTACAGCAGAGTCTCACAACTCAATCGCTGGTTGAAAACTGTTTTCTGCCCCTCCCAAAAGATAGAATTTGTAGATAATTGGCCCTCTTTCTGGGACTCACCCACAAACAGGACCAAGCCTGAACTGCTGAGGAGTGATGGACTCCATCCTAGCGAGGGGTGCTCTCATCTTATCTACCAACATAGACAGGGCTCTAACTCCTCTAGCTCCACAATGAAATAGGGTGCAGGCCAGGCAGCAGGCTGTTAGCCAGCCTGCCAGCATAGTGGAGTCTGCCTCTAGCACAGTCAGTGTAGTCAGCTCAGCTATCAGCATTGAGACCGTGTCTGTGCCTCGACCTAGGTTGGGCAAAACTAAACATGGCGGTGTTCGCCTTAGCAATCTCACTAGGATAAAGACCACCTCCATTCCTGTCATTATTGAAAGAGATCATGATACCTCACATCTCAAAATAGGGCTACTTAATGTTAGATCCCTTACTTCAAAGGCAGTTATAGTCAATGAACTAATCACTGATCATAATCTTGATGTGATTGGCCTGACTGAAACATGGCTTAAGCCTGATGAATTTACTGTGTTAAATGAGGCCTCACCTCCTGGCTACACTAGTGACCATATCCCCCGTGCATCCCGCAAAGACGGAGGTGTTGCTAACATTTACGATAGCAAATTTCAATTTACCCCCCAAAAAATGACGTTTTCGTCTTTTGAGCTTCTAGTCATGAAATCTATGCAGCCTACTCAATCACTTTTTATAGCTACTGTTTACAGGCCTCCTGGGCCATATACAGCGTTCCTCACAGAGTTCCCTGAATTCCTATCGGACCTTGTAGTCATAGCAGATAATATTCTAATCTTTGGTGACTTTAATATTCACATGGAAAAGTCCACAGACCCACTCCAAAAGGCTTTCGGAGAAACTCATCGACTCAGTGGGTTTTGTCCAACATGTCTCTGGACCCACTCACTGTCACAGTCATACACTGGACCTAGTTTTGTCCCATGGAATAAATGTTGTGGATCTTAATGTTTTTCCTCATAATCCTGGACTATCGGACCACTATTTTATTACGTTTGCAATTGCAACAAATAATCTGCTCAGACCCCAACCAAGGAACATCAAAAGTCGTGCTATAAATTCACAGACAACACAAAGATTCCTTGATGTCCTTCCAGATTCCCTCTGTCTACCCAAGGATGCCAGAGGACAAAAATCAGTTAACCACCTAACTGAGGAACTCAATTTAACCTTGCGCAATACCCTAGGATGCAGTTGCACCCCTAAAAACTAAAAACATTTCTCATAAGAAACTAGCTCCCTGGTACACAGAAAATACCCGAGCTCTGAAGCAAGCTTCCAGAAAATTGGAACGGAAATGGCGCCACACCAAACTGGAAGTCTTCCGACTAGCTTGGAAAGACAGTACCGTGCAGTACCGTAGAGCCCTTACTGCTGCTCGATCATCCTATTTTTCTAACTTAATTGAGGAAAATAAGAACAATCCGAAATTCCTTTTTGATACTGTCGCAAAGCTAACTAAAAAGCAGCATTCCCCAAGAGAGGATGACTTTCACTTTAGCAGTGATAAATTCATGAACTTCTTTGAGGAAAAGATTATGATTATTAGAAAGCAAATTACGGACTCCTCTTTAAATCTGCGTATTCCTTCAAAGCTCAGTTGTCCTGAGTCTGCACAACTCTCCCAGGACTTAGGATCAAAGGAGACAATCAAGTGTTTTAGTACTATATCTCTTGACACAATGATGAAAATAATCATGGCCTCTAAACCTTCAAGCTGCATACTGGACCCTATTCCAACTAAACTACTGAAAGAGCTGCTTCCTGTGCTTGGCCCTCCTATGTTGAACATAATAAACGGCTCTCTATCCACCGGATGTGTACCAAACTCACTAAAAGTGGCAGTAATAAAGCCTCTCTTGAAAAAGCCAAACCTTGACCCAGAAAATATAAAAAACTATCGGCCTATATCGAATCTTCCATTCCTCTCAAAAATTTTTAAAAAGGCTGTTGCGCAGCAACTTACTGCCTTCCTGAAGACAAACAATGTATACGAAATGCTTCAGTCTGGTTTTAGACCCCATCATAGCACTGAGACGGCACTTGTGAAGGAGGTAAATGACATTTTAATGGCATCGGACCGAGGCTCTGCATCTGTCCTCGTGCTCCTAGACCTTAGTGCTGCTTTTGATACCATCGATCACCACATTCTTTTGGAGAGATTGGAAACCCAAATTGGTCTACACGGACAAGTTCTGGCCTGGTTTAGATCTTATCTGTCGGAAAGATATCAGTTTGTCTCTGTGAATGGTTTGTCCTCTGACAAATCAACTGTAAATTTCGGTGTTCCTCAAGGTTCCGTTTTAGGACCACTATTGTTTTCATTATATATTTTACCTCTTGGGGATGTCATTCGAAAACATAATGTTAACTTTCACTGCTATGCAGATGACACACAGCTGTACATTTCAATGAAACATGGTGAAGCCCAAAAAATTGCCCTCGCTAGAAGCATGTGTTTCAGACATAAGAAGTGAATGTCTGTAAACTTTCTACTTTTAAACTCGGACAAAACCGAGATGCTTGTTCTAGGTCCCAAGAAACAAAGAGATCTCCTGTTGAATCTGACAATTAATCTTAATGGTTGTACAGTCGTCTCAAATAAAACTGTGAAGGACCTCGGAGTTACTCTGGACCCTGATCTCTCTTTTAAAGAACATATCAAGACTGTTTCAAGGACAGCTTTTTCCATCTACGTAACATTGCAAAAATCAGAAACTTTCTGTCCAAAAATGATGCAGAAAAATTAATCCATGCTTTTGTCACTTCTAGGTTAGACTACTGCAATGCTCTACTTTCCGGCTACCCGGAGAAAGCACTAAATAAACTTCAGTTAGTGCTAAATACGGCTGCTAGAATCCTGACCAAAAATTTGATCATATTACTCCAGTGCTAGCCTCTCTACACTGGCTTCCTGTCAAAGCAAGGGCTGATTTCAAGGTTTTACTGCTAACCTACAAAGCATTACATGGGCTTGCTCCTACCTATCTCTCTGATTTGGTCCTGCCGTACATACCTACACGTACGCTACGGTCACAAGACGCAGGCCTCCTAATTGTCCCTAGAATTTCTAAGCAAACAGCTGGAGGCAGGGCTTTCTCCTATAGAGCTCCATTTTTATGGAACGGTCTGCCTACCCATGTCAGAGACGCAAACTCGGTCTCAACCTTTAAGTCTTTACTGAAGACTTATCTCTTCAGTGGGTCATATGATTGAGTGTAGTCTGGCCAGGAGTGGGAAGGTGAACGGAAAGGCTCTGGAGCAACGAACCGCCCCTGCTGTCTCTGCCTGGCCGGTTCCCCTCTTTCCACTGGGATTCTCTGCCTCTAACCCTATTACAGGGGCTGAGTCACTGGCTTACTGGGGCTCTCTCATGCCGTCCCTGGAGGGGGTGCGTCACCTGAGTGGGTTGATTCACTGTTGTGGTCGTCCTGTCTGGGTTGGCGCCCCCCCTTGGGTTGTGCCATGGCGGAGATCTTTGTGGGCTATACTCTGCCTTGTCTCAGGATGGTAAGTTGGTGGTTGAAGATATCCCTCTAGTGGTGTGGGGGCTGTGCTTTGGCAGAGTGGGTGGGGTTATATCCTTCCTGTTTGGCCCTGTCCGGGGGTGTCCTCGGATGTGGCCACAGTGTCTCCTGACCCCTCCTGTCTCAGCCTTCAGTATTTATGCTGCAGTAGTTTTATGTGTCGGGGGGCTAGGGTCAGTTTGTTATATCTGGAGTACCTCTCCTGTCCTATTCGGTGTCCTGTGTGAATCTAAGTGTGCGTTCTCTAATTCTCTCTTTCTCTCTCTCTCTCGGAGGACCTGAGCCCTAGGACCATGCCCCAGGACTACCTGACATGATGACTCCTTGCTGTCCCCAGTCCACCTGGCCGTGCTGCTGCTCCAGTTTCAACTGTTCTGCCTTATTATTATTTGACCATGCTGGTCATTTATGAACATTTGAACATCTTGGCCATGCTCTGTTATAATCTCCACCCGGCACAGCCAGAAGAGGACTGGCCACCCCACATATGCTCTCTCTAATTCTCTCTTTCTTTCTCTCTCTCGGAGGACCTGAGCCCTAGGACCATGCCCCAGGACTATCTGACATGATGACTCCTTGCTGTCCCCAGTCCACCTGGCCGTGCTGCTGCTCCAGTTTCAACTGTTCTGCCTTATTATTATTTGACCATGCTGGTCATTTATGAACATTTGAACATCTTGGCCATGCTCTGTTATAATCTCCACCCGGCACAGCCAGAAGAGGACTGGCCACCCCACGCAGCCTGGTTCCTCTCTAGGTTTCTTCCTAGGTTTTGGCCTTTCTAGGGAGTGTTTCCTAGCCACCGTGCTTCTACACCTGCATTGCTTGCTGTTTGGGATTTTAGGCTGGGTTTCTGTACAGCACTTTGAGATATCAGCTGATGTACGAAGGGCTATATAAATAAATTGGATTTGATTTTGATTTGAGGTAAAGCTCTGCCTTATCTCAGCTCACTGGTCACAATAACAACACCCACCTGTAGCACTCGCTCCAGCAGGTATATCTCATTGGTCATCCCCAAAGCCAACACCCCCTTTGGCCGCCTTTCCTTCCAGTTCTCTGCTGCCAACGACTGGAACGAATTGCAAAAATCGCTGAAGCTGGGGACTTATATTTCCCTCACTAACTTTAAACATCAGCTATCTGAGCAGCTAACCGATCGCTGCAGCTGTATATAGCCCATCTGTAAATAGCCCACCCAATCTACCTACCCCATCCCCATATTGTTTTTATTTACTTTTCTGCTCTTTTGCACACCAGTACTTCTATTTGCACATCACCATCTGCTCATCTATCACTCCAGTGTTCATTTGATAAATTGTAATTACTTTGCTACTATGGCCTATTTATTGCCTTACCTCCTCAGGCCATTTGCACACACTGTATTTTCTTTTTTTTCTATTGTGTTATTGACTGTACGCTTGCTTATTCCATGTGTAACTCTGTTGTTGTTTGTGTCGCACTACTTTGCTTTATCTTGGCCAGGTCGCAGTTGTTAATGAGAACTTGGTCGACGAGCTTACCTGGTTAAATAAAGGTGAAATTTTAAAAAATGTAAAAATAAAATCAGCATTTGTGGGTTCGATTACAGGCTCAAAATGGCTAGAAACAAAGAACATTCTTCTGAAACTCGTCAGTCTATTCCATGCGAGAAATTCCCAAGAAACTGAAGATCTCGTACAACGCTGTGTACTACCCCCTTGACAGAACAGCGCAAACTGGCTCTAACCAGAAAAGAAAGAGGAGTTGGAGGCCTCGGTGCACAACTGAGCAAGAGGACAAGTACATTAGAGTGTTTAGTTTGAGAAACAGACGCCTCACAAGTCCTCAACTGGCAGCGTCATTAAATAGTACCCGCAAAACACCAGTCTCAACATCAACAGTGAAGAGGTGACTCTGGGATGCTGGCCTTCTAGGCAGAGTTTCAAAGAAAAAGTCATATACCTCAGGTCTGGCCAATAAAAAAAAAGATTAAGATGGACAAAAGAACACAGACACTAGACAGAGGAACTCTGCCTCGAAGGCCAGCATCCCGGAGTCACCTCTTCACTGTTGATGTTGAGACTGGTGTCCCCAAACTTTTGAACGGTAGTGTATATACAGTGGCAAGAAAAATTATGTGAACCCTTCATAATATCTCAATTTCTGCATAAATTGGTCATAAGATTTGATGAGATCTTCATCTAGGTCACAACAATAGACAAACACAGTCTGCTGAAACTAATAAACACAAACAATTAATCGTTTTCGTGTCTTTTTTGAACACACCGTGTAAACATTCACAGTGCAGGGTGGCAAAAGTATGTGAACGCTTGGATTTAATAACTGGTTGACCCTCCTTTGGCAGCAATAACTGGTTGACCCTCCTTTTTGGCCATTCCTCTTTACAAAACTGCAAGCAATAACCTCAACCAAACATTTTCTGTAGTTCCGTTCATTCTGTTGTTGATTTACATCTGTGTTTTTGGTCGTTGTCCTGTTGCATCACCCAACATCTTTTGAGCTTCAATTGGCGGACAGATAGCCTAACATTCTCCTGCAAAATGTCTTGATAAACTTGGGAATTCATTGTTCCGTCAATGATAGCAAGCTGTCCAGGCCCTGAGGCAGCAAAGCAACACCAAACCATGATGCTCCCTCCACCATACTTTACAGTTGGGATGAGGTTGAGATGTTGGTGTGCTGTGCCTTTTTTCTCCACACATAGTGTTGTGTGTTCCTTCCAAACAACTCAACTGTAGTTTCATCAGTCTACAGAATATTTTGCCAGTAGCTCTGTTGGAACACCCAGGTGCACTTTTGCAAACGTCAGATGCGCAGCAATGTTTTTTTGGACAGCAGTGGCTTCTTCCGTGCATTCTTGTTTAGTGTTTTATGTATCGTAGACTCGTCAACAGAGATGTTAGCATATTCCAGAGATTTCTGTAAGTCTTTAGCTGGCACTCTAGGATTCTTCCTAACCTTATTGAGCATTCTGCGCTGTGCACTTGCAGCCATCTTTGCAGGATGGCCACTCCTAGGGAGAGTAGCAACAGTGCTGAACTTTCTCCATTTATAGACAATTTGTGTTACCATGGACTGATGAACATCAAGGCTTTTAGAGATTATTTTGTAACCCTTTCCAGCCTTATGCAAGTCAACAATTCTTAATCTTAGGTCTTCTGAGATCTCTTTTGTTCGAGGCATAGTTCACATCAGGCAATGCTTCTTGTGAATAGCAAACTCACATTTTGTGAGTGTTTTTTATAGGGCAAGGCAGGTCTAACCAACATCTCCAATCTCCAAGCTGACTTCTGACTACAATTAGCTTTTGGAGAAGTAATTTGCATAGGGGTTCACATACTTTTTCCAACCTACACTGTGAATGTTTAAATGATGTATTCAATATAGAAAAGAAAAATACAATAATTTGTGTTATTAGTTCAAGCACACTGTTTGTCTGTTGTTAGATGAAGATCAGATCAAATTTGATGACCAATTTATGCAGAAATCCAGGTAATTCCAAAGGGTCCACATACTTTTTCTTGCTACTGTATATTTAACAATGCAAGTCAGTTAAGAACAAATTCTTATTTACAATAACGGCCTACACTGGCCGACTCTTTTCTCTGTATATATCAATGATGTTGCTCTTGCTGCGGGCGATTCCCTGATCCACCTCTACGCAGATGACACCATTCTGTATACTTCTGGCCCTTCCTTGGACACTATCTAGCCTCCAAACGAGCTTCAATGCCATACAACACTCCTTCCGTGGCCTCCAACTGCTCTTAAACACTAGTAAAACCAAATGCATGCTTTTCAACCGTTCGCTGCCTGCACCTGCACGCCCGACTAGCATCACCACCCTGGATGGTTCCGACCTAGAATATGTGGACATCTATAAGTACCTACTGTAGGTGTCTGGCTAGACTGTAAACTCTCCATCCAGACTCATATCAAACATCTCCAATCCAAAATCAAATCTAGAGTCTGCTTTCTATTTCGCAACAAAGCCTCCTTCACTCACGCCGCCAAACTTACCCTAGTAAAACTGACTATCCTACCGATCCTCGACTTTGGCGATGTCATCTACAAAATAGCTTCCAATACTCTACTCAGCAAACTAGATGCAGTTTATCACAGTGCCATCCGTTTTGTTACTAAAGCACCTTATACCACCCACCACTGCGACCTGTATGCTCTAGTCGGCTGGCCCTCGCTACATATTCGTCACCAGACCCACTGGCTCCAGGTCATCTACAAGTCCATGCTAGGTAAAGCTCCGCCTTATGTCAGTTCACTGGTCACGATGGCAACACCCACCCGTAGCACGCGCTCCAGCAGGTGTATCTCATTGATGATCCCTAAAGCCAACACCTCATTTGGCCGCCTTTCCTTCCAGTTCTCTGCTGCCTGTGACTGGAACGAATTGTAAAAATCGCTGAAGTTGGAGACTTTTATTTCCCTCACCAACTTTAAACATCTGCTATCTGAGCAGCTAACCTATCGCTGCAGCTGTACATAGTCCATCTGTAAATAGCCCACCCAATTTACCTACCTCATCCCATGCTGTTTTTATTTATTTACTTTTCTGCTCTTTTGCACACCAGTATCTCTACTTGCACATGATCATCTGATCATTTATCACTCCAGTGTTAATCTGCTAAATTGTCATTATTCGCTCCTATGGCCTATTTATTGCCTACCTCCTCATGCCTTTTGCACACAATGTATATAGACTATTTTTTTTCTACTGTGTTATTGACTTGTTTATTGTTTATCCCATGTGTAATTCTGTGTTGTTGTCTGTTCACACTGCTTTGCTTTATCTTGGCCAGGTCACAGTTGTAAATGAGAACTTGTTCTCAACTAGCCTACCTGGTTAAATAAAGGTGAAATAAAAATAAAACAAATAAAAACCCGGACAACGCTGGCCAATTGTGTGCAGCCCTATGGGACTCCCAATCACAGCCAGTTGTGATACAGTCTGGATTCGAACCAGGGTGTCTGTAGTGACGCCTCGAGCACTGAGATGCAGTGCCTTAGAGCCCAAATATTTTTAGATTAGACAGGACACTTTTTTTTGATGAGCATGGGCTTTTATTACAGGATATTAGATGACTGTCTTTCATATTCCACTCACCCAGTTCAATGTAACAGTGATAGGTTTAGGCTACTACATGATACTCACATTTTCCCTATAACCATCATGAGGTTGCTACAATCATTATTCCAAACAGTTGCAAATAAGAGTTTCAATTGGACAAATTCAGGTTTATCCCGATTTCGTTTCGTTTAAGAAACGTTTTTCAACAGAATCGACGGAATGAATACACACTTCACTTTTATTGCAGCCACATACAAACAGCATCATCACTTTGTTCGTTGTATAATTCCTTCTTGCATCTACGCACTCTCCTCCTCTCACATTTTCCCTTCGTTTGCGAACTTCTGTGCACAACACATATGTCTGTGACCAGCGAAAAACATTTCTTAAAGCCAAACCGCTACACACAGCTTACATCGTTGTCAACCATATTTGCGAACGTCATAGTCAACATGGCGACTAGTACTAAAGCGTTAGTAAACCCACTACAATCATGCAGTACAGTGTACAGGAAACAGAGTATGTGAGCGGAGCGAGATTCCAGAAGGCTGGAGCGGCGGCCTTCTCGCCCACTCCAATTTCGATCTAGTAGCGCTCACTTCACGAGCTCAGGGCAAGGCTGGCCCAGCATGCCTTTGTAGTCTACTTGTGTGCTGCTATAGCCCCTTGCTTTAGCTACTGTCATGGAGTAAATAAATCTTAAATCTTTTCAGAAAGAAACTGATAGAACACACAGGTGCTAAATCAAGGTGAATTACAAAGATGAGGACCAAGAGCAAGAGAGGGAGTGCTGTGATGTAGTGTCCACCACTAAAGAATCATTGTGGGACCTGAAAATACACTTATCACGAAAGGCCTGATGGTGTACTTACTACGTGCACATGCTAAAAGTAAGGAAAGAGTTGGGTAGATAACTAAGTGTGTCATTGTAGCAAAGTATTTGATTTTAAATCAGATCTCTTAAACAATGTTAATGTTGTTCTCTTATCTATACAATAGGCCATAGTTGATTTTGGCCCAATAGACCTGGCATATTCGTACGTTCAAGGAGCTTTCCGTTTTGATTGGGTTATTTTGCCTAGAAACCTTTAGGCCTGCCTATATAAAAAATATATAAAAAACTCTGCATCTCTGCCCAGCCTGGCAAGAGTGGCCTAAAGGGTGTTTAGGATCCCCAGTGGCTCTGCAAGTGCGGAGAGAATATTCTCCGCTGCTGACCTGCTCTCCAGGCACCATCGCACGAACCTGAATCCACAGACTGGCCAAACTGGTGTTTCTAAAAATGAATTAAAAAGACACTTTCGTTTCATTTGTATTTCATTCTAAGTAAGTCACAGCCTATATGCGCAAATTATAGACTATAATGATTTAATCCAACTAAATATTGTTTAAATGCTGAGCGCTTTATGTCCCTACCAGTCTATTGTGTCGCACTTGCAAATGCTTCACAATGTATTTCTTTATAAGCTATAGCCTTGAAATAATTTAAATAATATAGACTAAATAATTCATTTTCGTTCCTTCTTAGTCTCCCTGTCCGGCTCCTGACCTATTTAGAGTGTTTATATGCTGTTTAATATGGCATGTAGTCTATTTGAAATGTGTACTTCTTACATTCACCTTTTCATGTTTATTCAAATACTTTTCATTCAAATCCATATGCTTTGGTTTCAATACTGCTAAACCAAATGGTAGGTCCAGGTAGTCACAAAAATAGATGGCTGTTGGTTAAATTGGGATTTTTATGAATGGAGCAAATTTGGAGTGCCAGTTTTTTTTTCCTCCGAGAGCGGAGCGGTTTTCAGTGGAGCGTTGGAAAGGACATGGAGCGGTGCACAATCACTGCTCCATGATAAATGAGCAGGATTTCCAACTGCCCTCACATACTCTGACAGCAAGCAGGTTAGCAGTTACACTGGTGGAGACTGCTGTTGCTGCTACTGCAGACCTTCATTGCAAAACAGTGTTTCAATCAGTTATTTTGTGACGTGAAAATATTTAGTATAGTTTAATCTAAAAAGGATAACTTAATCTTTCACGGTTTTTATTTTTATGAAATTCACTGAGTAGGATGATCCTCCCCTTCCTCCTCTGAGCCCCCACTTCATGCCAACCATACAGAGAAAGAAAAGGAGATGATCTTATTGTCTCCTATCTCCATCTGCTATGATCTGAAAACACTTGTTTACACATCATGCCTATTGTCACATAACTTAACTAATTTGTAACAATGGAGAAGGATCAGCTGCTTCAAACACAACTACCCTTGGCAGAGGGTTTAGTAAACAACCCATGCTAGCACTCACTGAATAGGAGAGGATGTCTGTCTGCAGTGTGGATTCATTTGGAGAGGTCAACTGTTGGGAACCATGAATCTCTACCAAACTCAAAACAGCCAGCATCTGAATAACCCATTATTGAATAACATCATGAATGGTTTCCTGCACAAGAATGGTTCTGGTGCATTAGCTGATGTCTTATGGTTGATGATCACTAGCTAGGTCTGACTACCATACCTGCCCACAAAGTTCTCCAGGACAGAGCTCTTGCCTGCGCTCTGACCGCCAACGACCGCTATCTGCGGCAGGTCTAGGTTGCAGCTCTGGCCAATGGTGCTGAAGGCGTCCTGGAGCCTATTCACCAAGGGGATCAGCTCCTCCATCCCCCGGTTGCCCATGGCGACAGTGCCCGTCCGACTGTCAACCACCTGAATTTGTACAGACAACACCATCCGGACCGAACTTTCTGGTTCGGTTAACCTGGGAAGAATGACATAATTGTGGACAAGCAAATTTGCTAAATTTACACGTATAAATTTAAGCATTCAAAAATAATGTTATTTGGGATATTTTGATAGCTGAGCTGACAACAACCAGTGAGCAAGCTATTGTAGCTATCGCAGGGCTAACAACAACTTCAAGTGAGTGCTGGCCCTGGTTGATATTTATTGAATCGGCATGCCACTAAAACAAATAGTAAGTTTGTATATGTATTCATTATTTATAGTTTTTTAGCTAGCGGCTGTCTGGATACCTGATAGTCGGTCTAAAAATCCGTTCCCTCTCTTGTCTTGCTGTTAACGTTAGCAATGGTACTGTCAAATCCAACTTGGCACCGCCGTGGTCCAGACACCCTGTGCGAGCAAGCCTAACCCAAACGCAAGTTACACCCTATGTTTAATATTTACTTCCTGTTGGAAAAGACGATCCCAAAAAGTCAAAGAGAGAATCGTGTAGGTAACATTTCCTCCGGTGGACTTTGAATCTGATTCGACACGGTTAAGCCAGTGAAACAACTCGATGACAATTTGATCAATTTGACAGTTAACGGGTCTCTCTCTGCGCATGCGTACAAATATGTGCAGGAGTTGCCAGAAAGTCTGCACGCCCATTCATGGCTGTTAACAGAACAGATGGCCAGTTAAAATATTGATTTTGCTTGACAGACAGGTAATATTCCCGCCTCCAGCCCAGGGCTATTTAAATCACACCCACCTCGCAGTAACTGTCTCTCTTGACCATGTAGTCTGGAGACTGTAACCATGCCACACGATTCATCTACTGTAAATAACACGGCTGCATTCTTTGGCAGTGAGAGAGAGTATGTTTGAGTGAGAGGCAGTGCTGTATCAAATCAGCTGTGGGTAGGGGGATCTTTATGCAAAAGATTTCAGATGAAAATCTGCCAGAAAAAAATAGCATAAGAAAATCACTCCAGGGTTCATCATCAATAAACACCAAAGAAAGTTTGAGAATAAAACGTTTATTTATTCTGTTGGGACCAAGTACACAGAACAAAAATATAAACCCATGTTATGTGTTGGTCCCATGTTTCATGAGCTGAAATAAAAGATCAGGGGATTTTTCCATAGCACAAAAAATATTTATCTAAAATTGTGCACAAATTTGTTTACATCCCTGTTAGTGAGTATTATTCCTTTGCCAGGATAATCCATCCACCTGACAGGTGTGGTATATCAAGAAGCTGATTAAACAGCAGGATCATTACACAGGTCCACCTTGTGCTGGGGACAAAAAATGGCCACTCTAAAATGTGCAGTTGTCACACAATACAATGCCACAGATGTCTCAAGTTTTAAGGGAGCGTGCAATTGGCATGTTGACTGCAGGAATGTCCACCAGAGACGTTGCCAGATAATTTAATGTTAATTTCTCTACTATAAGCCACCTCTAACGTCATTTTAGAGAATTTGGCACTAACATTGAGTGGCTGCTGCCAACACACTGACTCAACTCCAGCCACTTTAATAATGGGAATTGATGGGAAATGATGTAAAATATATCACTAGCCACTTTAAACAATGCTACCTAATATAATGTTTACATACCCTACATTATTCATCTCATATGTATATACTGTACTCTATATCATCTACTGCATCCTTATGTAATACATGTATCACTAGCCACTTTAACTATGCCACTTTGTTTACATACTCATCTCATATGTATATACTGCACTCAATACCATCTACTGTATCTTGCCTATGCCGCTCTGTACCATCACTCACTCATATATCTTTATGTACATATTCTTTATCCCCTTACACTTGTGTCTATAAGGTAGTAGTTTTGGAATTGTTAGCTAGATTACTTGTTGGTTATTACTGCATTGTCGGAACTAGAAGCACAAGCATTTCGCTACACTCGCATTAACATCTGCTAACCATGTGTATGTGACAAATAACATTTGATTTGATTTTAACAGACTTCTGTGAGCAAATGCTCACCTTGGATGGCCACCGGCACGCTGGAGGAGAAGTGTGCTCTTCATAGATGAATCCCAGTTCCAACTGTACCGGGCAGATGGCAGACATGGCATTGTGTGGGTGAGCGGTTTGGTGATGTCAACGTTGTGAACAGAGTGCCCCATGGTAGCGGTGGGGTTATGGTAAGGGCAGGCATAACCTACAGACAACCAACACAATTGCATTTTATCGATGGCAACTTGAATGCACAGAGAAACCGCAACGAGATCCTGAGGCCCATTGTCGTGCCACTCATCCGCTGCCATCACCTCATGTTTCAGCATGATAATGCAAGACCTGATGTTGTAAGGATCTGTATACATTTCCTGGAAGGTGAAAATATCCCACTTCTTCCATAGCTTGCATACTCACCAGATATGTCAACCAATGAGCATGTTTGGGATGATCTGGATCGACGTGTACGACAGTGTGTTCCAGTTCCCGCCAATATCCAGCAACTTCGCAAATCCATTGAAGAGTGGGACAACAGTCCATTGGCCACAATCAACAGCCTGATAAACTCTATGGGAAGGAGATGTGTCACACCAGATACTGACTGGTTTCCTGATCCACGCTCTACAGATTCATATCTGTATTCCCAGTCGTGAAATCCATAGGTTAGGGCCTAATTATTTTATTTAAATCAAATGATTTCCTAATATGAACTGCAACTCTGAAATTATCACATGTAGCATTTATATTTTTGTTCAGTATACATCTGAACATTTTTATTTCATACATTGCATGTAGCATTTTGAGAATTAAAATGATACTTTTTCACATTGTCCTCTTCTCCTCATCCCCTCTCCCTCATGCCACATTCAGGTCCTCTAGCAGCTCAGTGATGTCTATCTGAGGGATGCAGGTTGCTGCTCTACTGCTGTTCATGCCCAGTGCTACCTGTAGATTCTTCCCTGCCTTCAGCAGGCTGGGCGGGACCCCTGTCTCCCCCGTTCCCCTGGAGCACAGCAGCACCTCGTTGACCTCCCCCTCGATGCCCCGGGAGAGCACACGCGGGAACACACCCCGCACACGACCCAACACACTCTTCTTCAATGCAGAGTCACGACACACCAGGTTCAACATGAACACACCTGGTGGGGAGGGGTGACAGAGACGGACAGAGGGTGTAATATGGTGAGATACAAGACACACCTCGATAAGACCTAGGTCTCCAGGCTTTGAAAAATGTAACATTTTAGATTTGGAAAATAAAGCAGGCTAGCTCCTTGAAAGTTATTAAAAAAAAACTTACTGTACCTTGAGATGTCAGCAGATTGCCAACTCTCTCCAGGAAGGCTGTTTCTACAAAGGCAGGAGGAGGACAGCTCATGCCCAAACTGGGGTCCTTACTGTCCACATCAAACATGATGACATCATACTGATGACCACCTAGACAGGTAAGAGAATAATGTTGATCATGTGCATGCTCGAGGTTACAAATGTGCTCGAAGCAACCTTTTACTTTCCCCCTCCCACCTTAAATGTGTTCCGGTATCTCTTCCTCATCTCCCTCTCTCGTCCCCCTCCCTCCCAGCACTCTCACCTTCTCTCTCAATGTTGTTAATGTGTTCCAGTCCATCTCCCAGTGTGACAGTGAGCCTGTCATCAGGTGTGAAGCCGAACCATCCCTGAGCCACCTCCAGTACTGCTGGATCCAGCTCCACCACCTCCACCCTGGCTCCAGGTACAAAGTCCCGCAGGAACTGGGGCAGCCCTCCTCCACCCAGTCCCACCAGGAGCACTGACACATCTACAGAGAAGTTATAGGAGACATGACAGACAGGAGACATTTGGCTGATTCATCAGATCTGTCGTGTCAAGTGACCAAACTTCCTGTGGGCAAAAAGTGGATTTGAGAAAAAGTGTCAAACACAGACTGCTATTTGGCAGGTATGTGGGCACAGGGCGACTGACTTGCAGACAATGCTGGCAAATACACCTACCTTTGTTGTGGTCGGTGCCCACTCCTAGCATGGCGAGGCCAGCCACCATGACCCTGTGGTGGGCACAGCATAGATAGCCTTTGTCCACCTCCAGGGCGCCACCTGGTGTCTGGGATGGGGTTGTCATGGGGGGAGGGGCAGAGGGCTTGGCTTTCCTTCTGCTCTTTTTATTCTTCTGAGACGAGGCTGCTGCTAAAGTTAAAGAGACGGTTAGCTACTGAACTCACCAAGTAATAAAAACTGTGTGTGTTTGTTCTCACCTGCTGCTGGATTAGTGAGGCGGCTCTCTGACTGGACCAGTCCGTCATTACCCAGGAACACCAGTCTACGGTAGAGCTGACCATCCTCTCCTCTCACATCCTCTACAGAGTACTGACCACTCAGATCACTGGTACCATGACTCACCACCTCCCTCCAACCCAGCTCACCTCCCACCGACAGGAACGGAACCTACAGGGGGAGGGACAGGGATGGGGAGACGGGGAAAATGGGTGAAGGGGGCCAGATGATAGAGAAATTAGGAAACATGTTTTTTTAAACTACAACCCAAAATAGAATAATCACAACTTCCCTACTTTCTGATTGGCTGGCATCCCAGGGGGGGCGAGTTCCATCACCATGGGGGAGAGCTCTGATTGGACAGCCTGCATGTCAGTATACTCCTGCTCTCTGTGCATGGCCACGACAACCAGACGTCTGAAGTTAGCGCTAGCCGCTAGTTGGCCCCGCCCCTCGGCCAAGCCGTACAGCCAATCAGTCTCTCTGCCCTGAGGCACTGTCAGGGTTGAGACAGGAAGAGCCAGGTTTAGAATGCAGCCAAGAGCAGAAAGGAAAGACAAACATACCCATGTTTTTCCACCCAGGTGTGCCAATATACGACAAATCCTATCTCTCACCTATGAAGATGGCAAAGTGGTTTGCACGGGGAACCTTGGCACCAGGGGGGCAGTCCTGTATGGTGAGGGTGTAGCGGGGTCGCCCAGTGGGGGCGTGGCAGAGGGTCAACGAGGGGGTAGAGGTCGCGTCTGTACCTGTACGGAGCCTCTGTCTCAGCATGGCGTACGCCTGGCGCTCTCTCACCACAGACAGCAGGTCTCCCACCACGGGAAGCCTCACGGGGTCACCATCCTCCCCTTGGCACATCTCCAGGATGGGCATGGGCATTGGCTGGCGGAACTTTGTGCAAACTAATACGAAGACAGGCAGAGCGAAGGAAGAGACCTCCTGGCTCTCTGGGTCACCCAGACAATGAAGTCTCACAGCCCAGCCCACCTACATTTCAATAATTTTGAAAATGCTCTTATCCTGAGTGAATTGAATTAAAGTAGGTAAGGCAACCATCTATCACTATCAATGCATCTAACCTAAGCCTTTTACCTGGATGAAGTGCTCCACAGCCAGCTTGATGACACTCTCCTGGGCCAGGGTCACACAGACGTAGCGGCCTCCTATACCCAGGACACGGCCCACCTACACAAACACAAGGCATAAAGGGTTTATTGCATGTGAATAAACTTTAAGACACATTTTAACTGGTATGTATACCAGAGGTGGCCAACACTCATGGAGTGCTACTCTATGTGCAGGGCTTCTGGCTTTGTTAAACTATTTTATAATCCCTGACAAGCTACTCCACACCAGCACACCTCAGCCAGCATCCTCCCAGCTAGAGCCCCCTCCTGGGAGGCCATGGCGTCCAGTGTCCCCTTGTCCAGTACAGCCTGGTAGCTTCCGTCCTCGTAGGGTGTCTGGGTGGCATCCACTGTCTGGAAGGTCAGGTCTGGGCGCTGCTTGGCATTCTTCTGATTCATGTGATTCACCACCGTCTCACTAATGTCAATGTTGGTCAGATGTCTGTAGCCAACGTCATACAGCTGCTCACTCAGCTCAGAGTTACCACAGCCCACCACCAAGACCTGGGACAGACGAGACAAGATGCGCATGACTGTAAGTCGCGTTGGATAAAAGAGTCTGTTAAAGGACCCTGTCATTTGGATAGGAATTCTTCCGTGCGTCATATAATACAAGACGTACATGGCTCTTCAGTAGAAAGAAATTCAGCAGAAGACAAATTGACTGTGGAGTCTGAACATTTTTAGGGGGCATTTTCCTACATGTCAGGTTGTCAGTGTATCTGCTCACCTTATCCCGCGGTTTGATGTATTTGTGCAGCACGCCACAGAGTTTGTTGTAGTCTCCATACCACTCAAAAGCCTTCTCTCCTCTCTTCTTGAAGAAGCGTTCCCAGTACTCTGCAGAACTGAACTCCTCGGCAGTGCGAGGTAGAAGACTCATCTTTAACACTTGCTAGGTCTATATCAGTAGCTAGCTAGCTACTTGTAAACAAACTAACGTTAGAATACTTTCGATTAGCTTTGAACAAGCTAGCTAAGATTCAGGAACATGCAGGACATTATACATGTGTAACGGTAGCAATTGGTAGATTGTCAATTGGTCGAAAAACGTATTATCACGCTAGAAATGCTTGGATTTTCAGCTCCCTATCTTTCCCACATGGCATGTTCACCCGGACATTATTCCGAGCTGTACACAACTACATTTCGATTGGATAGCTCTGAATAGGCGGAGTTCCTAGTCTAATGCTGATTTGCTGAGATTCTTGACAGAAGCCTGTCATTGTCTGATGTGGAACCGGATGCCTTTGCGACCCGGCGAGTTCTGGTCCGTTGGTGATTATCTTCCGGACAACAAGAGGCATCAACATGGCTGTCCCAACCGGGGGATCTGTGGTCTCCGTGACTGGAAACGCAAATAAACTAGAAGAGGTAGCAGAATGGTTCACAAGAACCGACATTCCATGTAGAAAAGCCCTATTGTGAACATTAAACGTTGCAGCGTGTGCTGTATATTAGAGGCTTTACTTTGGCTCTAGCCATGGCAGCCAACCCATGTGAATGCATGGAAATGACTGACGGGGAATGTGGTGGTGGTTTTAGATTACACTTGCACATATAAAATGGTTTGATAGCTGTTATTAGCCGATAAAATAGATTACGGTTCACCACCTAGATTACGGAGACATCATTTATAGATCGACAGGTAAGGGTGCTCTCGACCAGCGATATGTTCTTTACCTTTCGGCCATCAGATTTGCCACCAATGCTCCTTATAGGACACATCACTGCATTCTATACTCTTCTGTAAACTGGTCATCTCTGTATACAAATCAAATCAAATTTATTTATATAGCCCTTCGTACATCAGCTGATATCTCAAAGTGCTGTACAGAAACCCAGCCTAAAACCCCAAACAGCAAGCAATGCAGGTGTAGAAGCACGGTGGCTAGGAAAAACTCCCTAGAAAGGCCAAAACCTAGGAAGAAACCTAGAGAGGAACCAGGCTATGTGGGGTGGCCAGTCCTCTTCTGGCTGTGCCGGGTGGAGATTATAACAGAACATGGCCAAGATGTTCAAATGTTCATAAATGACCAGCATGGTCGAATAATAATAAGGCAGAACAGTTGAAACTGGAGCAGCAGCACAGTCAGGTGGAAGTTGAAACTGGAGCAGCAGCATGGCCAGGTGGACTGGGGACAGCAAGGAGTCATCATGTCAGGTAGTCCTGGGGCATGGTCCTAGGGCTCAGGTCCTCCGAGAGAGAGAAAGAAAGAGAGAAGGAGAGAACGCACACTTAGATTCACACAGGACACCGAATAGGACAGGAGAAGTACTCCAGATATAACAAACTGACCCCAGCCCCCCGACACATAAACTACTGCAGCATAAATACTGGAGGCTGAGACAGGAGGGGTCAGGAGACACTGTGGCCCCATCCGAGGACACCCCGGACAGGGCCAAACAGGAAGGATATAACCCCACCCACTTTGCCAAAGCACAGCCCCCACACCACTAGAGGGATATCTTCAACCACCAACTTACCATCCTGAGACAAGGCTGAGTATAGCCCACAAAGATCTCCGCCACGGCACAACCCAAGGGGGCGCCAACCCAGACAGGATGACCACAACAGTGAATCAACCCACTCAGGTGACGCACCCCCTCCAGGGACGGCATGAGAGAGCCCCAGTAAGCCAGTGACTCAGCCCCTGTAATAGGGTTAGAGGCAGAATCCCAGTGGAAAGAGGGGAACCGGCCAGGCAGAGACAGCAAGGGCGGTTCATTGCTCCAGAGCCTTTCCGTTCACCTTCCCACTCCTGGGCCAGACTACACTCAATCATATGACCCACTGAAGAGATTAGTCTTCAGTAAAGACTTAAAGGTTGAGACCGAGTTTGCGTCTCTGACATGGGTAGGCAGACCGTTCCATAAATATGGAGCTCTATAGGAGAAAGCCCTGCCTCCAGCTGTTTGCTTAGAAATTCTAGGGACAATTAGGAGGCCTGCGTCTTGTGACCGTAGCGTACGTGTAGGTATGTACGGCAGGACCAAATCAGAGAGATAGGTAGGAGCAAGCCCATGTAATGCTTTGTAGGTTAGCAGTAAAACCTTGAAATCAGCCCTTGCTTTGACAGGAAGCCAGTGTAGAGAGGCTAGCACTGGAGTAATATGATCAAATTTTTTGGTCAGGATTCTAGCAGCCGTATTTAGCACTAACTGAAGTTTATTTAGTGCTTTATCCGGGTAGCCGGAAAATAGAGCATTGCAGTAGTCTAACCTAGAAGTGACAAAAGCATGGATTAATTTTTCTGCATCATTTTTGGACAGAAAGTTTCTGATTTTTGCAATGTTACGTAGATGGAAAAAAGCTGTCCTCGAAATGGTCTTGATATGTTCTTCAAAAGAGAGATCAGGGTCCAGAGTATACCCCTCGCAAGACCCACTGATCGATTCTTCTTTATAAAACCATTTTAGGCCTCACTCCCCCCTATCTGAGATATCTACTGCAGCCCTGATCCTCCACATACAACACCCGTTCTGCCAGTCACATTCTATTTAAGGTCCTGAAAGCACACAGATCCCTGGTTCGCTCGTCTCTTCAGTTCGCTGCAACAAACACTCAAACTGGACGGTTTCCTCTCAATCTCTAAATTCAAAGACTCAATCGTGGACACTCTTACTGACAGTTGTGACGGGTGGGTATCATTTGGGGAACGTTCCAACAGGAATCTGTTCCAAAAACTTCGTAAATAACAAGGATGCCAACAAACAACGCATACACAGTTGTATAGCGGCAGAACAGGATACCGGGTAGGGAGTGGGCAATTTTGTTACTTTTTCCACTCACCAGGTTTATTCCGAAAAATGTCTGTCCTCACTCTGGTAGCCTATGGACAAACTATGGACAAACATTAAGAATAAGCTACGTGGTGAGTTGATCATGCTACTTTGTATGCGTTGTTTGTTGGCATCCTTGTTATTAACAAAGTTTTTGGAACAGATTCCTGTTGGAAGGTTCCACAAATTATACCCACCCGTTGTGACTGATTTGCGTGATGTATTGTTGTCTTTACCTTCTTGCCCTTTGTGCTGTTGTTTGTGCCTAATAATGTTTGTACAATGTTTTGTGTTTCTACCATGTTGTGTTGCTGCCTTGCTATGTTGTCTTAGTTCTGTCTTTATGTAGTGTTGGCTCTTGTCGTGATGTGTGTTTTGTCCTATATTTCTACATTTTTAAAATCCCAGACCCCATCCCAGCAAGAGGCCTTTTGATAGGCCGTCATTGTAAAAAATAAAATAAAAATGTGTTCTTAACTGACTTGCCTAGTTAAATAAAGACAACAAATAGATGGAGATATGTGTTGTACAAAGATAACATTACCTGAGTTACAGAAGTTTTGCAGTCTGACTAAAAGTCAATGCTATTTAAAATACTGCTCTGTTTCCTGACCAACAGGGGATTCAGATCCTGGGGGACAAGTTTCCCTACAAACTAGTGTCCAAGAAGATTGACTGTGAGTGCACCTTATCAATGGTTCCTGAATAAATTGAAGCCAGAAGGTAAGCAATGACTCATATAAGCTACAAAGCCTATGTTATGTATAAATGAATAGTTACTTACAGTAAATGTAAAGTTACCAATTATTATGTAAGCGTGTGTGAACTGTTAAGGACCCGGTTTGGTTCTAATGATGAACTTAGCCATAAGATGCTTTTTTTTATTATATAGGATCATCTGGTTCTCATGATGAACAGCCTTAAGATGTTTTTTATTTTATTATATAGGATCCTATGGTTCTAATGATGAACTTAGCCTTAAGATGCCTTTGGGCATCGGCCCAGGTCAGTTTAAGATGCTGGCTGGGTTTGAGGATAAGTCGGCCTGGGCTCTGTGTACCTTTGCCTTCTGTCCAGGAAAAGAGGAACCGGTACAACTCTTCAGAGGGATAACTGAGGTAAGAATATCACACCCACCACACTGAAGATCTCTGCATGCTTGCTCTAATATACAGTACCAGTCAAAGGTTTGGACACACCTACCCATTCCAGGGTTTTTCTTTATTTTTAATATTTCCTTCATTGTAGAATAATAGTGAAGACATCTAAAACTATGAAATAACACATATCTTGTAGTAACCAAAAAAAGTGTTAAACAAATCAATGCCTTGATGACAGCTTTGCACACTCTTTGCGTCCTCTCAACCGGCTTCATGAGGTAGTCACCTGGAATGCATTTCAATTAACTGCGGTGCCTTGTTAAAAGTTAATTTGTGGAATTTCTTTACTTCAATGCGTTTGAGCCAATCAGTTGTGTTGTGACAAGGTAGGGGTGGTATACAGAAGATAGTCTTTTACCAAATAGGGCTAAGTACGTATAATGGCAAGAACAGGTCAAATAAGCAAAGAGAAATGACCGTCCATCATTACTTTAAGATGGTCAGTCAATCAGGAAAATTTCAAGAACTTTTAAAGTTTCTTCAAGTGCAGTTGCAAAAACCATCAAGGGCTATGATTAAACAGGCTCTCATGAAAGGAAGACCCAGAGTTACCTCTGCTGCAGAGGATAAGTTCATTAGTGTTACCAGCCTCAGAAATTGCAGCCCAAATAAATGCTTCAGAGTTCAAGTAACAGACACATCTCAACATCAACTGTTCAGAGGAGACTGAATATTGATGATGGTCCCGGAGAGGAAGGCTGCTGTTTTATGGGCTCTTAACCAACCGTGCTATTTTGTTAGATTTTTCGCATTGTTTAACCTATTTTGTACATAATGTTGCTGCTATCGTCTCTTATGACGGTAGCAGCTTCTAGACATCAGACGTCTTTTTTATTTTTTATTTTTTTTAACCAAGATGGCATAGCAGTTCAGACGTCTTTTGTCCTCGTCTTGTCGTGTCCTGTATATATATTTACAACTTTTTTCACATATATTTTATTTTTATTTTCCATCAACTCATCTTCAAAACACTCTCCTGCAACCCGCCTCACCAATTTATATTTATAAAAAAGTATTATTTACCTAAAATCTGTAATCCTCCAAGAAGCTAGCCAGAAGCTAGCCAGGAGCTAGCCCAGAAGCTAATCCAGAAGCTAGTTCAGAAGCTAGTTAGCTTCTTTACTGGCAAATCGTTAGTATTCAGCTAACCACGGTTTGGGGTCATCAGCTATCCTTTAGCTCGAAAATCTATCGCCAGTTTTGTACGGCGCGGCTCTGAACGGAACATACCGGACCAATTTTTCTCTCCATGTCCCTGGATTTCAACTGCTCTCTGGACATTCATACCCGGATCTCATAGCTAGCTAGCTGCTATCCATGTGACTATCGGCTTTCGTCGATTCCGGAGCAAACATCAATTATTCTGGAGCTAGCCAGCTCCGTCAATCACTCCTGAGTTCCATCAATCACTCCTGGGCTGCAGTCACCTATCCGGACCCGTTCTACTGCCTACGCGGAGACCCACCGGGCCTTCACAACTGGACTGCCGACGTTATCTACCCGAAGGAGATCCGGCTGGCTCCTCCGTCACGACGTTACCTGAACGCCCATCTGCGGCCTGCTAACCGTTAGCTGTCTTACTGGCTGCTATCTGAATAGACAATCGGACAATTTATTTATTATTATTATTATGTTTTCTTCTTGGGCCTCTATAACTATATCTATTGTTTTTAGTTTTGTTGTTGTGTGATTTGGATTAATCCCCTCTACCACACGGAACCCCACTAATCTACTGACGGAACGCAAGAGGTGGCTAACAACAGACCTCCATCCTATGCTAGCTTGCTACCGATGGCCTGGCTAGCTGTCTAAATCGCCGTGACCCCCAACCAACCTCTCCACTCACTGGACCCTTTTGGTCACTTGACTAAGCATGCCTCTCCTTAATGTCAATACGTCTTGTCCATTGCTGTTCTGGTTAGTGTTTATTGGCTTATTTCACTGTAGAGCCTCTAGTCCTGCTCACTATACCTTATCCAACCTATTAGTTCCACCACCCACACATGCAATGACATCTCCTGGTTTCAATGATGTTTCTAGAGACACTATCTCTCTCTTCATCACTCAATACCTAGGTTTACCTCCACTGTATTCACATCCTACCATACCTTTGTCTGTACATTATACCTTGATGCTATTTTATCGCCCCCAGAAACCTCCTTTTACTCTCTGTTCCAGACGTTCTAGACGACCAATTCTTATTGCTTTTAGCCGTACCCTTACTCTACTCCTCCTATGTTCCTCTGGCGATGTAGAGGTGAATCCAGGCCCTGCAGTGCCTAGCTCCACTCCTATTCCCCAGGCGCTCTCTTTTGACGACTTCTGTAACCGTAATAGCCTTGGTTTCATGTTCTATTCACTGCTTTAGCACACTCTGCCAACCCGGATGTTCTAGCTGTGTCTGAATCCTGGCTTAGGAAGACCACCAAAAATTCAGAAATTTTAATTCCAAACTACAACATTTTCAGACAAGATAGAACTGCCAAAGGGGGCGGTGTTGCAATCTACTGCAAAGATAGCCTGCAGAGTTCTGTCCTACTATCCAGGTCTGTACCCAAACAATTTGAACTTCTACTTTTAAAAATCCACCTCTCTAAAAACAAGTCTCTCACCGTTGCCGCCTGCTATAGACCACCCTCTGCCCCCAGCTGTGCTCTGGACACCATATGTGAACTGATTGACCCCCATCTGTCTTCAGAGCTCGTGCTGCTAGGCGACCTAAACTGCTTAACACTTAACACCCCAGCCATCCTACAATCTAAACTTGATGCCCTCAATCTCACACAAATTATCAATGAACCTACCAGGTACCTCCCCAAAGCCTTAAACATGGGCACCCTCATAGATATCATCCTAACCAACTTCCCCTCTAAATACACCTCTACTGTCTTCAACCAAGATCTCAGCGATCACTGCCTCATTGCCTGCATCCGTAATGGGTCAGCGGTCAAACGACCTCCACTCATCACTGTAAAACGCTCCCTGAAACACTTCAGCGAGCAGGCCTTTCTAATCGACCTGGCCGGGGTATATTGATCTCATCCCGTCAGTAGAGGATGCCTGGATTTTTTTTTTTAAATGCCTTCCTAACCATCTTAAATAAACATGCCCCATTCAAGAAATTTAGAACCAGGAACAGATATAGCCCTTGGTTCTCCCCAGACCTGACTGCCCTTAACCAACACAAAAACATCCTATGGCGTTCTGCATTAGCATCGAATAGCCCCCGTGATATGCAGCTGTTCAGGGAAGCTAGAAACCATTATACACAGGCAGTTAGAAAAGCCAAGGCTAGCTTTTTCAAGCAGAAATTTGCTTCCTGCAACACTAACTCAAAAAAGTTGTGGGACACTGTAAAGTCCATGGAGAATAAGAACACCTCCTCCCAGCTGCCCACTGCACTGAAGATAGGAAACACTGTCACTACTGATAAATCCACCATAATTGAGAATTTCAATAAGCATTTTTCTACGGCTGGCCATGCTTTCCACCTGGCTACTCCTACCCCGGTCAACAGCACTGCACCCCCAACAGCAACTCGCCCAAGCCTTCCCCATTTCTCCTTCTCCCAAATCCATTCAGCTGATGTTCTGAAAGAGCTGCAAAATCTGGACCCCTACAAATCAGCCGGGCTAGACAATCTGGACCCTTTTCTTTCTAAAATTATCTGCCGAAATTGTTGCCACCCCTATTACTAGCCTGTTCAACCTCTCTTTCGTGTCATCTGAGATTCCCAAAGATTGGAAAGCAGCTGCGGTCATCCCCCTCTTCAAAGGGGGGGACACTCTTGACCCAAACTGCTACAGACCTATATCTATCCTACCATGCCTTTCTAAGGTCTTCGAAAGCCAAGTCAACAAACAGATTACCGACCATTTCGAATCTCACCATACCTTCTCTGCTATGCAATCTGGTTTCAGAGCTGGTCATGGGTGCACCTCAGCCATGCTCAAGGTCCTAAACGATATCTTAACCGCCATCGATAAGAAACATTACTGTGCAGCCGTATTCATTGATCTGGCCAAGGCTTTCGACTCTGTCAATCACCACATCCTCATCGGCAGACTCAACAGCCTTGGTTTCTCAAATGATTGCCTCGCCTGGTTCACCAACTACTTCTCTGATAGAGTTCAGTGTGTCAAATCGGAGGGTCTGCTGTCCGGACCTCTGGCAGTCTCTATGGGGGTGCCACAGGGTTCAATTCTTGGACCGACTCTCTTCTCTGTATACATCAATGAGGTCGCTCTTGCTGCTGGTGAGTCTCTGATCCACCTCTACGCAGACGACACCATTCTGTATACTTCCGGCCCTTTTTGGACACTGTGTTAACAACCCTCCAGGCAAGCTTCAATGCCATACAACTCTCCTTCCGTGGCCTCCAATTGCTCTTAAATACAAGTAAAACTAAATGCATGCTCTTCAACCGATCGCTACCTGCACCTACCCGCCTGTCCAACATCACTACTCTGGACGGCTCTGACTTAGAATACGTGGACAACTACAAATACTTAGGTGTCTGGTTAGACTGTAAACTCTCCTTCCAGACCCATATCAAACATCTCCAATCCAAAGTTAAATCTAGAATTGGCTTCCTATTTCGCAACAAAGCATCCTTCACTCATGCTGCCAAACATACCCTTGTAAAACTGACCATCCTACCAGTCCTCGACTTTGGCGATGTCATTTACAAAATAGCCTCCAATACCCTACTCAACAAATTGGATGCAGTCTATCACAGTGCAATCCGTTTTGTCACCAAAGCCCCATATACTACCCACCATTGCGACCTGTACGCTCTCGTTGGCTGGCCCTCGCTTCATACTCGTCGCCAAACCCACTAGCTCCATGTCATCTACAAGACCCTGCTAGGTAAAGTCCCCCCTTATCTCAGCTCGCTGGTCACCATAGCATCTCCCACCTGTAGCACACGCTCCAGCAGGTATATCTCTCTAGTCACCCCCAAAACCAATTCTTTCTTTGGCCGCCTCTCCTTCCATTTCTCTGCTGCCAATGACTGAAACAAACTACAAAAATCTCTGAAACTGGAAACACTTATCTCCCTCACTAGCTTTAAGCACCAACTGTCAGAGCAGCTCACAGATTACTGCACCTGTACATAGCCCACCTATAATTTAGCCCAAACAACTACCTCTTTCCCAACTGTATTTAATCAATTTATTTATTTTGCTCCTTTGCACCCCATTTTTATTTCTACTTTGCACATTCTTCCATTGCAAAACTACCATTCCAGTGTTTTACTTGCTACATTGTATTTACTTTGCCACCATGGCCTTTTTTGCCTTTACCTCCCTTCTCACCTCATTTGCTCACATTGTATATAGACTTGTTTATACTGTATTATTGACTGTATGTTTGTTTTACTCTGTGTAACTCTGTGTCGTTGTATCTGTTGAACTGCTTTGCTTTATCTTGGCCAGGTCGCAATTGTAAATGAGAACTTGTTCTCAACTTGCCTACCTGGTTAAATAAAGGTAAAATAAATCAAATCAGAGCTTCTGGACATCTGAACAGTGATTACTCACCTCGAATTGGACAAAGATTTTTCTTTAATGAGTTGGACTGGAAGGATATAATCCAAACACCCAAACAGGCCCTCATCCCTGTCATTCATAGGTGAAAGAAACATCGATTTTGTGGAACGAGATCGGGGTGCCTTGTGAGGATCAGGCGACGAGAGGCTAATCTGCCTTTGCCATCCATACTGTTAGCCAACGTTCAATTGCTGGAAAATAAATGGGACGAACTAAAAGCATGTATATCCTACCAACAGAACATTACAAACTGTAATATCTTATGTTTCACCGAGTCATGGTTGAACAACAACATTAATAACATACAGCTGGCGGGTTATACACACTATCGGCAGGATAGAACAGCAGCCTCTGGTAAGACACGGGGTGGTGGCCTATGTATTTTTGTAAACAACAGCTAGTGCACGATATCTAAGGAAGTCTCAAGGTTGTTCTCGCCTGAGGTAGAGTATCTCATGATAAGCTGTAGACCACACTATCTACCTAGAGAGTTTTCATCTGTATTTTTCGTAGCTGTCTACATACCATCACAGACCGATGCTGGCACTAAGATCGCACTCAATGAGCTGAATACCACCATAAGCAAACAGGAAAACGCTCATCCAGAGGCGGCGCTCCTAGTGGCCGGGGACATTAATGCAGGGAAACTTAAATCAGTTTTTACCTAATTTCCATCAGCTAATCAAATGGCTACTCAGACTATTTGCATTGCCCCCCCATTCTACACTGCTGCTACTCTCTGTTATCTATGCATAGTGTCACAGGCCGGCTCATAGCCTGTGGCAAAAATGAGGGGACGCGAACAACGGGTATAGGCCAATCAAAAAGGTTCTTTATTATAAACCAGAACTATTAACTTTAAACAAAGAAAAAGGAATGAGGTGTGAAAGTATCATAATGTAAGGTGTATGTAAAGTGCAGGGATGCATGGATCCGTGTGTGTGAATGACTGAGTGAAAACTATGCAAAACTACAAAGGAACAAACAAAACAGGATCATACCTGGAGGAGCAGAGAGAGAGAGAGAGGAGTGATTAGTGAAGCAGTTTAAATACCTCAACACCGGTACTCCCTGTATATTGCCTCGCTATTGTTATTTTACTGCTGCTCTTTAATTATTTGTTACTTTTATCTCTTACTTTTTTAGATATTTTCTTAACTGCATTATTGGTTAAGGGCTTGTAAGTAAACATTCCACTGTACTTGTTGTTTTCGGCCCATGTGACAACTTTTTTGACTCTGTGAATCAGGCCTTCATGGAAGAATTGCTGCAAAGAAACTTCTACTAAAGGACACCAATAATAAGAAGAGACTAGCTTGGGCCAAGAAACACGAGCAATGAACATTAGACCGGTGGAAATCTGTCCTTTGGTCTGATGAGTCCAAATGTGAGATTTTTGGTTTCAACCGCTGTGTCTTTGTGAGACGCAAAGTAGGTGAACAGATGATCTCCGCATGTGTGGTTCCCACCGTGAAGCATGGAGGACGAGGTGATGTGTGGGTGCTTTGCTGGTGACACAGTCAGTGATTTATTTAAAATTCAAGGCACACTTAACCAGCATGGCTACCACAGCATTCTGCAGCGATACGCCATCCCATCTGGTTTGCGCTTAGCGGGACTATCATTACTTTTTAAACAGGACAATGACAACACACCTCCAGGCTGTGTAAGGGCTATTTGACTAAGAAGGAGAGCCATGGAGTGCTGCATCAGATGACCTGGCCTACACAATAACCTGACCTCAACTCAATTGCGATAGTTTGGGATGAGTTGGACCACAGAGTGAAGGAAAATCAGCCAACGGTCAACCAAATCATTTCTAGTCATCTCATCCTTCCAGGCTTTTCCTTCTCTTGACTTTATAATGCGATTGGCAACTTTCATAAATTAGGTGCATTACCGCCACTGACCTCATTCGTCTTTTAGTCACCCATGTGGGTATAACCAATGAGGAGATGGGCGAGGTATGACTTGCAGCACGAACTGCGTCAGAAATAGAACTGACTTCTATTTTAGCCCTTGGCAACGCAGACGCTCGTTAGCGCGCAATAATTTAATAACATAGTCAGACTGTTAGCTTACACCGGGGTGTGCGTGGTCTGGTGTGAATTTCATCAGGAGTGGATTTTATACGTTTTAGTAGAAAAGGGCAGTTCCATGACGCCGACGTAATGTCCATGCTCACGTGGGTGTGGCCATTGATTTGGTTAACTTCATATGAAAAACCCATACTCCCATTTAAAGGTTAACATCACATCTTTTGTCACTAAAGCACTAAATAAACTTCAATTAGTGCTAAATACAGCTGCTAAAATCCTGACGAGAACCAAAAAATTTGATCATATTACTCCAGTGCTAGCCTCCCTACACTGGCTTCCTGTTAAGGCAAGGGCTGATTTCAAGGTTTTACTGCTAACCTACAAAGCATTACATGGGCTTGCTCCTACCTATCTCTCTGATTTGGTCCTGCTGTACATACCTACACGTACGCTATGGTCACAAGACGCAGGCCTCCTAATTGTCCCTAGAATTTCTAAGCAAACAGCTGGAGGCAGGGCTTTCTCCTATAGAGCTCAATTTTTGTGGAATGGTCTGCCTACCCATGTGAGAGACGCAGACTCGGTCTCAACCTTTAAGTCTTTACTGAAGACTCATCTCTTCAGTGGGTCATATGATTGAGTGTAGTCTGGCCCAGGAGTGTGAAGGTGAACGGAAAGGCTCTGGAGCAACGACCCGCTTTTGCTGTCTCTGCCTGGTTCCCCTCTTTCCACTGGGATTCTCTGCCTCTAACCCTATTACAGGGGCTGAGTCACTGGCTTACTGGTGCTCTTTCATGCCGTACCTAGGAGGGGTGCGTCACTTGAGTGGGTTGAGTCACTGATGTGATCTTCCTGTCTGGGTTGCCGCCCCCCTTTGGGTTGTGCCATGGCGGAGATTTTTGTGGGCTATACTCGGCCTTGTCTCATGATGGTAAGTTGGTGGTTGAAGATATCCCTCTAGTGGTGTGGGGGCTGTGCTTTGGCAAAGTGGGTGGGGTTATACCCTTCCTGTTTGGCCCTGTCCGGGGGTATCATCGGATGGGGCCACAGTGTCTCCTGACGCCTCCTGTCTCAGCCTCCAGTATTTATGCTGCAGTAGTTTGTGTCAGGGGGCTAGGGTCAGTTTGTTATATCTGGAGTACTTCTCCTGTCTTATCCGGTGTCCTGTGTGAATTTAAGTATGCTCTCTCTAATTCTCTCTTTCTCTCTTTCTTTCTCTCTCTTGGAGGACCTGAGCCCTAGGACCATGCCTCAGGACTACCTGACATGATGACTCCTTGCTGTCCCCAGTCCACCTGGCCGTGCTGCTGCTCCAGTTTTAACTGTTCTGCCTGTGGGTATGGAATCCTGACCTGTTCACCGGACGTGCTACTCTCTAGAGACAGCAGGAGTGGTAGAAATACTCTTAATGATCGGCTATGAAAGGCCAACTGACATTTACTCCTGAGGTGCTGACTTGCTGCACCCTCGACAACTGCTGTGATTATTATTATTTGACCATGCTGGTCATTTATGAACATTTGAACATCTTGGCCATGTTCTGTTATAATCTCCACCCGGCACAGCCAGAAGAGGACTGGCCACCCCTCATAGCCTGGTTCCTCTCTAGGTTTCTTCCTAGGTTTTGGCCTTTCTAGGGAGTTTTACCTAGACACCGTGCTTCTACACCTGCATTGCTTGCTGTTTGGGGTTTTAGGCTGGGTTTCTGTACAGCACTTTGAGATATCAGCTGAGGTACAAAGGGCTATATAAATAAATTGTGATTTGATCTTTTCACAAATAGTTTAATGAGTAATCACATATGTTTCACAATATTTAGATGTAAACCTGACAGCTGGGAAATGTACAGGGAGCCACAATTTACACCCAGAAAGGGCCACATCATGACACTATTTTGACGAATCTCAAATATAAAATATATTTTGATTTGTTTAACACTTTTTTTGGTTACTACATGATTCCGTAGGTGTTATTTCATAGTTTTAATGTCATCACTATTATTCTACAATGTAGAAAATAGTCAAAGTAAAGACAAATCCTTGAATGAGTAGGTGTGTCCATACTTTTGACTGGTACTGTACATGTCTTTTATCTGAACTGCTACATTGTAGAGCCTAGAGGCCCAGAGACTTTGGATGGGACCCCTGTTTCCAGGCAGACTTTTATTGAACCAATTGACGGAAACTAATGATAGTGATTATTCCCAGTTTCACTGATGATTTGTAAGTTCTCTCTCTCTCTCTCTCTATCATCCCTGTAGATATGCTGAGCTACCCAAGGAGGTGAAGAACACCATTTCCCATCGGTATCAAGCTCTGGCAGCCATGTCTGAACACTTCTCCTCTCAGGACAATGGCACACCAGATAGCAAGAAGAAGAAATGGCTATTAACCCCTGATCTAGCATCAGATCACATAACCATTAGAGGGATACAAAATCTGACCCTGTATCAGTGGTGGGGCAGCTTCTACCTACTCTGACTTATGGGTATCAGAGTCTGAGCCAATCAAACAATTCTGTTGTTGAATTGAGATAGTGGTGCTTTTGATACAGTGCCTTCAAAAAGTATTCACACCCCTTGACTTTTTCCACAGTTTGATGTGTTACACATGGGATTAAAATTGAAAAAGAATTGTCAACGATCTACACAAAATACTCTACAATGTCTAAGTTGAAGATTTTTTAAATCAATTTATAAAACACAAAACACTAATATATCTTGATTCGATAAGTATTCAACCCCCTGAGTCAATACATGTTAGAATCACCTTTGGTAGTGATTACAACTGTGAGTCTTTCTGGGTATGTTTCTAAGAGCTTTGCACACCTGGATTGTACAATATATGCAAATTAGTATATAAAAAAATCAAGCTCTGTCAAGTTGTTAGTTGATCATTACAACACAGCCATTTAAGTCTTGCCATAGTTTTAAGTCAAAACTGTAACTAGGTCACTCATTAAATGTTGTCTTGGTAAGCAACTCCAGTATATAATTGGCCTTGTGTTTTAGATTATTGTCCTGAAAATATGTAGAATGGTGCTGTTGTGTTGGATTTGCCCCAAACAACACTTTGTTTTCAGGACATAAAGTTAATTTCTTTGGTACATTTTTTGCAGTTTTACGTTAGTGCCTTATTGCAAAAAGGATGCATGTTTTGGAATAAAAAAATTGTACTGGCTTTCTTCTTTTCACTCTGTCATTTAGTATTGTGGAGTAACTACAATTTCTTTGATCCATCCTCAGTTTTCTGCTATCACAGCCTCATTGTGAAATCCCTGAGCAGTTTCCTTCCTCTCAGGCAACAGAGTTAGGAAGGACGCCTGTATTTTTGTAGTGATTGGGTGTATTGATACACCATCCAAAGTGTAATTAATAACTTCTCCATGCTCAAAGGGATGTTAAATATCTACTTTTTAATATGTACCCACCTACCAATAGGTGCCCTTTGTGAGGCATTGGTAAACCTTGCTGGTCTTTGTGTTTCAATCTGTTTTTGAAATTCACTGCTTGACTGAGAGACCTTAAAGATAATTTTATGTGTGGTGTGCAGAGAGGAGGTAGTCAGTCATGTTAAACACAATTATTGCATCTGTGCAACTTATGTGACTTGTTAAGCATATTTTTACTCTTGAACTTATTTAGGCTTGCCATAACAAAGGGGTGGAATACAATATTGACTCAAGACATTTCAGCTTTTAATTTGTACACATTTCTAAAAATCTAATTCCACTTTGACATTATGGAGTCTTGTGTGTAGGCCACTGACACAAAATCTAAATTGAATCGATTTTAAATTCAGGCTGTAACACAACAAAATGTGGGGGAAAGTGAAGGGGTTTGAATACTTTCTGAAGGCACTCTATATGCTTTCCTTAAACTGGAAGAACTCCAGATGTATTGTGTCCTTTGTCCAACCTGGATTATGTGGGTTTAGAACCAAGACTTTTGCTTTCTAAAGTGCAGACTCCAAACCAGGACTATACTCATACTGTATATGTGATGTGTTACTGAGGCAGGTTCTGTGAGTGTGTCTGGAGTGCCCCAAGAGAAGTGTATAATAAACCATAAACATTCTGCCATCCTTAGTTTTATTTCTCTTTACGGAAGGAACACAGTGAATGTTTTCTCTTCTGTTTCTCACACTTCAATTCCCTCCTCTCCACTCATTTCCCCTCGTCTTGTCTCCCCCTTCTCTGGTGAAGGTCCCATGAGTTGACGTGTGTTTTATTGTGTAAAACATTCATGAATGCAGCTGATGGGGAAAACAACTGCACTAACACATCAACCTCCACTAAAATGGAGTCTTCAGTCAATATTGACCTGTGAAGGAATGCTCTTCATAATTGACCTCTTTGGTCCAAGGCCTTCCTTCTGTGTTCACAGACCTGAAAGCTGAATGGATGGAAGCAGTGGATGGATAGGGGCTATTTGGTGACTGATTCCATTTCTTCCCCTTCTTATGATAGTGAAACGGTATGCGATTGAGTTATCATCCTCCTAGAATCTAGAAGTTATTGATTTTTACAGATAACTATTATTTAGAATAGATCGTCTTTATTAGACATTGGTATGAATTTGTACATCATTTAATATACAGAAGTACAATGCACAGGAACATGCAATATTTCAATACATGCTGAGCTAGAGAGCAGCAAGTTTGTCTCTGAAAATGTTTCCTACTGGGGGGGGAGAGGCACTATGTACAGGACAGATGGGTCGAATGAGTTTTATACACAGTACACACATTAGACCTTGTATGATCACTAATGTGTGAGAGCAGTAGACTTGATAATGTTGGCTTTGCCCGCAATCCCCTTCTCAAAACTATACATGAAATACAATGAAAGCACTACTCTGATGACCAAACAGTAGAAAAATAATTCCTCTATAAACATATTTGTGGACCGTGCCACAGCAATTGCCTTTCCACAGAAACAAGATACCTGCAGGGGGTTTGCTAGAATAATTTTAAATCTCAATCACTATAGTGGCCAGTTATGGTAACTACTAGGCCTACGCATTGATGAAGGTGGTGAATAACACTAACAACTTACCACCACATGAGCTGCTCTAAAGCTGTCAGTCTATGAAGGACAGACATAGAAAGTCTTTGGGTTGTATGAAGAAGCCTCAGCTCTACTGGTGGCCCAGCCTGACATCGTAGGACACGATGTGGAAGTTGTCCCAGGCGAAGAGCTTCCTCTGGGCATGGTTGTAGTCCACCATGCTGTTGTAGCGGTACTTATTCCTGAAGGGTAGCGCCACCTCCTTCCCCTGGCCAGTAGCTGTGTCAAACATAAAGTTGATGGTGGTGTTGGGAGCCGTGTAGCTGGCCACTGTGTACAGACGACCACAGATGACGAAGGAGTTAGCCACGCTGGTCTTCCTGATGCTGGTCTCCCAGCTCCTCTTCACCGCCAGGCTGTGTGGGTCCAACTGGGACACCACTATGGCTCCTTTAGCCTTGTTGGTGCTGTAGACAGCCCACAGGCCCTGCTCGTCCACCCCCAGGTCCACATCGGTGTAGCCCCCCCAGGAATAGGGGAACTGGCCATGGAAGCCAGCGTGGGGCAGGTCTCGGCGGGCGGCGATGCTCTCAGACACCAGGTCGTACCTCAGCAGGGTGCGGCTGCGGCGGCGCTGGTAGTACAGAGAGCCGCGGTACAGAGTCGCTCCAGTACTCTCCACTGGCTCCGGTAACAGCAACACCTTGTGATAGATAATGATAATACAGTCTGGTCAATGGTCACACTTTACATTATACCTCAATATGTTATCATGGTTAAGGTAAAGGTTGGTTAGGGGGAAGGTAATCTGATCCTAGATCTGTAGTTAAGGTTAGCCTCAAGGACTATCCCATGCCAGTCAGTCACCTTGGAGGGGAAGCCTTTAGAGAGCTGATCCATGTCTTCGTAACCAAAGAGCTGTCTGACCTCTGACCCCACTGTATCAATGCGCCACACCATCTTCCCTCCATAGGGCGCCACAGCTTCTGGGTCCTGCATCCACACCCCGTACTTACCAGCTATACTGTCAGCCTTACGATGGGACACTGGCTCACCTATTGATATCAACTCTCCACAGCCTGTGAGAGAGGAGGGGAGTGTTAGAGACATTAAGAGATAGATGGGGAGGGCAGTTAGAGACATTAAGTGAGAGATGGGGAGGGGGAGGGGGGCAGTTGTTAGAGGTGTCTATTTTAGACTATTGAGATGCACCCTGTAAGAGAGAGTGACATTTGAAATGTCTTTATTCTTTTGTGAGTGTAATGTTTACTGTATATTTTTTTTTGTTTACTTCACTTTTGTTTATTATCTATTTCACTTGCATTGGCAATGTAAACATATGTTTCCCATGCCAATAAAGCCCCGTAAATTTAAATTTAAATTGAAGTGAGAGAGTGAGTGAGTGAGAGAGGAAGAGGAGTGTGTAGAGATGATCTGTAGTAAATCATATTGTTGGATAGGGGGATGGATGGAAGAAGTCATGGCTTCTGAAAGATATGAGAGATGATCTGTAGTAAATCATGTTGTTGGATAGGGGGATGGAGGGAAGAAGTCATGGCTTCTGAAAGATATGAGAGATGATCTGTAGTAAATCATGTTGTTGGATAGGGGGATGGAGGGAAGAAGTCATGGCTTCTGAAAGATATGAGAGATGATCATCAGTCAGTAGAGACCTAGTAGGTCTACAGCGTGTTGGGTTGACATACCCGATGAGTGTGTGTTAGGTACAGAGTTAGTAAGGCAGCAGCTGATCAGATGCAGGAAGGAATCCTTCACCACTTCAAGTCTCTCACTCAGAGAATGATCAGGCTGCTGTAAATTTACCAATTCCTAAAATACATTCAGAATATTCAAGACAGAATGGTGTGTGTGAGAATGGTGTGTGCGCTCAGAGAGCTTCAATGGATCTCGTTCCCTGTCAGGCACTAAATATACAAACACATGCAGTTTCATGCTCTGGTGTTGGTATTTGCCCTAATATATGCCCTAATATATGCCCTGGTATTCCGTGGGTCAGCTGTATGGGGGAGAGGGGGTTACTGTGTAATAATAATGGGTCTGTTGGGACCGCGTCAGGTTAATGAACTATTTGATACTCCAGGTGGGTGTTCAGGACAGCTGTGTGTTCAGGTGTGTGTCTCACCTGTGCTGTCCTCTGGGCCCTCAGGACTAGGAGCAGGAATCTCAGTCACTTCAGCCTTCAACTCCTGGAGCACTGGATTACCACCATACTGCCATGCTGGGTCTGGAGTGAGGGGGTTTATGTTACCAGTTATGATCAGTACAAGTGCAAAGGTCACATCAACCTCACTGCCAGGCGTATCACTAAGATAGCGGGAGAACACAACAATGCCAAGTGCGGATCAGAGATTGTAGAGGGTTGGCTGGTTTTGAAGGAGGAACTGGAGACCCAGACGTGTGAATGCCTGTTCGGCGGTTGTGTTTGTGTTGAGTAAGCTGTGGCC
Source organism: Oncorhynchus tshawytscha (assembly GCF_018296145.1). Lineage (NCBI taxonomy): Eukaryota > Metazoa > Chordata > Actinopteri > Salmoniformes > Salmonidae > Oncorhynchus > Oncorhynchus tshawytscha. Next base: position 63,007,794 of record NC_056433.1, on the reverse strand, counting down.
TTTTGAACAGGAGGACCTATAGACCTAATATTTATTATTATGACAGTATTAAAGCATTGCATGGTGTCTAATGTCTCTATGTATATTTCAGAAATGTGGAACTACTATGATGTTGTCAAGCAGCAAGACTTTGTGAAGACCAACAACCCACTGGGCACACAGTGGTTGAACCAACATTTTTTCCCCTTGAAGGGGGAGACCAGGACTAGCATCAGGCCTTCGGGGGCTCTTGTTGGTGCCACACACCCCACCGTTTTGGAGTTCATCGATGCCCTGCAACAACAACAGGCTCTGACTGAACCTCAACTGGACCAGTACTTCGCTGGCAACCTACCATCACCAGAGAGAGTCTGCACTAGCCTGGAGAAGGTAAAGCGGCTTGTGGGGGACTACCACAATCTACCCCTGATGGATTACCTGCGACACATTGACACATTCCAGCTGCAGGTGTGATGACTGCATCAAACCAACAATCATTAAAAGACGATCTCCTGGCACATCTGTCCATGACACTGGACACGGTCTTCATTGTGTACTTTTTACTTTTTTATTAAGCTATATTCATTCTGTTGAAATAAGATATGTACACGAACATGCAAACACACACTCAGTGGTATTACAGAAGACGCCATACCTCTCAGGCTGCCAGTGTCCCATTGTCTTCCAGGTCTGGAAACCAGGTGAGAGAGAACACCAGCACCTGCAAACACATACTGGATTTAGTATCACACACAACGGTCACACTGACGGCACCATCACCGACCATGCAATGACCATTGAGGCCAGAGCAGCCCCCATCAGCCAGCCATGGGGTATCTCTGTGTTTGTGTGTTGGGCGGGGGTCTGTGGCAATACTACTGACAGCAGGTAATGTAAGAGGAGGAAAAAAACACTCCTGAGTGGATTCCCAGCTACTGTGGAGTCGGCCTGGCTGTAGGATACACACACACATACACACAACCTTCAGTCATGGAGCCCCCCGCCATCTGCCCTGCTGCCACAGATAGCAATTCCTCATACCAGTTTAGTTCAACTAGAACAACTCCAAACACTAGCCCAAGCCTCACCCATCAATCCCCATCCCCTCTGCACCATACCCTCTCCTGCTCCCTTCAGTCTTTCAGCCCCTCAGACAACCATTACAATTGATCGTTTTTTAATGCTTCAGAAGTGTTGATAAACAACAGCCGTGACTGGTCTACAACAGTGATGGATGCTAATGTGTTTATGACCTTGTAATGGTACAAGGCATGTGTGTGAAGGGTTTACAGGCTCCTAAAGAGCGATAATGATGCAGAACGTGTTAGCCTTAGCATCTGGAAACTGATGTTGATTTCCTCTTTTGATGGAGAGAGTGGGTGAGGTTGGGGTAAAGTTGGAGGAGAAGGAGAGGTGTGGGGTTTGAAGGGGGGAGACCAGGGCTAAGTTCAACAGGCACAAAACAGAAGAAAGGGGTTTTGAAATGGAGGAAGTACAGCCTGACCTTACACAATGAGAATGTCCATTATTGTTTGCTTCTGTTCATGCCTTGTATGGCCAGAGTCAATGGATGCTTTCTGGGTGGATGAGTGTGGGGAGAGGGGGTGGTGGGGTGAAAGGGGTAAGGGGAAGAGTCTTGCTTCCCTGAACTACATAAGTGTTTCCAGAGGGCCAGGTCATTCATCATCTGAGGTAAACAAGAGCATATTGTTTCTCTCTGTGTGTGAGTGTTTGTGTGGATGAGTATGGGGAGAGGGGGGTGGTGGGGTGAAAGGGCTAAGGGAGGGTGAGGGGAAGAGTCTTGCTTCCCTGAACTACATAAGTGTTCCCAGAGGGCCAGGTCATTCAGCATCTGAAGTAAACAAGAAAGAGCATATTGTTCCTCTGGCTCTGTGTGTCTGTGTGTCAGTGTGTCTGTGTGTGTGTGTGTGTGTGTGTCTGTCTGTCTGTCTGTCTGTCTGTCTGTCTGTCTGTCTGTCTGTCTGTCTGTCTGTCTGTCTGTCTGTGTCTGTCTGTCTGTCTGTCTGTCTGTCTGTCTGTCTGTCTGTCTGTCTGTCTGTCTGTCTGTCTGTCTGTCTGTCTGTGTCTGTGTCTGTGTCTGTGTCTGTGTCTGTGTGTGTGTGTGTGTGTGTGTGTGTGTGTGTGTGTTGGATATCAGGGCATATCCGGCAGAACATCAAGATCCCCAGACTGAAAAACCAAAACATATGAACACGCACACATGCACACTCTCTGACAACGGCCTAATCAGCCCTAACCATGTGCTATTACAGTTATTAGAGCTAAGAAATAAAAGGCTCTAATTTGGTTGAAGGCTGCTCTGCTCTGTCTCCCTCAGTGTCAGTCTCTCAGCACGTGTCGGTCCACCTCAATGTTGCTGTGTAGCAGAGCTGTTCTTGGATGCAGACATGCTCACAATGGGTCGCTTGCCTTGGCTGCTGTTGATAAAATCTCTTCTACAACAAAGGTCTCTTCAAAACCCATTAGAAAATGAATGTAACAAAATATATTTAGGGAGAGGTGAGTCAGTCGCTACAGATATTTTTAGAACCAATATGAAATCCACTTCATATTTCAGTTCACCTGGTTAACCATCAACCTCATCTTCTATATGCCTAATTCTGACTGACCAGCCCTAGCTACCCACTATATAACCAGGAAGTCCCATTGAGTTAAACAATAAAAGGAGACATGAATAAAGCATGGCCTGTTACAGGGCCAGAGAGGTGTTCTAATCTTACCCATCTATCAGCCAAGGTCAGCTGGGGATTTATGTTGTGTTTGTTGAGCGGATGGCTGTTAAAACCAAGGACCCCGTTACCATACCTCACCACACATATGCGAGCACACACACATGCACACAAGTTGAAGGTAGTTTCGCAAGCCATTGCTAAATATCGTTAGCGCAATGACTGGAAGTCTATGGGAACAGCTCGCAAGCTTGGTATTCATGAGTTCATCTGAATCTGGGTAAATCAAAAAATTGCTTAATTGCCAAAATTGTGCAAAATTCCTTGAAAAGCTTGTCTTGGCAGAAATATTGAACGTGTATTTTATTTTGTCATATTTTGGGAGTGGCGGAATATGAATATAGAGGAAACACTGTAATTGTTTTACTTTTCACTCTTCTCTTCCCTTTTCATGTTTCCTTCTCTCTGGCTGTGATTTATTTTCCATATGTCTGTCCCCTGGGTGTGTGTATTTGTGTGGAGCTGTATGGTGCTCCCCCAGCATTCTATCTGTATGTTTCAGCCTGCAGGTGCTTACATGAGGATCTAACCAGATGCCACAGAACCATGCAGGGAAATATATCAAATCAAATCAAATTGATTTATATAGCCCTTCGTACATCAGATGATATCTCAAAGTGCTGTACAGAAGCCCAGCCTAAAACCCCAAACAGCAAGCAATGCAGGTGTAGAAGCACGGTGGCTAGGAAAAACTCCCTAGAAAGGCCAAAACCTAGGAAGAAACCTAGAGAGGAACCAGGCTATGTGGGGTGGCCAGTCCTCTTCTGGCTGTGCCGGGTGGAGATTATAACAGAACATGGCCAAGATGTTATATGAAATATATGAACTCCTTTTAGGGCTGCTCCAATAGGGCTGCTCTGGGATATGGAGGTGGTGTATAGGATCTTAGCAAAGGAGGATTTACGGTTTAAGGCTATCTCGGTTTTACAAGACACACACAGAGTTGAGCGTCATCAAACCTAAGGTGAGATGGAGGTGAGACTGAACCCCCCTCCCCGTGTAATGTAGGAAGTTCAGGGAAGCACCATCATAGAGAAGGTTCTGGTCGTAAATACCAGACTAATCCTGTCTGTCGCTGGCTGTCTTCTAGAACCTTCTCCCTCCCTCTGCTCTTTAAAACAGACCGATAGCTGAGAAACCTGACCTTACTTCTGCATCTTTGCTTGTGTTGCCCAAACACAGACATGTACACACACACGCCCACCCATATGCACACACAGGTCTGTGGGGTCATGTTTTTACTCAGCTCTTCCAGTTAACTCAGAATCTCCTGACTCACTATAAAACCACAAGACACAGGATCTATAAAAATAGGTCTCATAGAGGGAATGGAGAACACTTACAGTTACAACACAGTCTGTCTACAACACAGTCTGTCTACAACACAGTCTGTCTATATAGTTTGCACCACTTAATCAGGAATCTTATGAACTTCCGACCCTAGCAGAAGAGAGAACAGACAGAGAGAATGTTGTTACTCACCTCCGGCAGGTCGCAGACCACTGTCCTGTAGTGGGATGCTGGGTGGCAACAGAGGGGGTTGTGGGTAACAAGGTCTGCTCTGCAGTCTCTCCGTCTCTCTCCTCATCTCCTCCATCCTCCTCTGAAGCCCCTCCACATCTCTCTCCAGACGCTCTTTCTCTCCCTGCAGCAGGATCCTCTCTCCCATAGCCTGGGTCAGAGCCTCCTGGAGACCAGCCTGGGACTGGGACCCAGCCCCAGGACCCCCTATCTCCCCTCCAGTCAGCCTGGCCACCAATACCTCCAGCAGGCTGAGTCTAGCCTTGAGCCCCTCCATCTCTGGTCCTCCGGAGACTGTAGGGGAGCAGCTGGTCTCACTGGGGCTGGGCACGGTGAAGGTGTACTGGCAGCGCCCGCTGTGGTCGTTCCCCCTCCAGAGAGTGGCACGGTCCTGCCCCTCACTGCACCCCAGCAGACAGAACACACACACGCTAAGCAGCAGCCACATGGTGAATACAAACAGCTACACACACAGATGTAGACTAGACGTTCTTCTGCTCTCTCACACTCTCTGTCTTCAGGGTCTCTCTTCCACCACTCTGTGTTTCAACCCTTCTCCTTTTTCTCTAGCTGTGGTAATTTCCCCTTCTATCTTTTCACCTAGTTCTTACCCAACTGTCTTCCTTTTCCTTGTTTTTCTCTATGTGTTACAGCAGATAATTTTTCTTATTCTCTGATTAGTCTGTCTGTTTTCTTGCTGCTGCCTGTCTGTCTCTCTTCTTTCTGTTCTGGTCTGTTTGTTTCTCAGGTCAGGGTCCTCAGGTCTCTGAGTCCCTCTCAACAACTCAGGGATATTTATACAATCTGGGAAGGAGGGAGAGGAAAGAGAGGAGGTGAGTAAGGAGAGAAGAGGAAAGAGAGAGAGGGGGAAGGAAGAAAAGGCGGGAGAGATGGGAGGGGTGAGGACTGTTTGTGTGTTTTCACGTGCATGCTGGTGTATGCATGCATGCCTGGGTGTGCATGTGCACATGCAGAGAGGGTAAGCAAGGAGAGACTACAGGCTCGCTCTCACTTTCTATATCCAGTTGCACTCCCTGTCAGCTATAACAGAGCTGGGCTATCTGTAGCTACGTGCGGTGTTTGGTCCCAGGGATAGGGGGGCATGGCAGGGGAGTCTCCACGGGGATGGGAGGGGTAGCTGGGCTTTGGGGGATTAAGTTACCATCCCATAAAGACGGAGAGCCCCCATAGGGTGCCAAAATGTGATGCAAGCAGACAATTGGTTTGTCATAAAAGAGACTGATCACTACAGGACTCCTGACCCATGCTGTCCAGATTCCAATCGCCAGTTTGAAGGGCTAGACTTATGAGTCAACCAATAGCTGGATTACTTGTGTGTGTGAGCATGTGTGTGCATGTGCATGAATGGGTCTGTGTGTCTTCACCAGATGCTTTTCCACTCATAACTTTTAAATGTAGTTTAATATAACATGAGTCACACACCTGCTCTAGACCTTTTAATCTCTCTCTCCTTCTCTATATCCCTCTCCCTGTCAATCCATCTTTCACAGAATAACAGACACACACTCCCTCCTCACCCTCATGTGATGCATTTTTTTATGATCCCTTGTTCATTTTCAAATTGAACTCAAGACTAGAACACACACATACATGCACACCCTGAAGGAGTCTGAGAAATGGGGTCAGGGGTCATATAGCTCAATTGGTACATCAGTCAGGAAGGCTGGTGTTGAAATACTATCTTCCACAAAGCTCTCTCTGCCTCTCAAGCAGGTTGGTACAGGCCAGCTTTGTTTCTAATGGCAGGATGTTTGTTAGCCTCAACCCCTAATTGGTCAGGTATGCATTTCATTAGCTAGATGGATTTGGTATGTGTTTGATTAAGGAAGCCAGTGATTTGGGGTCAGTATTATTAGCATGGGCACATCTTTCCAGAACCCATTTCAAAGGGTCAAGGGGATGAAAGAGATGAGAGATAATGTAGGGAGTAGTTAAACCACAAGTCTCTTTGCTCGTCTGTGCAAGTCCTGGCTGGTGTTCCCTCCATGTTGTCACCCTGCTGAATATGTACGTAGTACTGCTGCTGTAGCCAACAGGAGTGGTGAGTGTCAGACTGGGTTGTTGTGATGCTGATTTATTCTCTACTACTTCCTCCAGGTAGCCACATCCATCTCCCTCCTCCTGCCGTCTGCCCCGTCCTTCAGTGTCTGGTAGTGTGTGTCTGATTCCCCAGTCCCTCAATAGGCTCATTTGTCCTGTAGTGAAAAGCAGGAGGTTGGCAGAGCAGAGTCTTACCCAACTACTATTTCTCAAATGTTTCTCTCTTTACCGGTATATGACTATTGCTTTGTCTGGATTATGACATCATCCAGCCCCAACTGGACCAATACACGCTGTCCTGTGTCGTGTCTTTGGCTATGCCGGATTAAGTGATATGACATGCTAATCTATAAAATAATTTATTGAGCTAATCATGTAAATGTAATTAACTAGTCGGGCACCACAAAATAATATTTATAGAGCTGTTATCTTCTGAATAAACTCTTAAAGACCTAGTAATATTTTACATCAATAGCAGTCAATATTAATCATCATCTTAATTCAGTCTCATCTGAAAGTTGTAAATTCTTGGTTATCTGCACGAACCCTGGCTCACAAATTGAATCAGCAATGCAAAATTGGGTTTAATTATTTATTTACTAAGTACCTAAATCATTACTAAATAACTAAATCACACAGAATTACACATACACATAATTAAATCTTAACTTGATTACAAATTACGTCATAAAGGAACACGTCCCTAGCGGGCGGAACAGATATGACAGCTTGTTACACAAAAGAAAAGGGGCTGGGTTTGAGTGAAAGAGCAGGAAGACTGAGGAACAAAGGGAAGAAGCTGTGCTATCGTAAATACAGTCTCTCATGCATTCTAAATTACCGCCCATTTGGAAAAGGAAAATGCAATAAATATTTACTCTGAGCTGCACTTCGATAGGTTGGTGGTAGATGGAAGGCCGTGTTGCCCAACCGAGTCCTTTGAAGAATGTCTCTGGTTATCAATTAGATACGTTGTAGTAACGTCGTTGTGTGGTAGACGGGATACTCTGTCTGTTCCTTCCTAATCCTCGTTTGCATCTGCTTTTGCTAACTCAACGGCTAGGAGGTATCACTTCTGTAGTGAATAAGAGTTCAAAGTTCATACCTTTCGCAACCAAAGCTCACCCTGATGTTGGCTTCGTTCTGTAGTCATCTGAACCATTCTGACATAGGACCTTCGTCCTCACGTCCTCGGAACAGGAGGTTATATTGTCATCAAGGGCTTATATAGGAAGGGAAAGGAGGGCGTGTTTGAAAAGTTTTATAGCCCATGTCCCTTCACAGGGGCGGGCCACTGATTGAGCAGAGCCCTATCTTATGAAAACCCACATTTTAGAAGCTAACATCACATTTCATCCCATCACAAATAATTTCATATTCAAGCATTTAAATTGAACAACAATTCCATGTGAATCCGATAACTCTGATGTGTAGACTTTCCACTGTAGAGTTTATGTCATCTTATCATTGATGAGAATGTCTCAGATGACAACCGAACTGGCATCATATTCATTAAGTACCACCGCATATGTTCAATTCGTCAGATTACCAGAATATAGTTCATTTCCCCCCACGTTCTGATGTTCCCAAAATCTCTATGTTAACCAAGGGTTTGCAAATGTAACATCAGTAGGGTAAAGAGAGGAAAAACTGGGAAAGAGGTATTTATGACTGTCATAAACCTATCCCCCAGGCCAACGTCATGACACCTGCCAAAGTGTGTGTTGGTAACCCATAACAAGGTGTGTGTGTGTTGGTAACCCATAACAAAGGTGTGTGTGTGTTGGTAACCCATAAGAAGAATCGCTCTCTCTGAAGAGGTATAAAGAAGATGAAAGCCTGGGGTCACAGAGCTGGAAGCTAGAACCAGTAGTCATCTGGTATATGACCGTACGTACAACTTTCCACTGTGTCATTGACTCTACATTTACAAGTGGGTGCCAGGTACAGTAGTAGTGAGATGAGAGGCACAGCAGGAACACTAATATAACAGTCAGTCTGGGCTTTAACTACAGAGAGCTTTGAAAGTCACTAATAAAAAGGGCAGATAATGAGATGAGAGAAATACCAGCAGCACTGTCTCCACACACACACGGCCTCTGACATGCCAGCCCAAAGAGGAAAGATGGCACAGGAACCACCTCTCTGTCCCAATGATCACCTCCCTCATCCAACCACTCCTCCTCTCCTCCCCACTACTCCGTGTCACATAAACAAGACCAAACCAGTTGAATACAGATATCCTTTAAAATAATTTTATTAGCTCAGAGAAACATTACAGTAGTTCCGTTTGTCAATGCCAGAGTATAGTACATCATTACAGATCAATATTTACACCTCAAATAAATTACATTAAAAAACAAAAGGAATGAAGATGTAGGGGTTATTGTATTGTACAGATATGCAAGACGCTGTGGTGTCATCACAGTAGGCAGTGTTACACCCCAGTCTGTGTGTGTTTCACAGCCCATAGAGTCATTGTAACTCATTAACCAGCACTCTTCCAGACACATAACAATACAAACTAATACCATTCAAATTAAAACGAATTATGCCACCCAAGTCCCAACCCCCTCAGAATGTATGGGTCACCCAAATCTCTCCCACACACACAGACACAGACGACACACACACACACACACACACACACACAGTGGTACTAGACAGCTCATGACCTCCAGCAGATGCAGTGGAATGAACAGTGTCTGTCCCGTAGCTCCTCAGGGTTAATGGGAATAGTGGAATGAACAGTGTCTGTCCCGTAGCTCCTCAGGGTTAATGGGAATACAGTGCCTTGCGAAAGTATTCGGCCCCCTTGAACTTTGCGACCTTTTGCCACATTTCAGGCTTCAAACATAAAGATATAAAACTGTATTTTTTTGTGAAGAATCAACAACAAGTGGGACACAATCATGAAGTGGAACGACATTTATTGGATATTTCAAACTTTTTTAACAAATCAAAAACTGAAAAATTGGGCGTGCAAAATTATTCAGCCCCTTTACTTTCAGTGCAGCAAACTCTCTCCAGAAGTTCAGTGAGGATCTCTGAATGATCCAATATTGACCTAAATGACTAATGATGATAAATACAATCCACCTGTGTGTAATCAAGTCTCCGTATAAATGCACCTGCACTGTGATAGTCTCAGAGGTCCGTTAAAAGCGCAGAGAGCATCATGAAGAACAAGGAACACACCAGGCAGGTCCGAGATACTGTTGTGAAGAAGTTTAAAGCCGGATTTGGATACAAAAAGATTTCCCAAGCCCCTCATGATTGTGTCCCACTTGTTGTTGATTCTTCACAAAAAAATACAGTTTTATATCTTTATGTTTGAAGCCTGAAATGTGGCAAAAGGTCGCAAAGTTCAAGGGGGCCGAATACTTTCGCAAGGCACTGTAGCAGCAGACATTCAGAAGCTTCATGATGACCTTCCAGCAGAACTCAATATCACAGAAAAAATACATCATACACAATAGAATTCAACCATCTAGAGATAGACAACTAACCTAGCATTACCAATGGGAAATTAGATCAAGTGGCCAAGCAGTACCACAGGGAAAGGGGATACCTAGTCAGTTGCACAACTCAATGCATTCAACCAAAATGTGTATTCCGCATTTATGACCTAGTGTGCCGTACTAGGTCAGTAGGGCACACTGTGTCCCAGTTAGGCCTGGTATACCGTATAATGTGTTATTTGGAAATAGCCACGGGATGGTTTTTCAATACTATTTCTATTAATTATTATTATTATTATTATTTTTTAAATAAATGTGAATATCTGTAGCTACTTTTTAAGTAAATCCCTCAAGTCAACTTGTGCAATACGTTAAGAGATAAAGACAAATGTGATCTTCATTTCACCTGTCACATAATATTTTTCATTATGATGCTTTTCGGTCGTCCCTAGCCACATGGTGACACAATGACGAGAGAACAGAGCCTTGTGAGTCACTCACTGTTGTTCAGCACAAGCCAGGTGATCTAGTTACAGCATGTCATTTACAACTAAATGTTTGCCAGCGAGATATCTTATAACTATTAAGTTAACGGTCTAAAATGTGGCAAATGCTTTGGTTTGCTAATTTAGTAGCTAGTTAATGAGCTAAGTGGTTAACTTCTTCCAAAATAAAGCTTTGCTTGGTAACAGCAGAAAATCCCTTCCTGGATCAAGATCCTTGCTAAGATTTGTTTTGTGCGTGCAACAAACTGTAACTAGCATTTTTTAGTTATTTGTATAACTTTAGTATTTAGTTAGCATTCTATATGGGTTTTTACATGTACTTGCTAGCATTGCTAACCTTCGGATTACAGAGGCAGAGTTGGGTTTGAAAATAGCGCTCCTTGGGTGGCGGTATTATCGAATATCCTGGTATGGCTTAAGGTTTGTATGAAGGTAGGACAATCTGGATACCGCCCAAGCCTAGTTCAATACTTCACAGTGGCTTCCTCTCAATGGCTAGAACCTATCCTACTAGTGTCGGATCAAGCTGGGTGTAGAAAAGGAAAGCAGGAGACAAGTAAAGGAGGCCAATGTAGAGTATTGAGATACATCCATTACTTCATTTTCAGTTCTGGCTTGAAAGCATTTTAAACGTGTGAGAAGGGACGAGGGGGTGGTAGTGGGGGTTACTTTCTTTATCTTCAAATATTTTGGTGTGCTACAAGTCCTGTATAACATGTTTCTAAGCTGTTGATAGACAACCGCAGACAGATAGACGTATTATTGTTAGTCAGACTTTTAGTCAGACTATAATAATACTACTACATCCGACTATAATAATACTACTACATCCGACTATAATAATACTACTACATCCGACTATAATAATACTACTACATCTGACTATAATAATACTACTACATCCGACTATAATAATACTACTACATCCGACTATAATAATACTACTACATCCGACTATAATAATACTACTACATCCGACTATAATAATACTACTACATCCGACTATAATAATACTACTACATCCGACTATAATAATACTACTACATCCGACTATAATAATACTACTACATCCGACTATAATAATACTACTACATCCGACTATAATAATACTACTACATCTGACTATAATAATACTACTACATCCGACTATAATAATACTACTACATCCGACTATAATAATACTACTACATCCGACTATAATAATAAATAATTATAATAAGTTGACTATAATAATAAGTTGACTATTATAATAATAATAATAATAATAATAATACGTCTGACTACAGTATATGATACGAAATGTAACCTTACTGGCAATGGTCACCAATCGGTCGATCGCTGGTCGATCTTCAAGGCATTCCTAGACGATCACCAACATTTCTGTAGAAAAGCCAACGATAAAGGCAAATCACTTGCACTCCTTTTTTCCCCCGTGTTGCGTTGTTGGTGGTAGATGCACTTCATACAGAAGCCTTGTCTTGTTTGTCTGAAAATACAAACTCTGCCTACCTGGTGGACCGGGAGATATGTGGTTAAATAGAGCGTGCCTACTGTGCTGGCCAATCAGATAGCTCAAATCACCGTGCCTACCTACAGCTTTCACGACCCCGCCCACAGCAAAGTTTGATACTAGCCTATGTGAGATTTCATACCTTTTTTTTGTGTGTATTTTACCCCCTTTCTTCTCCCCAATTTCGATCTTGTCTCATCACTGCAACTCCCCAACGGGCTCGGGAGGCGAAGGTCGAGTCATGCGTCCTCCGAAACATGACCCGCCAAACCACGCTTCTTGACACCCGCCCGCTTAACCCGAAAGCCAGCCGCACCAATGTGTTGGAGGAAACACCGTTCACCTGATGACTGAGGTCAGCCTGCAGGCACCCGGCCTGCCACAAGGAGTCCTTAGAGCGCGATGAGCCAAGTAAAGAGCCTCCCAGTCAAACCCTCCCCTAACCAGGACGAAGCTGGGCCAATTGTGTGCCGCCCTATGTGACTCCCAATCACAGCCGGTTGTGATCAAACCCAGATCTGTAGTGACGCCTCTAGCACTGCGATGCGGTGCCTTAGACCGCTGCGTTACTCGAGAGGCCCTAGATTTCACAACTTTTAAAACCATGTCCAGAGAGAGACTGTCAAAGAATACAGCAAAGAACTGCTGTTTTTATGAGTGAGTTCATGTCTAAGTCTTATTCAGCACTGTCAACACTGTTTTAATTCAAAACTATTACAAAACATGAAACGCTCTTCTCTCCTCTTCCACTCACACTGCAGCTGCAATGAATGAGTAGCCAAGTGTATCGATAGCCCTGCGTTTTATTATTATTAGCAGCTCGATGTGTATATTTTAATATCGAGGAGTATTTAACTTTCTTTGGTCATAGGAACAACAAGATTTTGTGCCTGAGACAGATGCGGTGCAACTTGAGTTGCGCCATCAGTTGAAAGATTTATGTCCCCTCTCTCTGGTCAGTCTCACTGGGAGAAAGGAGAGATCAGGGACCTGCTGCTCTCTCCCTCCCTTGAGACTAATACCGTTTTTTCAAAAGAACTGAAATCTCAGACTTCCCAGTTGTCTTGAACGCACTGAAGTCGGAACTCGGAAAAAAACGAGATCCAACTGGGGAAAATCGTTTTGAACGGTAATCCAACTCCGTAACTCTGGCATCTTTCAGTGCTCCGACATTCCGACCTGAAATTCACTGACATGATTTGACCTCGATTTTTCCGAGTTCCCAGTTGTCGTGAAAGCACCATGACCATCAGATGCAGATACCATACGTCCAGTAAAATAATAAAGCAAATTCTAAAATATATGCTCAACTGTACCTAGGGCTGTTGCGGTGACCGTATGTCATGAAGGCAGTCAAATTCCACATGACCGTTTAGTCACGGTAATTAGGCTTCTCCAAGCTCTGATGCTGCTGCTGGCCATTAGTAGCCTACCAAACTTGATAACTGCCTGGTACTCCGTACTCTATTGTCCCTCTAATCCCTCTGACATCAATGCAAATATATTCGAAGATCTAATCAAACACTTCATGAGAGCCCATGAGCTCATGTTGTGCAACATTTCTATAGGCAATGCAATTGCGTGAGATGACACGTATTTTTTTCCTGCTGCCCCGTTTCAATACAGGTGCATGATAATGGTCCATTCTAAATCAAAACAAATGTCACATATATTATTTAGTATATGTAAAGACAAGATTAAATCAAGAATAGTCTGATGGGTGACAATATTAGTTTATCACGTGTGAATGATATATTATCACTTGTGAATGATGCCCAGCATAAGAAACAAATACTTTTTTTTGTTGCGACTTGTTCAATCATATTCGCACACCTCGTGTAGTCTAGCCCATAGGCCTATATGTTTTAATACGGTTTGTATCACAACTAAAGTGGTCAAATAACTTCAAATTAAACATATTAAATCACCTTTACAAGGGGTGTAGAGCCTAACTGGCATTTACAAGCAGCGCGTGAGTTTCCAGTTTGGGGAAGATCATTTTCACCATTAAAATGCACCTTTATAGTAAAAGCATTTACATGCATATTTGCATTTGCAGTCAATTTTGATAATATTGTTTTCCGCTAATGGAACATTTGCGCTTATTGCCTATTACCATGTGCGCATTGCTGCAGTTATAATGTGAAAAAAAATAGCCTAATAGTTTATTAACATTTTAAGCTATATGTTCTGATCTGTTGCGTCAGCCACATTGCATAAAACCGTTTTTTTTTTATCCTAGTGGTTATATTAAATTGGGATCTATCCCATCCCACAACTGTCCCAGACTATGTTTGGAATATTCATTTCTCGCACAGAATAGGTCGGCTTTTGTACTATGGGGGATAGTACATTGACATATGCTAGTGCTTTTCGTTAGGCTTACTCATCTTGTTGGCTGATGAAAAGTAAATGTGGACAGTTCTTCCATATATCTTCAATATGCACTTCGTAATTGGATAAGGACACGCACAATTGCGTCCCTGGTGTGTCAGAGCCGTGTGAGTGAGAGACGTTTCGGATTGCGCAGCAGACTCAGGGAGAAGGGCACAATGCAGTACTCCGGGCCGCAAAAGGCCTGGGTTTTTATAGGATGCATTACGGCCACAAAGGGGATGCTGCCATGAACTTCTAGGCATTGTCAAATTGATTGTCAAATTGTGAATGAGAGACTGTGTTCAGCCTGCGCAAAAAAACAAAGCAGAGATTTAAAGTTGCATCATGCAGCCTTACCATGTATTAAAAATCTAAACATAAAGCCAGCCCAATGTTTGTAGAACAAGTTACATTAATAACTTTAAATGAAGCATATAGGACTACCTATTTCTTTCAGGTTAACGCTCAACACAGAACAGCAGCATGTGCATTAGACCTGCTGCCAGAACCTCATTCCTACACAACTATTGAGTTAATGTTACATTTTTTAAGTAATGTAAAAAAATCTAAGTGGTAGATCTCAGCTTGCTTTTTGACTGTAAAAGAGATCTTGACTCAGAAAGGTTTGGTGACCACCGGACTAGCTGATATGTATTATGTATTGAACAGAGTTCTCCTTAAGTTTGATGAGGGGGCTGAGACACAGGCAGCATGTCAAATGACAACCTTTTCCCTAAATAAGGTGTCATTTGCAAAGCAAACCCAACCCTTATGTAACGGCGACGTAATGCTACCTATGTCACCCTTGGCCCGGACTCACAGAGTAGGATGAAGTGGTCTCTAGTAGACACTGACCTTAAGATTGAAAACACAAAACTGACCTAACGGTAAAAGGTTAGCATTGGGAGAGGGTGAGCTGATCCTAGATCTGTAGTTAAGAGCAACTTCTACCCAGAGCCACACAGGCTGGCACAGCAGGGGTCTGGGAGGCTGGGTGGTGCCCCCTGGCTGATGTGGAGGACTGTGTGCAGGAGAATGGGAGTAAGATGAGGAGATATACTTCCTCCTCCTGGCGACACTAGCGATACCGCAATATCACTGGAACTGAGAGAGAGAGAGAGAGAGAGAGAGAGAGTTAAGTGTGTATACAGTGCTATATGTTGAATCAGTGTGATAATATTCTTGATTAATACAATGTGTGTTGTTCAGGCTGACACTCACTGATGATGATAAGTAGCAGAACGACCACCACCAGAGCTATGATGGCCTTCATCTGTAGAAGACAGAACCAAGCATTACACAAAGACATGGATACATACACGGACATACACACGTTGACTCACCTTCATATCTCTCCACCACATCCTCCTGTGCAGCTGCTTGGCTCTGGTGCTAAAGGCTGAAGCGTTGTCTGATAGGCTCTCTGGAAGGTCATATGACCAAAGGGGACACGTGCAGGGAGAGAATATGGGGACAGACAGGGAAGAGGGGGACAGGGAGACACATAGAAGAAAACAGAAAGGTGTAAACAGCATGTGATAGGAGCTGTCTGTTGTATTCTCTGTTTCTATGACTAAGAACTACCTCACCTCATACTCTGGTATGACAGGGACAACCTCATGTTGCCAAAGCAAAACACACAACTTGTTCCTTCTGCCTCTCCATATTTAGATTTTTTAATTTCACCTTTATTTAACCAGGTAGGCAAGTTGAGAACAAGTTCTCATTTACAATTGCGACCTAGCCAAGATAAAGCAAAGCAGTATGACACATACAACACAGAGTTACACATGGAGTAAAACAAACATACAGTCAATAATACAGTAGAAAAATAAGTCTATATACAATGTGAGCAAATGAGGTGAGATAAGGGAGTTAAAGGCAACAAAAAAAGACAATATAGCAAGTAAACACTAGAATGGTAGATTTGCAGTGGAAGAATGTGCAAAGTAGAGATAGAAATAATGGGGTGCAGCAAAATAAATAAATACAGTAGGGGGAGAGGTAGTTGTTTGGGCTAAATTATAGATGGGCTATGTACAGGTGCAGTAATCTGTGAGCTGCTCTGACAGCTGGTGCTTAAAGCTAGTGAGGGAGATAAGTGTTTCCAGTTCGTTCCAGTCATTGGCAGCAGAGAACTGGAAGGAGAGGCGGCCAAAGGAAGAATTGGTTTTGGGGGTGACCGGAGAGATATACCTGCTGGAGCGCGTGCTACAGGTGGGTGCTGCTATGGTGACCAGCGAGCTGAGATAAGGGGGGACTTTACCTAGCAGGGTCTTGTAGATGACCTGTATATATAAATATATAAATACATATATAAATAAAAGTTTGATTTGATCTCTCTGTTTGGAGTCAGACAGTTGTTTGACATTATGTGTGTTGGTAGGGACATGAAAGCTGCTGAACTGAGCATGCAGAGATCTCCTGTTCTCATGGTGAACACCTCTCCTCTCATGTCATCTCCTGTGCTTGTTAACAGAGCTGAACTTGCTCCAGCCAATAACTAGCAGACTACCTACAGAATAAGAACATTGTAATCATGCACCATCTAAAAATCTAATTGTATTTGTCACTGTGACGACCCTCCCACTCTGTCTGCCGTATTCTCTCTCTGTTATTTCCTTATTAGGATGCTGGTGGGCGGAGTTGGGAGGGTCGTCAGCTACATGGGAAACACCTGGGCCCGGTGTCTCCCAGGATAAATACACCACTTCCCCATTCATGGAGGAGACTCTCTCCATGCAGACACCTTTATGGATTTTGTTGTGTTTCTTGGTGGTTTTTGGGTTGTTTGTGACAACATCTTTCAACACCCTGCATTATCACATTCATGCATGCAAAACACTCACTTACACTACTGATTACTGATTACACACACCATTGTAATATTTTCCTTAGTTGCTTTAGTTAATAAATATATCTTTTGTTACTCCTTATCTCCACGTTGTCTCCCTTTTGTTACGGGCTTTGAGCCGGTTCGTGACAGTCACATGCGCCAAATTCAACAACCTGACAGTCAAATGCTTACTTACAAGCCCTTAACTCACAGTGCAGTTAAGAATAAAAAAATAAAAATGTTTGGACCATGACAGTGTGTTGGTGATGTGGACACCAAGGAACTTGAAGCTCTCAACCTGCTCCACTGCAGCCCCGTCGATGAGAATGGGGGCGTCTTCCTTTTTCTGTAGTCCACAATTATCTCCTTTGTTTTGATCACGTTGACGGAGAGGTTGTCATCCTGGCACCAGACTGCCAGGTATCTGACCTCCACCTTATAGGCTGTCTCATCGTTGCCAGTGATCAGGCCTACCTCTGTTGTGTCGTCGGCAAACTTAACGATGGTGTTGGAGTCGCACTACGGTGTTGAATGCTGAGCTGTAGTCAATGAATAGCATTCTCACGTAGGTGTTCCTTTTGTCCATGTGGGAAAGGGCAGAGTGGAGTGCAATAGAGATTGTATCATCTGTGGATCTGTTGGGGCAGTATGTAAATTGGAGTGGGTCTAGGGTTTCTGGGATAATGGTGTTGATGTGAGCCATGACCAGCTATGGGTCAGTAGTCATTTAGGAAGGTTCTCTTAGTGTTCTTGGTCACAAGGACTATGGTGGTCTGCTTGAAACATGTTGGTATTACAGACTCGGTCAGGGAGAGGTTGAAAATGTCAGTGACGACACTTGCCAGTAGGTCAGCACATGCTCGGAGTACACGTCCTGGTAATCCACCTGTCCCTGCGGCCTTGTGAATGTTGACCTGTTTAAAAGGTCTTACATCGGCTGTGGAGAGCATGATCACAGTCATGCATGCTTCAGTGTTACTTGCCTCGGAGCAAGCATAGAAGTTTTTTAGCTCGTCTGGTAGGCTCGTGTCACTGGGCAGCTCACGGCTGTGCTTCCCTTTGTAGTCCGTAATAGTTTGCAAGCCCTGCCACAAGGGCTTCCGCGGTCTAAGGCACTGCTTCTCAGTGCTAGGGGTGTCACTATAGACCTTGGTTCAATTCCAGGCTGTATCACAACCGGCTGTGATCAAGAGTCCCATAGGGCGGTGCACGATTGGCCCAGCGTTGTCCGGGTTAGGGTGTCATTGTAAATAAGAATTTGTTCTTAACTGACTTGCCTAGTTAAATAAACATTAAATATATACACACACACATATATTTTTCCCCCATTGAAAAAAACATAAAATTGATCAGAAATACAGTGTAGACATTATTAATGTTGTAAAAAGAGGTCAGATGAAGCAGATGCTATGCTACAGGACTGTTTTGCTAGCACTGACTGGAATATGTTCCGGGGTTCCTCCGATGGCTTTGAGGAGTACACCACATCAGTCATTGGCTTCATTAATAAGTGCATTGATGATGTTATCGATGTTTACTTTCTCACTTAGTCACGATTCATTCAGGACTATCCGTAATCATGGTAGCATCCACATTAATGTAGAAGTGTATAGAAACATTTCTATTCACAATAAAGAGTCTCCAAAATGACACAATACACTATTTACCATTATTTTGTGCCCAAAAGAAATGAATCTGAAACAACCAAAACAAACAAATGCATCCAACAAGTTTGTAGAGTCACAAGCTTGATGTAATCATTGCGTGCTAGGAATACAGGACCAAATACTAAAATGTTGACTACTTTAATACACTTAAGTAAATTTGTCCAAATACTTTTGGTCCCCTAAAATGGGGGGGACTATGTACAAGAAGTGCTTTAATTTCTAAATCGGTTAACCTGATATGGTTTTTAAAAAACTCAATTTAAAGCTGACAGTTTTCCCATTAAAACTCAGTCATTGTATCATTTCAAATCCAAAGTGCTGGAGTACAGCAAAACAATAAAATGTGACACTGTCCCAATTAGAGGTCGACCAAAAATGATTTTTCAACGCCGAGACCGATTATTGGAGGACCAAAAAAGCAGATTAATCGGACGATTATTAAAAATATTTGTAATAATGACAATTACAACAATACTGAATGAACACTTATTTTAACTTAATATAATACATCAATAAAATCAATTTAGCCTCAAGTAAATAATGAAACATGTTCAATTTGGTTTAAATAATGCAAAAACAAAGTGTTGGAGAAGAAAGTAAAAGTGCAATATGTGCTATGTACGAAAGCGAACGTTTCAGTTCCTTGCTCAGAACATGAGAACATATGAAAGTTGGTGGTTCCTCTTAACACGAGTCTTCAATATTCCCAGGTAAGAGGTTTTAGGTTGTAGTTATTATAGGACTATTTCCCTCTCATTAACCTTTGACTATTGGATGTTCTTATAGGCACTTTAGTATTGCCAGTGTAACAGTATAGCTTCCGTCCCTCTCCTCGCTCCTCCCTGGGCTTGAACTAGCAACACAACGACAACAGCCACCATCGAAGCAGCGTTACCCATGCAGAGCAAGGGGAACAACTACTAGAAGGCTCAGAGCGAGTGACGTTTGAAACACTATTAGCGCGCCCGAACTAGCTAGCCATTTCACTTCGGTTACACCAGCCTCATCTCGGGAGTTGATAGGCTTGAAGTCATAAACAGCGCAATGCTTGACGCACAACGAAGAGCTGCTGGCAGAATGCACGAAAGTGCTGTTTGAATGAATGTTTACGCGCCTGCTTCTGCCTACCACCGCTCAGTCAGATACTTAGATACTTGTATGCTCAGTTAGATTATATGCAACGCAGGACAGCCTAGATAATATCTAGTAATATCATCAACCATGTGTAGTTAACTAGTGATTATGATTGATTGTTTTTTATAAGATAAGTTTAATGCTAGCAAGCAACTTACCTTGCCTTGCCTTACTGCATTCGCGTAACAGGCAGTCTCCTTGTGGAGTGCAACGAGAGAGAGGCAGGTCGTTATTGCGTTGGACTAGTTAACTGTAAGGTTGCAAGATTGGATCCCCCGAGCTGACAAGGTGAAAATCTGTCGTTCTGCCCCTGAACAAGGCAGTTAACCACCGTTCCTAGGCCGTCATTGAAAATAAGAATGTGTTCTTAACTGACTTGCCTAGTTAAATAAAGGTATACAAAAATATAATAATACATTTTTTTTTAAATCAATAAAATACAAATAAATCGGCGCCCCAAAATACCGATTTACGATTGTTATAAAAACATGAAATCGGCCCCAATTAATCGGTCATTCCGATTAATCGGTCGACCTCTAGTCCCAATTCACCAAAACTGTTTTAGGGTTCCTTCCTAAACACACACCACTGTGTTCCAAATGTGGATATTGTACTGGTGGACATGACAGAGACAACATCTGTGTATGTCATGATGGACCTGGAGTACCCAGGACGGCTGGAGAAAGCCCATTTCATCTGTTCATCCCAACAGAGAAAGCAGGAAGGCGTGTGAGAGAGAGAGAGAGAGAGAGAGCGAGAGAGAGAGCGCAAGTGAGAGCTAGCCTGTTAATGCATTCAACCTGTAGAGATCATGAACACATGTAGAGTGTACTGAACATAGAGATCATATAATTCACATAGAATGTGCAGAACACCTGGATGTGTTCAGTTTCCTACATCCTCTAACAGCTCCTTACTGCCCCAGATGAAAAACATCCTTACTAATTACAGCTCTAATATTTTTTTCTCCCCAATTTCGTGGTATCCAATTGGTAGTATTTACAGTCTTGTCTCATCGCTGCAACTCCCATACGGACTCGGAAGAGGCGAAGGTCGACAGCCATGCGCCCTCTGAAACACAATCCAACCAAACCGCACTGCTTCTTGACACAATGCACATCCAACCCGGAAGCCATCCGCACCAATGTGTCGGAGGAAACACCGTACACCTGGCGACCTGGTCAGTGTGCACTGCGCCCGGCCCGCCACTGGAGTCCCTAGTGTGCGATGAGACAAGGATATCCCTGCTGGCCAAACCCTCCCTAACCCGGGCGACGCTGGGCCAATTGTGCGTCGCCCCATGGACCTCCCGGTTGCGGCCACCTGCGACAGAGCCTGGGCTCGAACCCAGAATCTCTGGTGGCACAGCCTTAGACCACTGCGCCACCCGGGAGTACTCTAATCATTATTACGATCGTACAGACTAGACTCCATTTACTTGGGGCGGCAGGTAGCCTACTGGTTAGAGAGTTGGACTAATAACCGAAAGGTTGCAAGATCGAATCCCCGAGCTGACAAGGTAAAAATCTGTCGTTCCGCCCCGAACAAGGTTAACCCACTGCTTCTAGGCCATCATTGAAAATAAGAATTTGTTCTTAACTGACTTGCCTAGTTAAATAAAGGTAAAATAAAATGAAACTTATTTTACACAGTTACCACACCTGCCCATCTAAGCCTTGCATTTTGTGTGTGTGTATGCTCTGTATGTCATCGCCACATTTGGCTCTGATCGACCGATTATTGGAGGACCAAAAAAAGCAGATACCGATTAAATCGGACGATTTTTCTATATATTACATATATATATTTGTAATAATGACAATTACAACCATACTGAATGAACACTTATTTTAACTTAATATAATACATAAATAAAGTCAATTTAGTCTCAAATAAATAATGAAACGTTGAATTTGGTTTAAATAATGTAAAAACTGTGTTGGAGAAGTAAAAGTGCAATATGTGCCATGTAAAAAAGCTAACATTTAAGTTCCTTGCTCAGAACATGAGAACATATGAAAGCTAGTGGTTCCTTTTACATGAGTCTTCAATATTCCCAGTTAAGAAGTTTTAGGTATTTCTCTCTATACCATTTGTATTTCATATACCTTTGATTATTGGATGTTCTTATAGGCACTTTAGTATAATCTCGGAAGTTGTTAGGCTTGAAGTTATAAACAGCGCTGTGCTTCAAGCATTGCTAAGAGCTGCTGGCAAACGCAGTAAAGCGCTGTTTGAATGAATGCTTACGAGCCTGCTGCTGCCTACCACCGCTCAGTCAGATTGCTCTATCAAATATCAAATCATAGACTTAATTATAATAAACACACAGAAATGTGAGCCTTTGGTCATTAATAATGGTGAAATCATTTCATTTCGAGAACAAAATGTTATTCATTCAGTGAAATACGGAACCGTTCCGTATTTTATCAAACGGGTGGCAACCCTAAGTCTAAATATTGCTGTTACATTGCACAACCTTCAATGTTATGTCGTAATTATGTAAAATTCTGGCAAATTAATTACGGTCTTTGTTAGAAAGAAATGGTCTTCACACAGTTTGCAACGAGCCAGGCGGCGAAAACTTCTGCATATACCCTGACTCTGCTTGCACTGAACGCAAGAGAAGTGACACAATTTCCCTAGTTAATATTGCCTGCTAACATGCATTTCCTTTAACTAAATATGCAGGTAAAAAAAAAAAAAAACACTTCTGTGTATTGATTTTAAGAAAGGCATTGATGTTTATGGTTCGGTACATTTGTACAACGATTGTGCTTTTTTCGCAAATGCGCTTTTATTAATTCATCACTCTTTTTAGCGAAGTTGAAGTAGGCTGTGATTCGATGATAAATTAACAGGCACCGCTCTGATTATATGCAATACAGGACAAGCTAGTTAACCTAGTAATATCATCAACCATGTGGAGTTAATTAGTGATTATGTGAAGATTGATTGTTTATTATAAGATAAGTTTAATGCTAGCTAGCAACTTACCTTGGGTCCTTGCAGCCACAAGGTCCATTTGATGCTGCACTCGCGTAACAGGTGGTCAGCCTGCCACGCAGTCTCCTCGTGGATTGCAATGTAATCGGCAACCAAAAAGGCTGATTACCGATTGTTATGAAATCGTCCCTAATTAAATCGACCATGCCAATTAATCGGTCGACCTCTAGCTCTGATCCATGATAACCAAAGAAGAGCAGTCAAGAGTGAGAGCTAGCCTTGTCATATCTCCCCCCACATTCCCATTCCGGAGTGACTGAGTGGAATTCTCAGTGGGAAATTAGCTCCTGTAGAGGATGACTAATGGACCTGTCAGAATCCCAGGTCATCTCCAACAGCAATGTTCTTTTGCTTGTACGAACTTCTGGCAGGGTACACTCATAGGATCACATATACAGTCTCTTTCCCTTCCTATCTGAACTGTTTATGTAAGACAGGAGTCTACCGTGGTTTTATGTTAGTCTCAGATTCTGTACATATCATTTTAAAGATATTAACTTGATCTGAATAGGATTTGAGTCTCACCTGACTTGTCCTGCAGGTCCTCAAGTCGCTCTCCCCTGTCGATCACCTTGGAGATGTTCTCCTGCATCACATCGATGACCTCATCAACCTGCGACTGCACTCTGGGGAGAGAAACAAACTTGAATGTCAACACACAGAAATAACAAGTTGTGAACAGTGTTGAAGATGGAGGAGTTAGTTGGTACAGGTGTTCTTACTGACACATTCACAAAACCACACACACACACACACAGGGACGTTCAAATAAATGCACACCAGGGAGGCTGCTGGGGGGAGGATGGCTCATAACTGCCGGAATGGAATCAAACATTTTTATTTTAACTGTATCAAATCAAAATCAAATCTTACTGGTCACATATACATATTTAGCAGATGTTATTGCGGGTGTAGCGAAATGCTTGTGTTCCTAGCTCCAACAATGCAGTAATATCTAAAAATTCACAACAATACACACAAATCTAAAATAAAAATTATGGAATTAATTGAGCAATGTCGGAGTGGCATTGACTAAAATACATTTGAATAGAATACAGTATATACGAGATGAGTAAAGCAGTATGTAAACATTATTTAAAGTGACTAATGTTCCATTATTAAAGTGGCCAGTGATTCTAAGTATATAGGGCAGCAGCCTCTAAGGTGCAGGGTTGCGTAACCTGGTGGAAGCCAGCTAGTGATGGCTGTTTAACAGTCTGATGGCCTTGACATAGAAGCTATTTTTCAGTCTCTCGGTCCCAGCTTTAATGCACCTGTACTGACCACGCCTTCTGGATGATAGTGGGGTGAACAGGCAGTGGCTCGGGTGGTTGTTGTCCTTGATGATCTTTATGGCCTTCCTGTGAAATCGGGTGCTGTATGTATCCTGGAGAGCAGGTAGTTTGTCCCTGGGGATGCGTTGTGCAGACCGCACCACCATCTGGAGAGCCTTGCGGTTGTGGGCGGTGCAGTTTTCGTACCAGATGGTGATACAGCCCAACAGGATGCTCTCAATTGTGCATCTGTAAAAGTTTGTGAGGGTTTTATTGGCCAAGCCAAATTTCTTCAGCTTCCTGAGGTTGATAAGGTGCTGTTGCACCTTCACAACACTGTGTGTGGGTGGACAATTTCAGATTGTCAGTGATGTGTACGCCGAGCAACTTGAAGCTTTCCACCTCCTCCACTACGGTCCCACCGATGTGCATAGGGACGTGCTCCCTCTGCTGTTTCCTGAAGTCCACGATCAGCTCCTTTGTTTTGTTGATGTTGAGTGAGATGTTATCTTCCTGGCACCACTCTCCCAGGGCCCTCACCTCCTCCCTGTAGGCTGTCTCGTCATTGTTGGTAAAAAGGCCTACTACTGTTGTCTGCAAACTTGATGATTAAGTTAGAGGTGTGCGTGGCCAAGCAGTCATGGATGAACAGGGAGTACAGGAGGGGGCTGAGCACACCCCTTGTGGGGCCCCTGTGTTGAGGATCAGCGTAGCGGAGGTGTCGTTTCCTACCTTTACCACCTGGGAGTGGACCGTCAGGAAGCCCAGGACCTAGTTGCACAGGGCGGGGTTCAGACCCAGGACCCCGAGCTTAATGATGAGCTTGGATGGTACTATGGTGTTGAATGCTGAGCTATAGTAAATGAACAGCATTCTTACATAGGTATTCTGCTTGTCCAGATGGGATAGGGCTGTGTGCAATGCAATGGCGATTGTATTGCCTGTGGATCTATTGGGGCGGTAGGCAAATTAAAGTGGGTCTAGGGTGTCAGGTACGGTAGACGTGATACGATCCTTGACTAGTCTCTCAAAGCACTTCATGATGACAGAAGTGAGTGCTACGGGGCGATAGTCATTTAGGTCAGTTACCTTTGCTTTCTTGGGTACAGGAACAATGGTGGACATCTTGAAGCAAGTGGGGACAGCAGACTGGATTCGGGAGAGATTGAATATGTCCGTAAACACTCCAGCCAGCTGGTCTCCGCATGCTCTGAGGACGCGGCTAGGGATGCCGTCTGGGCCGGCAGCCTTGCGAGGGTTAACACACTTAAACTGTCTTACTCACGTCGGCCACGGAGAAGGAGAGCCCACAGTCCTTGGTCGCAGGCCGTGTTGATGGCACTGTGTTATCCTCAAAGCGGACGTAGATGGTGTTAAGCTTGTCCAGAAGCATGAAGTCGGTGTCCGCAACGTGGCTGGTTTTCTTTTCCCTTTGTAGTCTATGATTGTCTGTAGACCCTGCCACATACGTCTCGTGTCTGAGCCATGGAATGTGACTCCACTTTGTCTCTGTACTGATGTTTTGCATGTTTAATTGCCTTACAGAGGGAATACCTACACTGTTCGTATTCGGCCGTCACCTTGCCATTGTTAAATGCG